>NW_027533262.1:2249390-2326596 GCF_008692635.1 Crocuta crocuta
CAGGAGATAATTATGTTTAAGAGCCAGTGAGAAATATCCAGTTGCAGGAGATCTTGAATAATCAAGAGGAATAAGAGTTAGTGTTAATTTAAGTTTCTGAAGAAAAAAATCACAGGAAATAGACATGAAATTATTGCCAGTACAGAAGACAGAAAGATGGATTGGGGCGCCTGGGTGGCTTAGTCTGTTAAGCGTCTGCCTTCAGCTCAAGTCATGATCTCACCGTCTGTGAGTTCGAGCCCTGCATTGAGCTCTATGCTGACGGCTCAGAGCCTGGAGCCTGCTTTCGGATTCTGTATCTCCCTCTCTCTCTACCTCTCCTACACTCACACTCTGTCTCTCTGTCTGTCAAAAATAAACATTAAAAATTTTTTAAAAAAGGAAAGATGGGTTTAATATGGGCAAGTTAATAGGTAGTCAGATAAGAGAGATTTCACGTGTAAAGAAAATACTTGATTTTATGATCATTCAAATCCATCTTAGGATACTAAAACTATTTTACTAATACATCTTCTGAACCAATTTTGCTGTTACTATTTTCCAGTCTTAAAAAAAGCTTGAGAGAATGAATAATAGAAATATTATGTAGGGGCACCTGGGTGCTCAGTCGGTTAAGCCTCTGAGTCTTGATTTCGGCTCAGATCATAATCTCATGGTTTGTGGGTTTGAGCCCCGTGTTGGGCTTTGTGCTGACAGCACTGAGCTCTCCTGGGATTCTCTCTCCTGGGATTCTCTCTCTCTCCCTCTCTCTCTCTGCCCCTGCTCCTCTCGTGCGCACATACACTCTCTCTCTCAAAATAAGTAAATAGACATTAAAAAAAGAAACATTATATAATTCTGTAACATTATATAATTCTGTAAAGATATTAAAAATATTTAAATTTCATATTCCATATTACATCATGCATTTGCAATATGTGTACAGTATATGAATTTTAGAAAGTTCTACAAATATAAAGAAACAAATATTAATCCATCCTGTTTTTTAATTTGAGTGATGGTTAGACAGAAGTATTCAGTTTGTGAATTTATTAAGCTGAGTACTCATGATAAGTGCACATCTTAAAATATGTATTACATATCAATAAAATGTTTAAACAATCAATACTAACTTCACAGCTTAAAGCAGTCACTTATGCCATAATTAATATTTGGTATGTATTCTGTGAATTTTTAATAGTATAAAAAGTAGTTTTTATCAGAGGCTAAATGGATTGGGGTCAAATCCAGTTACCGTTTTTTTCTGGTAATATAAGTTTTATTGGAACACAACTATACCATTTGTTTATGTATCATTTTTGGCTATTTTTGCCATACAGCAGCAGAATTGTATTGTGATTGTAAAAGGAACTTTATGGCCTGCAAAGCATAAAATATTTACTATCTCACCTTTTACAGAAAAAAGTATACATTGCCAACTCCTGGTATACATTCAATTCTTTCTTGGGTTTTTCTTTTTAAATTAATTGGAATATGTCATGTGTATTTTAGTAAATACATTTGATTTGGCTGCATTGTATTTTACCAAATATAATTTATTTAGTTATTAAATTATGGAATTGTTTTAAATTTTTATATTTTATCTCTTTACTCATGAGATTTTATCCAAATTTCATAATATTTTCCTAGGAACATATTCTGAGAAGGATAGACCTTAAAACAAAGGTTGCAATCAGTTTTAAAGTAATTTAAACTAGAAAATTATAGAAATATAACTTTTACTCACATGTAATGTCTTTTTTTGCAGAAATTGGATAACCATGTATTATTCACCAATATTTTAATTTTGCTTCAGGCACTTACCTGGGCTTGATCATAATTTGCTTTGTATACTTTCCATAAAAATATCATAAATATATTATCTACAAGTTTTAGTTATGTTTTCCCCATTTCAGTAAAACCTGAATATAAGTTTGAAGCAATCCCAGTTTTACAATAATTTGAATATTTATAATTTTACTGCATATTTTCCACAATACTTTTGTCTAAGCTTTGTTTGACAACATTAAAAAATGAATGAGAAAATTTTGAGTCTTTCCAAAACATCCAATTTGGTTTTTATAGAAACAAACTTTCTTATCTAAGTCAGAGATCATGGCTTATATAATAGCTAATCAATATATGCAATTTGCATGTATATTTGAAATAAAATCTACCGACTATCAATAAGTATACAACTTACTGGAACATTCTAGTGTTAACCATGCTTATTCTGCTTTCAGTGGGCATCAATGACTATATTTTACAATTGAAGTAGTAGACTGTATTTTGAGTGAACTTTTCTGTTGACTAAGTCATTTTTCCAAGTCTTTTTAATAATATGTATATGTGTGTATATTTTTCACTATGTGAAATGCTAATCAAACTTTAGAATATATTTCCCCTTTAACCCTACTCATTTTCATTTTGAGATCAGCTAGAATTTTATTTCCAAATTATTACTCTTTTTTTAAAAAGTCATCAATTAGTTAGACTCAAACTTTTAGTTTATTTTCTCAACATCATTTCTTGTACCTCAGGTTGTTTTTTAAATTTTCTAAAATGTATTTTTTAGTCATATGTTATGGTGAAAATATTATTATATAATGCCTTAATACTTGAAAATAAATGAATCAGTTTTTTCAATAAAACTAATGATGCTTTGGGGTTTGTGTATGAGTATAATCAGCTGTGCATATATGTGTCTATTTACATATGTTTAGCTATATTTTAAAATAATACAATGGTATATGCTTAAGGATAATAGTAAAATACATCAGACCTCATAATATTTGTCAAACATGTTATGTTGAAATCCTTGACAACAATACCTACTGAAATATAATAAATTGGTGTTTACATATATTTTAAAGCACTTGTTATTTCTCTTGGTATATTTGAAGGATTTTGCTTTCACCTAATGCATTTGGATATTATCATATATATGGTAGATTTATCTTAAAAATCTGAGTTATAGTTCCATGATTATGAAAACATAACCAATGTTTACAAGGACCTTATCTGAATGTATATGTACACTTAGTGTTATTTTTAACATGATATTACATTAGATCAAACATAGTATTATTGACCTTATTAAAGAATCATAATAGGGGCACATGGGGGGCTCAGCTGGTTAAGTGTTTGACTCCTGATTTTGACTTAGGTCACTTTCTCACTGATCATGAGATTAGGTTCTGTGCTAACAGCTCAGAGCCTGTTTGGGATTCTCTCTCTCCCTCTTTTTCTGCCCCTCTTCCACATTGTCTCTCTTTCAAAATAAATAAATAAATTTAAAAAAGAAAAAATAATCATTTCATAATGCCTACCTCTAACAAATATTTGAAATGTGTTATTTTCATTTCTTTTTTTTCATAGAAAATGTGAACCCGTATTAAAAAAAACAATTTAGGGGCACCTGGGTGGCTCAGTTGGTTAGTATCGACTCTTAAAATTTTTTTTAGTGTTTATTTTTGAGAGACAGAGAGCAAGCAGGGGAGGGGCAGAAAGAGAGGGAAACACAGAATCCATAGCAGACTCCAGAAGCAACCAAATCTTGATTTCAACTCAGGTCATGATCTCACAGTTAATGGGGGATCAAGTCCCATGTTGGGCTCTGTGCTGAGAATGTGGAGCCTGATTGAGATTCTCCCTCTCCCTCAAAACAAATAAATAAGATTTTTAAAAAAATTTAAGGGGCACCTGGATGCTTAGTAGGCTAAGCGGTCAACTTCAGTTCAGGTCATGATCCTGTGGTTCACAAGTTCCAGGCCACATCAGACTCGGTGCTGACAGCTCAGAGCCTGGAGCCTGCTTCTGATTCTGTGTTTCCCTCTCTCTCTGCCCCTCCCTTGTTCATGCTCTGTCTCCTCTCTCAAAAAAAAAAATGTTTTTAAAAATTTTTAAAAGCAATTTAAATACAGTTTATTTTAAACCCATCATAACGTTATTGAAAGTTAAGAAATGACAATTTTAAAACTGATGGTCAACAGAGGGGAGGTGGTGGTGAAATAAATAGGTGATAGGGATGAAGGAGTGCACTTGTGATGGGCACCCAGTGCTCTATGCAAGTGTTGAATCACTGTACTGTACAATTGTACCTATTATTACACTATATGTTAACTAACTGGAATTTAAATAAAAACTTTTCAAAAATGACAGTCTTAGTCTCAAAACCATAAGCCCTCTCTTTTTTTTAAACATGATGGTAAAGTTAATAACTCAGACAAGAAACAATTTTTCCAAACATTTCTTTGTGAGAAAGAAAAAAGAGTAACTGAATATCAGTTATAAGAATGGCCTTATTAAAAGATAAATGACCCAAGCAATTGAATCTCAATACTACTACATTGGCAACACAATACATGTACCAATAGAAATGACTTACTTTAAAATGTTAGGAATGTTCTACATACATAATGTGATAGGATCAGGAATCATGTATGAAGTATGTGTAACTTTTGCTAGCAATGTCTCAGCACAAAAGTGAAATTTTAATCAGTATCTCTTCACTGCTAAAAATATGAGTGAGGTCATATCCACAAAAGCACCAGAAATTTACAACTTTTGACCAAGGCATAATGTGGTGTAATAAACTAATTGATGAACACCTAAGAGTACATTATAAATAGCCCAGGGATTCTTTTTGCTGTTGGAGTTGTGGAATGTATCTAACCATATTCAGAACTACAGGAACTTTGGTTGATTGACTTCTATACCATCCAATGACATTTTTGTTAGAAGAGTTTTCAAAGTCAGAACAATGTTGCAAGCAGACAGATTTACTTTGTATGATGGTGGCATTTGCTGGTAAGATTTCAGATAAACTCTAAATAATGTTCTCAAAATACACATTGAAACAGGAAGACACTGATTATCCACTGGTGGTAATCAATCGTTTTGTGTTTTTGACACAATTTTGAATACAAGAATTTGAGTGGCATAAATGAAGAAATTAAAACATTCAAGAGCAACACAAAAGAAGTCATCATTAATTACAGTAAAATTAAGTGTTAAAAGTATAAAAATATCTTCTGCTGTCTATTATCACATCTAAGTTAATATACTATTATGTGCTTGGTTGTCCTTCAACCTTTTTATGTCACTATTTGAATTAAACTATTAAATTGCTTCAATTCCTTAATGCAAAACTGGACCTCACATTGAGAAAGTTTGCCTTTCTTGATTAGGAGAACTTTTAAAAGATTTTAAACAAAGAGAAGAATAGCTAAAATCTAGTTGCATATTTCTTCCTCACGGTTGGTTGAGCATTCTTCTGGGAATTAATATAAGTGTCAATGCAGGTAGTACCAGTCTAAATAGGGTGATTTGAAGTAAGTGATATATCCACACAGAAATGTGTCCCAACCTTGATTTTCTGAGTTTCACTCACTCTTAGTATTTTAGAATTGTGAGAAAACTATTACAAACCAAGTTTCAAACTTTAGACAAGGAAAAAAAAATGACACAGTTTTTGATGTGTCAAATCCAAGACACAGGATTTGACACAGGAAAGTGAGGTTAAAAAAGAATGCCATTGACTTGAAATAATGCAAGAAGGCATAGAGGACTTCGCATACGGGCATCGGAGGAGAGAGATGGTAAGAATTCATATACAGAGAGATATTGCATACAGTTGTCAGTTTAGAAATATGCAGCATGAGCCTGCATAGTATGTAGAAATTCCTCTTCTAAACTCGGGATTTCAAATTTGAGAGTCAAGAGGTCAGCTTTAACAAATACTTACTTTATTTCTTTTAAGTGGAATATAGTGAGGTATTTCACATTATGAAAACTCAGAACCCCAACAAAAATCTCAAGACTGAAATTTCAAAACCCAATTACCAAGAGATGATTAATTTTAATATTTGAGTTCATGTGATTTTTAAAATATTTGTTTTTTGGAATGGTAATATATTTTTATGGTTTGATATTATTGTGAAACCAGAATGCAACAAAAAATTCTCTCCACTGTCCTTGTCTGTAATACCCATTAACTTTTTTCTGTATTATTTCAAAGGATTTAATCATATATATAATTTTTCATATTTTGACATATAAATAGTGGATGATATATACATCACTTTTTATTTCCTTTTTATTGATCAAAATATAGCTTAAAGATAATTGTTTTTGTAGTGCATGAGGTTTTTTTCCTTAAAAAAATTGAGATACGATTGACATCTCTCTCTTAGCTTACAGTCTTCTAGGTTTATTCATGTTTTGACAAATGTCAGAATTTTTCTCTTTTTAAAGGCTGAATGGTATTCAATTATATGTAAATACTACATTTTCTTTATTCATCCATTGATGGACATTTATGTTGCTTCCATATCTTGGCTATTATGAATCATATTACCATGAACATGGGAATGCAGATTTGTCTTTGATATCCTGCTTTTAACTCTTGTGGGTATACATCTAGAAGTCGGATTGCTGGATCATATGGTTGTTTCTATTTTTAACTTTTGAGGAAACTTCATACTTTTTAAATAGCTGCTGCACCATTACATTCCCACCAACAATGTTCAGATGGTCCCTTTTCTCCACATCCTTGCCTATACTTGTTATATTTTGAATTTTTGTTTTTTAAGTTTTTTTGGTAATAGTCATCCTTTTATTTTATTGAGATATAATTGCCATATAACACTGTGTAAATGTAAGGTGTACAATATATAAATTGATACATTTATATATTTCCATATATAATGCCACTGTAGTGTTAGCAACACCCTTATCATGTCACATTATTATCTCTTCTTTTTGTAGTGAAGAATACTTAAGATCTCATGTCTTTACAACTTTGAATTTTATAATGCAGCATTGGTGAGTATACTCTGTGTGATGTTCATTAGATATCCAGGACTAACTTATTTGCTAGTTACTAGTCAGTACCCTTAAACAATATCTCCCCAAATTCTTCACTCCCTAGCCACGCCATTCTGTTTTTTGTTTTTGTAAGTTTGACATTTTTAGATTCCACATGTAAAGGGTATCACATAGTATTTGTTTTTCTCTGTCTGACTTATCTTATATATTATATCCATGATGTTGCAAACGGCAGGATATCTTTTCTTTCTCAAGTCTGAATGAGACTTGAGACACATCTTCTTTATCTGTTCGACTTTGATGAGCATCACTTAGGTTGTTTCCATAGCCTAACAGTCATGAAGTGATATCTCATTGCAGTTTTATTTTACATATATTTTTAAAATATAATTTATTGTCAAATTGGCTTACATATAACACTCAGTGCTCATTGCAGTTTTGATTTGTATTTCCCTGATGAATAGTGATGTTGAGCATTTTTTTTCACATATCTGTTGACCATTTGTATGTGTTCTTTAGAGGAATGTCTATTTGGGTCTTTTACGCATTGTTTAGTTGGGTTATTTTTATTTTTTGACCATTGAGTTGCAGGATTTCCCTATATAATTTGGAAATTAATCCCTTATCAGATATATGGTTTACAAATATTTTCTCCCATTCCATATGCTACCTTTTGATACTACTGACTGCTTCCTTTGCTGTGCAGAAGCTCTTTAGTTTAATGTATTTCCACTTGCTTATTTTTGCTTTTGTTTTTTCCTTTTGATGTTATATCCAAGAAATCATTGTCAAGACCAATGTCAACAGATATTCTCCTATGTTTCCTTTTAGGAGTGTTATCTTTTCAAGTTTTACACTTAAGTCTTTGATACATTTTAAGTTAGTTTTATATATAGTATAAGGAGGAGTCCAATTTCATTGTTTTGCATGTGAATATCCAGTTTTCCTAATATTGTTGAAGAACTATCCTTTCCTTATTGTGTTTTCTTAGTACCCTTGTCAAAGATCAATTAATTGTATGTGTGCAGGTTTATTTCTGGACTTCTATTCATCTGTTTCTATTGATTTCTATTCATCTTTTTCTATTTGTTTAGCAACTATTTTCTGAAATTTCATATTTCTGTTTGTGATCTTTTATATATAAGATGATAATCTATAAAACATTTTGTATAAAATTTTATTGAAGTGGAACATACATTCTGTAAAGTAAACTGATCTGAAATTTATAGCTTGAGGAATGCTTATAAGTTGTATAGACGAACACTTATCATTTAGATATATATTACTAGCACCAAAGAAGTCAGCTTTGTACCTTCATTCCCTCATGGACCAAAACTAACCACTATTCTAACTTTAAATTCCATAGATTAATTTTGCTAAATATTACATAATATCTACTTAGTAATGGATTATATTATTATACTCCATTTTATTTACACATTTTAATGTTGAAAGTCATTCAGTTTCCATTTTTTGGATATGACAAATAAATCTGCTATGAGTGTTTTGTACATGTATTTTGATGAATACACTTATCTTCTCATTTTAGCCATCTGGCAGGCATACATAGTGCTACCTCAAATTTGTATTTTCATTCTGACTAATGATATTGAGCACCTGTTCAGATGCATATTTAGGTATCTTCTTCTGAGCACTTTTCTTCATCTATTTGCTGATTTTCCTACTGTGCTATGTTTTGTAAATTTACCTGAAGAATTTATTATATATTCTGGGACAATGTCACCCTCTTGCAGGTATTTTGCCACAGACATACTAAGCTCTCACATGAGATGTTAGAAGTAGAGTAAAAGACTGGCGAAGGCCTCAATGATGGTGCAGATTTAGGAAAACAGCAGCCTTCACCATGGAAAAGTTGTTAAGTCCTGCCTGGATTCCTGTTCCTCTTCCAAAGTCCATGTCATCAAAGCCTTATTTTCTCCTACATTGTCTGAGACATTCCTTTGAGAATAAAGATAAATATCATTGGAGACCACAGTACCAGTCCAGAGTGATTAAAGTGATGCAAACTGAGGATTCCTAGAAGATAAAACTGCCGAGGCCCAATCCTACTCTCAGTTTTCTGACACTTTCATTGTTTTTTCGTTTGTTTGTTTGCTTTTAATCTGTTGGGCCAAAGCATCACATGCCATTCTAATATGCAATTGAGAAAGTAAATTGTGAGGAAACTCTTATAAATAGAGTTTAAAAGTAAAATAAAACAAAAACCTAGGAAAAAGAGACAGGAATTGATGGTTTTGATCAATGTGAAATTGGAAAACAAAATAACAAAGAAAGAAACAAGCAAGTAAAAGTCTTAGCCTGAAGTAACATAAGGAATTACAGTGAACTTATGGGAGGGGAGAGTAGAGATGATATAACAGGGCATACATTGTTACTTTTTCCCTCTAGCCCAGGGAATCCACTTAAAGCCCTAATATATCTTACGTTAGCCTCCATGACTCATAACAACAATCTCTGAGGCGGGGGAAGGAGAGGAGAGGAAAGCCATGAAAAGATCCAGCACATTTTCAGTGTGATTCTCCTTTGTTGATTAATTGTCTTCTCAACTCTTGGCTTTCTTTCTTTCTTTTTTTTTTAATGTTTTATTTATTTCTGAGAGAGAGAGACAGCGTGAGCAGGGGAGGGTCAGAGAGAGAGGGAGACACAGAATCTGAAGCAGGCTCCAGGCTCTGAGCTAGCCGTCAGCACAGAGCCCGACACGGGACTCGAACCCACGAACGTGAGATCATGACCTGAGCCGAAGTCGGACGCTTAACCGACTGAGCCACCCAGGCACCCTCAACTCTTGGCTTTCTTGATTATTCCCTAATGCCTTCAATTAAGAGGGGTTTTTTTTCAAATTACACTCGTTTTTGTTGTTTTATATTTTATTTGTTATTATTGTTTTAGTAATTCATCAAGTTGTTTTTAATTTTATAGTTCTGTATGCAGTAAAGTGAATCTGGTACCCACCAACATATATGGAACTATAATTCTATTTTTAATTTATAAGAAACATTTGATCATAATCAGCTGATAGATAAATGTATTCCTTTGGTAAATATTCTTTAGCTAATAATAGTCTTTGATGCTCTTTAGCTCGCTTTTTTTTTTTTTTAAATTGAATTTTGTCATGCTATGCTGGCTTCTTTTACGGAGTTCCTTGGATTTTTCTGAATCAGTTACTTGCTGCAATATTCCAGTTTGGGAAAGGAGTATCATAGAACATTATGATTGGTTTTACAAAGCAAAGCAAAATTATCAGCTTTTACTGATTTTTGCAAATATGGTTTGTCTCTGTTCTCATGTAACCTTGTTTTCCATAATAATTCAAATCCTATCAAGTCTGTGAGGTACTGGCACATCCTTTTTCACCTCACTTCCAAAAGCAGCTGATGCAAAGAAGGTGCATATCCTTTCCAGCCTAGATAATGCAAATTTTATTTAGTAAATAAATTTCCTGATGGTTGGCAGTTTTCTGAGATCCACCGCTGCATGGGGTTTTCATCCAGAAGATTGCTCTCTGAGGCCACTTCTTTTCCACTTACTGTTTGATGGTTCCTTCTTGATCTTGCATTTTTGCTAGGATTTGCAGGCTTTCTGCAATCTCAGTTACTAGATACATCTAAGGTACATAATTATACTCTGAAACATTTTATAATAAAAAAGTAATGGTAACATGATATTATGAAGAATGAAGAATGTCAAGGACATTTTCAGAAATTTTATTTTTGCATCAAACAATTTTATCAATCTCACATTAAAGAATTGCTTGGAAACTGCCAATTCTAAATTTTACCTCTTAATGTCCTTTTTTTGGTCATATATTCGAATTTCCCTTTTATTCTTAGTTTTATTTTTTAATGTTTATTTTTGAGAGAGAGAAAATGAGCGGATGAGGGGCAGAGAGAGAGAGACAGAGAGAGAGACAGAGAATCTGAAGCAGGCTCCGAGCTGTCAGTGCAAAGCCAGACATGGGGCTGGAACCCACGTTGTTGAGATCATGACCTGTGCTCATGAAGTCAGACGCTCAACTAATGAAGACAGTCAGGCACCCTTGAATTTTCCTTTTCAAACCAGAGTACTAATGAACCTATTATTTTGATATATCATTTATAAAAACTCTTCATATTATTTCTCTTTTACTTGTTTGATTCCAGGTATAGCTTTATTTAGATATGTGCCCTGTCTCACAAATCATATAGTGAACTTCTTTTTTTTTTAATTAATTTATTTATTTAGAGAGTGAGAGAGAAAGAATGTGAGGGAGGAGCAGAGAGGAGGGGGAGGGAGAGAATCCCAAATAGCCTCCAAGCTATCAGCATAGAGCTTTATGTAAACTCAAACACACAAACCATGAGATCATCTCCTGATCTGTAATCAATAGCTTGACACTTAACTGACGGAGCAACCCAGGTGACCCTCCTATATTGAATTTATAAAGAAAAGATACATTTTATTGTTTTCCTCTCACACAAGGTTCAACACACAGTAATGATGTAGAAGTATCTGCAGATCGTTAACCAACTAACCATCTATATATATGTTAGCAGCTCTTGCTAAAGAGCCTCAAGCTTGCTCAGATTGGCAATATGGCTTCTTGGAGAAGACTGAAGATTGTGATTACTTAAATGGAGTCTTGATTTATAACTGCTGCCTGTTGATGTGATTGTTCTAAAGATGCAAGTCTGTAAATGCTGATAACCCTACCATGTGACTTCAAACTCTGCTAGTATTCAGTTCTCATTATTTAAGTCCCAAATGGCTTTGCAGGTGAGTCTGAGAGTTAGATGAGATAATATTTAGATAGAATAACTTAATCTCTGTACATAAAACAGCTATTGCACCTAAACTCAGTATAGTACGTCACATAACAAAAAGGTTTCTTTTTTCTTTTAAAACCCTTTAAGAAAATAGTTTTGAGCCCAATGCTATTACCCATGTCAAACATCAAAACAGTGATTTTTTTTTGTTTTTGTTTTTGTTTCTTTTTTCTTTCTTTTTTTGGGGGAGGGTTGGGAAATGGTCCCCTTTCATATCAAGACAAGGTCAGTGCTTATATGTACCAGTAGCATAGGTAGACATTTAATATGACTTACTATAAATACTCTTTGATAATAGTATCAGTGTGTGATATACATGCTTTAGTCTCAACTAAAGATTGATCAGAAAGTAAACTTAGTAGTTCTGTTGATGTTTACTGTTGTACACATCTGTTTACTATTGTATATGTCACAAATAACTAGGAAAAAACATACTTATTTTAAAGTATATGACATTTAGGACTTATTACATATCGAAAGTAATATTACTAAAAAGTAATCAAATTTAGCTTACTAAATTTTGCATTCATAAAATACAGATAAAATCAGAATAAACAACTATAGAGGCTATGACATATTTTTTATTTTTAAAGCAATAAGCCTATTCATTTTGGTGGCATAGTCATATTTGGCCAAATGGTATATAAGTCATGGGATAGAATTATACTTTATGTTTGAGTTTATTTCACTTTGAAGATAAAATGTTGCTTTTTTGTTTGGAATAGGAAAAACAACTCTGAATTTTTCACTAAAATACTTCTTTTTATAATCGCTCCTTATGGGAATGAAAAAAAACACCTTGTATTAGAACATAATCCAATAAACAGTGGATTAGTGATGACACATCTTAAGAAGAGACTGACAGACATTTGATTTTTTATATCTGAAAATCCTGTCAACATCGACATTTTTGGACTATACACTGTCTCTGGGCTGTAGTCAGGGCCATCTGTCTGAGTGGCAAACTGCCTATTCATAAATGAGTTGGACCATTTCATCAGGGCAAAAATGCCAAGGAATAATAACTACAAAAGAGCCGATTATATATTTCACCACCTGCTGCTTCATGTATAGAAAACTTGCATTCACTACTGCATTGTCACCGACACTGATGCCATCTAATCTTCCTGACATGTGGCCCTGAAAAGAGGCATGATAGAGACATTTTAGATTATTTAAGATGTTAAAATAATTTACATATCAATCTTGAACTTAAAGGAATAGGCAAGAATAATTTGTGGAGCATACATCCAGATGAACAGTCCAGGAACATTAAAAGTAAGGTTATATATATGTAATAACATTAAAGTAATGTTTGTCATTGTTATACAGTGGTGATACCTTTTCATGTGAGACATCAGTAATTATAATAAAAATTTTAATAGTGATAAGAGGAAAAGAAATTGTGTGTACACATGTGTGCATTTTTTCAGGAAAATAGAGAGTTTGAGTTTTCATATCAATAACTTATTAGAAATAAATCATTCCATCTACTTCCATTTAGATAAAATACTATATACAAATCTAATTTATACATAATTTGCAACTCATTTTGTAATTCGTCTAATGATTTTCTTGATTAATTTACTCAACAGATTGTTGGTACCTCATGTGTCTTTATAGGAAACTGGAATGAGTTCATCTTTTATCACCGTTAGTATGTATAACAATCTACTTTAGAACCATTCATTTCCTTTCCCAGGAATACAGTTACTGTCACAAAAAACAAGTGGAAAAACTTTCTATAAATTAACTGACTACTTTAAATATTTTGGTTCTTATTGTATAATCATCTCATGTTTTGATAGTAAAAATGTTCTAAACTTGGTAACTTCTCTACTGATTTCCATAAACAGAAAGTATATTAATATTTTTCAAACCATCATAGCATCTGAAAGCATAGAGGAAGTACCTAGTGTGATAATGCAGATTAGGCAGAGTTGATTATGAAAGAAGCCTAAGCAGTTTTTGCATTTTCCAAAGATTCCTTCACTGTCAATTAAAAATGAAATTTTTTATATGATGAATCATTGAATAGCATATGAATGCTAATGGAAAGGAGCTGAGAGAGTAGACACAATTTCTGATATATTATGTGGAATCCTGGCACTAAGCCATAATGAAAGTGCTCAACTTGTACTATTATGGGGGATCCCGTGCGCCTTCAATATCAATCCAATAGCTCAATATATCACCTTTCTTTTCCATTGACTAGGATGTACTGTAAGAAATAAAATATGTTAGCATTGCAGAATCAGCAAAACTTTGTGGGACTATACCTTTTAAAAAATTAGATCCTTTTCCTGCCTTGAATGTCCCAGAAGTTTTAATTTAATGAAATCATTAGCCTGTAACATAAAGCCAAAACTTAGGAGGGAAGTCTATGATTCTATCTTTATACCTCTTCCATCTAATATTTTTATTATTAGACATAAAAGTGTTCATTTTTGAATGATCACTTTAATCTGTAAGCTGTTGATACTGAGCTATACGTGCCTAACCTTCAAATATACATTACACATTGTGTTATATCAAAGGGTGTTTTTAATCTTTGAGTTTTTGTTATAAACTGTGCTCTACGTCAGGATTTTAAAAGTTTTTTTATTAATTTTTTTATGTTTATTTTTGAGAGACAGAAGGACAGAGAGAGACACACACAGAATCTGAAGCAGCCTCTAGGCTCTGAGCTCCAGCACAAAGCTGGAGACGGGGCTTGAACTCACAAACTGCGAGATCATGACCTGAGCAGAAGTCGGATGCTTAACCTGAACCTACTCAGCCACCCAGGCACTCTGGTAATTTAAAAGTTTTAAAAGAACATTGTAAGGACTTAAAATCTCAATAACCCATAAGGAAAATTTAGGTATATGTATCACAAAATAAAATGGAATGAATAAATCATGTTATGGGATTCAGAAAAGGAAAAGTAGATATTCCACTGAAGACAGAAAAAAAGTTCTTCATAGAAAGACTTTCATTTGAATTTGACCTTGGATAATTATTTGGGCAGAGAAACAGAGCCTGGATAAAATGGAGCATGAAAATGGACAACAGAAAATTGAGCTATATCTCAATAATAAATTATCAAGAAAAGTCACAAGGAATAGCACTCTGACCCACAGAGAGGGTCACAAGCATAAACAGAGGCCCATTCTGGGGTAATGGTGTACATGGAAGACTTAAGATTAAAGGTGAAGCAGGATCATTAAATTAAAAAAATATATATATTTTTACTCCTAACTGCCCAAGTTGCAAGGTAACTCTAAAAGAATTTTATGCTAGTAATGCATTGAAAGAAACCACAGCAAAACAAAACAAAAAATCTTAACAGTAAACTATATTGACTAAATTCCCATAATATTCATCAAGCAGAAAAAAAATGTATACCCTTTTCCAGAAATGAATGCTTTAAGCCTCAGTCTTGTTATTCTATGTCTGAAATTTGATGACCAGCACTCAAATCAAATTATAAGGAACAGACAAAAAAAAAATGTCAACCCACTTTCAAGAGACAAAGCAAACAATAAAACCAGACTCAGAGATGAATCCAGATGCTGGAATTATAATATAGAAAATTTTAAATAACTATTACATTGGATAATGTATATAATGTGTGACATATATATTATAATAAAAATCAAATAAACATGCTGTAAACGGAAGCTATGGTAACAAACATCATTTGTTTTGAAAGGTTCATAAGTGGACTCACCATAGTTGAGGAGACTCAGGAAAGTTGAAAATAGATCATTAGAAATTAACCATGCTAAACTACACAGAGAAGAAGAATTATAAGGAAAAATAGGAGACAGAATTCAGAATATGTACATGATTGGAATCTCAGAAGAAAAGACAAAAAAAATTAGGAAAAATAAATATTTAAAGACATAATGGCTGAAAATCTGTCAAAAATAATAAAAAAAACATCAGTTTTTAGGTCTAAGGATCACAGTGGACCCCAAGCAAGATGGAAAACACATACGCACCCTACACCTAGACATTTCATATTTATACTGCTGCAAATCAAAGATATAAGGAAGGTATTGAAGGTATTCAGACAAAAAGATCCATCACATACAAGGAAGCACAGACAATAAACATAGCAGGCTTACATTTTGAAACAGTGCAAACTAGAAAACAATGGAGTGACTTCAAAGTACTGAGAAAAAAAAAATTCTCAAGCCAGAATTCTACACTGTATAAGAATATCTTGGAAAAATGGAAGAAAAAAAGACTTTTAGCCAAGTGAAAACTGAGGAAATTTATTGCCGTGATCTATGGTCAGGGGCGGGGGTGAGTAGAGTTATTGATAATGAATTATTTGACTTATAATAAAAATGTGCAAATTCAGTGGGATGTGATGCTGATGACCAAGGAAGCAGTCTGAATAAGGATTATAAATTTTGGATGCATAGACATTTAGAGATTGAAACCATGCCATCATTCAGAGACTGTTCAGAGATTGAGAAGGACACTGGAATTATGGTACTGAAGTTGAGTCCAGATATAGAAACATTGGATAGGAATAGTCAAGACTATGTGAGGGGTAATGAAAAGTTGCTCTGGAAAGATGGCTACATAATCAAGAGAATAATAGAGAAATACTTCAGTAATTAAATGTGCTTAGCTTGATAAATCACTTAATGCTTTTACAGTTTATAATATAAATGAAATAGCTCTACAGAGTATTTTCTGATTTTATATTTTGAACATTAAGTTAATTAACCCAATATTAATATAGGTTATATACTAAATATACTTTAAAAATAAACATTACATATTACAATTTTAAATGTTTAATGATTATGTTGTTAAATTTTATGCCACTAAATTTTTCCCACTTTGTGTCTTACACGTTTGTATCTTTTCTTATAAAATACAAACTACAGCAATTGGTCCTTATATTAACTGCAAATCAAAAAGTTTTAAGTAGAAAAGTACTTTTCTGTTCAATAAGTTTAAATAGTTCTTCTCAAACTCGAATGTACTAACTCTTGTTAAAATACCACCAATAATTGGAGCACCTGACATGGCATTCCCTCGGATAAACAATATAAGCTTTTGACTGCTTCTGACATTATATCTATGTGGCATCTGAGATAATGCAATTCTAAAATACACAGAGGCAGCATCCTTGCTACTGTCTGCCAATCATAGTTTGCATGGCACACAGCATCAAAATACGTGGTAAGCAAACTCAAATTTTTTTTTAATTTTTTTTTTTAATGTTTTATTTATTTCTGGGAGAGAGAGAGAGACAGCGTGAGCAGGGGAGGGTCAGAGTGAGAGAGAGTCACAGGCTGAAACAGGCTCCAGGCTCTGAGCTGGCAGTCAGCACAGAGCCCGACGCGGGGCTCGAACCCACGAACCGCGAGACCATGACCCAAGCGAAAGTCGGACGCTTAACCGACTAAGCCACCCAGGCGCCCCAAGCAAACTCAAATTTTTAAAGCACTATGGTTAATGAGAAATTACCAAATGTGTTATAACTAGAAGCTTGACAAATGCTTGTACATTAAATTTTGCTTTTTCTCGCTGCTCTCAGAAACCAGAAATCACCAGGTGAAACACTCAGAGGTAGCATGACAGCTGAAGAAATGCCTATTAGAAAAGAACTGAGGTGCCTCATAAAACAGTCTTCCAGCCAAACACCAAATGTACATGTTAGGTCATCCAGGCACTAGCCAACATACAAGCGGCCTACAAAGTAATGAGAGAGCATAGCAGAGGTCATTTAAGTTGATTGAGACAGAAAATTGCACAATCAAACCACAGAATTGTCAGCTATATAAATTGTGGTTTGAATGTATAAGCATTTGTATGGTTTGTTACACAACAATAACTAAACAGGAAACAAACACCAACATTTCTATGAATTTTTTCAGAGTGTACAAGTAGTGTCATATGAATAGTTATCAGCCTAGATTTTCCCTCTTGTTCATCAGCTTACACTATGACCTTAGAATCTGTTAAAATCTTCCTTGCTTGGTATTTTTGAATTCATAGGAGAATATTCCTTTTTTCTTCTCCACTTAATTCATGTTCATGGCCTTAGTCTCCATCCTATGGTTGTTTATGAGGTTATTTGACGTGGGGGCCCCAGTACTGTTGACATATATGGTGTTCATTGTGTCAATGTCAATACCTTTCCTTGAGTTATCTCCAGAGTTTCCTTCTAACATGCCAAAGTGGTACTGCTTTCTCAGGAATCCGAAGTGGGTTTGTCTCCAATATCACGCCATTGCCTTCTCTCTTTTTATTTTTATTATTTTATTTTTGTGCTTTGTCATACTTACAAGAATTTTTGAGAGGAAACAATTCAACCCACTACAAGTATTCCATGAAATTTCAAGTGGAATTGAATTATTGTCTGGTATCACTTGCCTTTAGCCTCCAGAACATTGTTTCCTTCTTTTTAAGCTGGGTCTTAAGAATAGTGAATTTTTAGATTTTGTTGCTCTGGGAATATATCTACTTCATTTTAATTTCTTTCAATGTTTATTGAGAATGAGCGGGGGAGGGACAGTGAGAGAGGGAAACACAGAATCTGAAACAGGCTCCAGGCTCTGAGCTGTCAGCACAAAGCCTGACATGGGGCTCGAACTCATAAGCCGTGAGATCATGACCTAAGCTGAAGTCAGACACTTAACCTGCTGAGCCACCCAGGTGCCCCTATAGCTATTTCATTTTCATTTTATTTGTGAAGGATGATTTCACATGTTGGTTTGCTTAATTCTGTCACACGTTTCTCAGAAGCTATCTTTTTTTCTTTTCCTTTCTTTCTTTCTTTTTTTTAATTTTTCCTCCTTTTGGCTTTTCAAGTTGAATAATCACTATTGACTATCTTTGAATTCATTGATTCTTTCTTGTAACAACTCGAATCTATTATTAAGCCCCCACCATAAATTTTCATTTGGATAGTTATGCTCCTCAATCTTGTCCTTTTAATAAATTTCATCTCTTTATTGATATTCTGTATTTGTTGAGTCAGTGCTAACGTACTTTCTTTGAGTTTTTTAAGCATGGTGTTCTTTTGTCTTTGAACATTGGTATCGTAGCTATCTTAAAGTCCTTGCTTAAAAAGTACAACGTCTGAGGTTCTGTTGAGTGCTTTTTACTTGCATATGGGTCACACTTTCTATTTCTTCCCATATCTTAGAACATTTTGGTAAGAACTGAACATTTTATGTATGTAGCAGCTGTGGATACAGATTCAATCCTCCTTTCAGGGGCAACTGTAATGTGTTCTTTCAATATATATTTGAAAGTAATCTATTATTTTCTGAATATTAAACATAAGGATTTTTTTTTATTTCAAACCCCCTAAACGTATATATTGACTTATCTTTCTAAGTGTCCTTAGTAATATATTGGAAAGATTTAATCATTTAGTGATTTATTACTGAGTGAGCCAATATCAAATGTGAAATAATTGTGAAGTATAAGCACATTTATGAAGAATTAGATAAATTACCATCAAATGAATAGTATTATCTCTGTTATAGATTTCTTTACATTTTAAAATTCATTATCTGGAAAATAACCTCAATTTGTTACTTTTATTGAGTATCTTCAGCCACTGCTGAGGAGAGAACAGATGAATCATTTCTATGCCAGAATGATATTCTTTAAATAAATTATAGATGAATACACAAAAAGTCATCGAGTGGGAGAAAACTGATATCTGTACCACTGTGTGATATTTTTACTCTCCTACAAATTCATATAAAAAGCTAAGAGTGAAAATATGATTGAGGAATATTTGCTTAGGATTATTTTAATATAGTGAGAAATTTTATGACTTTTATGGAATTTTTTTAGAACTCAAAGAATTAGTCAAATGGGAGTAGAGAACTTATCTACACAGTAAGCATACTGTAATAAAGGTTAGTGAAAGCTGGGTAATAAAATATCGAAAACAGAAAGTTACTTTGGTGAGATAAGTTTGTGGGAGTATACATAGATAAATAAAACATACAATTTGTAAGTTTTATTAAGAGTCTTAGTTCCAGTCTCTGTTAGTTATTTGTGTTAGTAATTTTATTTTAGTAAGATAATTTATATAATGGCTTAAAAACCACTTACTTCTTTGTAGTTCTGGCCTTTTGTAGAAGAATATTATTTGGCTCTCTACCTATATAATGGTTTGCATGATAGAAAATATATTCCCTTCTGCCAACTCTCGCCCCTCTTCACTATCTGCCAGATAACTTTGATCACAACTTAATGTTGAAAGACCCATGAAAAGTTTCACAAAAATTATTGATAATGCCATAAATTACCAACATACATAAATATGTGATTAAATTGGATATTTAGATAATACTAATTATCTAAAACTTTTCTATGTCATTGTCTTTAGTCTTGATGATTGACTTTTGTTGTTCTTGATTCTTACTATCTCTCTAAATTTCTTGAAATGCTTCTCCTAAAGAAGGAATTTCTTGACTCCTTGAACTACACAAGAGTTTTAACTTTGGGAGGAATGAGAGAAGAAACTTAGAGTTTCTCCAGAGAGTACAGAATATGAAAGGCACACAGTACCATATTACCATAGAATGGGCTACCCAATACTGAGTTTATGAGTAAACTTATCCATTTCCTTATTAGGCTGTGATCTGATTGAAGGCAAAAAAAATCTTCTAAAACTCAACAAATAAAGCAAAGTAGAGTGGAAACAGAATAAATAAGCATTAAATTTATTGTCCTCTTATTTTGTGTAAGACATAATCAAAAGCATAAGTGGAGGACAAGTTTATTTCTGTGAGTTTTCCATTATGAAAAAGTATACATATATATTGGTACTAAAAATGGATCAATGGTAAAAAAAGATATTATCATAGGATTATGAGACCACTTATATGCCCTCTAGTTCTAGTCTGTAAGAAACTTATTACTTTTTCCCTAAGGAAGCTACCTACATACCACAAACTAGGGTATAGGCTACTTATGACAATGGAATACCTAAACAGAAATATTAAAGGGAGACTTGAAAAAGAGAATCTGGTTTCAGAGATGCGTAATATTAGAGATAAAAACATGATGCGAGAGTCAGCTTTTAGAGATTTATTATTTATAACAGCTTTATTTGTAATAACCCCAAATTGTAAATGCCCCAAATATCTTTCAATGGGTATGGTTAAACAAACTGTGGTACATCCATAACAAAATACTCTTCAGCTATTAAGAAGAATGAACTATATATACACGTAACAACTTCAAAGAATCTTGAGGAAATTATACTGAAGGCATGATTTCACTTATCTAAACTTTGTGAAATAATTCTAAAGAAAGAGAATAAATTCATTATTGCAGAAGCAAGGGATGAAATGGAGGGTAGGAAATGGCTATAAAAGCCTAGCCCAGGGAGTCCTGTGATAATGGTGCAGTTAAGAATCTTGATGGTGGTGGTGGTGAAGTGAAACTGCACTTGTGATAAAATGATAAAATTACATAGAGCTACACACACAAAGACACGTGTACACAAATCAGTGCATATAAAAGTTGTGAAATCTGAATAACCTCTATGGCTTATACCAATATCAACTTCCCAGTTCTGGGATCACCTTATAACTACACCAGATGATAATATGGTGGGGGTGGGGGAGGGTGGATAAGATTGTCCTGTAGATTTTTTTTGCAATTTCTTGTGAATCTATAATTATTTCAAAATTAAAAAAATTACAATAAAAATCCCAATTACCAGATGTTAAATTTTTCAAAGGGTGAGAATAGGCTCCTATATAGCTGTTTTGAAGTTTCTCTTTGTACACTTGGTGTGATTAGTCAGCCTTGAATATCAAAAATGGTATTGTTGTTCTTGAGGAGACCACTGTTTTGTGCATACTTGAATGTTCAGTGTTGTCTAAATATGGCAGTTTTCAGCTGACAAAAAGGAATCTTTTTAAAAAGTTTTCTCTACATTTGCTGTTTTTTCCTTTGTCTCATCTCCAAACCTACTCTAGCCTATCTTGGCAATGAAATTTTTCCTTGATCTTCCTTTCCCAACTTTATTATATTGAAGTTGATTATATATGCAATTAGCTTATTTATTCCAAAAACTCACACAGGAAAGAGGGATGTAATTTTTATTGAAACCGCTTTATTTTCCTTAAAGATGCAAATTGAAGCCAACACTATCTGCTGCACTGTATGTTCATGTGAGCAGGCTTTATATGCCAACTTAAATGTTGTTTTTTAATAGCTCATGTTATAATCAAAATCATTCTTATACTGTAGCTGTACATATGTTTATCTTGACTTTTCATTTACCTTTCCTCAAATTGAAATAAACACAATAGTATATATAAATAGTTCATATCAAAATGAAACCTCATATTCCAAGATGAGATGATTATTCCTCACACGTAGGGAGAATTCTGTATACAGGGTACTAAAGAGAAGGGCTAAGAGGTTCAGAACAGGTAAGGGTTTTTCTGCATTCTCTTGCAGAAATAGCACTGAAGAGAAGGTAGAATTAACAGTTTAATAAAGGACATTTTAGTAGATAATAAACACAAATGTGTTCAAAGACCCTTCTAGATAAAGGAAAGGATAATGAATATGAGTAGAAGAAAACTACAAGCCATGATGTGCTACTGAGCTATGAGACAAATTTCCCTCAGTAGGACATGTTTAGTAATCATTGAAGTGAGCAAATTGACTAGTCATTTGGTTATAAAAGCCTAGTGTATATGGGATGCAGGTCTAGAGAACAGATACGAATTTGGGCATCACCAACATATAGATGTTATTTAGTGTTGTGACTGGATGATATTACCAAAGATTTGAGGACAGAGAAATGAAGAGATAAAGGATTAAACTCTGGAGAAGTCCAAAATGAAGGATTTTCACAAAAGAGAATGAAACAGGTATGAATAAAAAGGAGAGATCAATGATGTAAGAATGACACCAAAAATGTATGAAGCCCTGGAGGTCAAGCTTAAACTCTAAATAATTATGAAAAAAATGTTTCAGCCATTCTATCCATAATTTATTGGATTAAGGCCAGTGTATGAGGTGAAATAATCCATATGGCCTAGTATAGTTGGGGAAAATGATGGTACTATTTTCCTTCCCATTTGGGTCCAAGTCATGACTTGGCTTCCTGAAGCATTTTAATACTTATTAACTGCTTTAAGTTGATATATTACATACATAACAATTTGCAGAACCTCTCAATAGATCTAAGAGGCAGTATTTGTACCACAACTCTTTGCTCTGACTTCCTTAAACTGATGAGCAATTTAAACTCTATTCAGTAACCAGGGCAGGTACTCAAGTGTTATGGGAATTTTCTAGAGATCACTGAGACAGTCACAGCGTTCCAAGATCAATGTTTTTTTTTTCTTCATGTTATTTGTTAGAAGACTGAAAAAATGTTCACATTAGATTCTCAATAACTAAGAGGATGGAGACAGATTAATTCAATAATAAAAATAGTCTGTACACACTGTCCTGTCAGAATGGGTCCTCAAATACTTTATATTTGAGGGGATTCTTGAAGAAGTGAGGAAAGGGAAAATTAATATTTTCCTTAAAAATTTCTAATGTATCTTTGGAAAAAGGTCTTAACACTGATAAATGAACTTAAGAACAATGACTTTTATATACTTTGATCTGGACACAGGTGGAAAGCTTCTAATTGTGAGTATTTTATCCCCAAATGGTGGGAAACCCAAGGTGGTACAATTTCCCCAGTATTATTTTAAGTGATTAACACTTCAGTTAGTAGTCTTCTGTTCTACCTTGATATTATAAAATAATTTAATAACAAAATGGAAACACAAGACCAGACATGCTTTTATCTTAATGAAAAATATTATAATTTATTGGCAATTGCTTTCTTTATTTAATTGGATATTGATTACTGAATTGAAAAATATCACACTTTAATGACAATCTAAATAATTAATGCCCAGTAAAGGAAATAAATTCAAACCAAAGACTCCTAAGGAGACTTTTTAATTATTAACAAGCAATATAAACAATTCTCATCACCTATAGAAAATCTAAACATTAACCCCTTGCAAGACTGCTTTTCAAAGGCCAAAGAAGGAAGAGGAGGCTGGGGAACAATCAAAATAACTCTTCAAGTTTATTAGAGTTTTACATATGGGCATGAAAGATTCTCCAAGGACTTGGGGAATCCATTTTAATATCATCTACCACCAAACAACACAGTCCAAACCCTCAGTTCAGGAAAAACATGTTAGATGAGCAGAGAGAAGTTAAATGGCTTGGGATCCTTGCTTTTGAGCTATGCTAAGTGATAAGTTTTTATGACCTCTGCTTAGACTTGTTGATCTTTAATTTCAAGAATGTATATGATTTAAATGTTGACCTTTGACATTTCAAACTCCTGACTATCCTTGTAATAACTATGCATTTTTGAGGGTATTGGAACTCCATAACAATGTGGTTTATGCAACGGGCTAAAGGATAGGCGCCCAGGACAAATTTAAAGTGTTTTAAAATAAGATATAATTGAGATTAAGGATGTTAACTTGTAGACTTTAGCTTGAAATTTGAATTATTAAGTAGTGAGTTAAGTAAGATGAAATATTTTTACTATTATTACTACTACTGGTAGTATTGATAATATCAAAATACTTCCTTTAAATTAAAACACAGAGGAAAACCCAATAGATAAAATTTTGACAAAAGCAGATCTATTCTGTTTAAATTGGTAGATGTAGCTATACCTCCCCAAAACTTACCCCTCACCATGTCCCAGGAAAACCATTAGGCATAGATAGAATTCAATTTGGAACCTCTGTATGATGACATTTTATGCCAAAATTGTGTTATAATTAGAAAATAAAAATATTTTAAAAATTAAGACCAGTGCTTGTGTTTGGCTTTATTGTCAGAGAGAAAAATAATGCAAAAAAAAAAAAAGTCAGTTACCCGACTATTGAGATAAAGTTTTTGCTGGATAAATTGACATAAAAAGCAAAAATAAAGATGAAAAAATAATTGCAAAAACAAAAAAAAGAAAGAACCTTGGTAATTGAGTAGATAGTTAAGACAAAGCTATGTCGTTAGTTAAGAAAGAAGCTCTGTATCTGCATATGCTCCTATGATGGTAAGACTCCGGGCTTTTTATTGAGATTCATGTAGAATAGTCATATACATGCACTTTAGTAGATTCCCAGATCTGTTTCTTGTTAGCTATGTGATGGCAGGCAAATTACTAAACTTGGTTAGCCTCAGATTCTTCATTTTTAACAATAACAATATCTTCCTCTTTGAATCATTAATTTGTTTGACAAATGCTTATTGACCAAATGCTATGGGACAGGCATACATTACAGATTTTCCCATTAAAAAAGATAAATACAGGGGCGCCTGGGTGGCTCAGTCGGTTGAGCGTCCGACTTTGCTCAGGTCATGATCTCCTGGTTGGTGGGTTCGAGCCCCGCGTCGGGCTCTGTGCTGACAGCTCCTCAGAGCCTGAAGCCTGCTTCAGATTCTGTGTCTCCCTCTCTCTCTGACCCCTCCCCTGCTCACACTGCCTCTCTCTCTCTCAGAAATAAATAAAGCATTAAAAAAAACTTTTTTAAAAGATAAATATATGTCAAGAGGGTCTTTAACAGAGCTTACAACTTTTAACTAGTATATGATGCCAAGTGTTACATGATCACAACTGAACCAATGGTTCTTCTCTCTTTCTTTCTCTCTCTCTCTCTCTGCAAAATTATGGATGATTATCTCCCATGCTCGGATGCCCAGTCTCAGGGTGTGGTTTCTGTCAGAAATCAGTGATTTTTCAGAACATTCGAAGGTGCCCACAAGTGGCAGTAGTGTATTTTTTGTCACTTCAAAGCACCTACGGACAGTCCTTTGCTTTTCTATACAAGAGTAACCTTAGGAATGTTTTGCTTCATTCTAGGTCATTGGATAAAGTTATATAAAAAGAAAAAGAGAGCCAATAGAGAGAATTGATTCCATTCATGATAGTGAAAGTCCTCCTAGATAATAACCCTTCTCACTCTTTGTCTCTCTCACACCAGCCACGAAGATTTTCAAACATAAGTGCAGGGTAATTTGTTTATTTTTCTCTATATTTTGCATTTTCCTTATAATTTTGTATTATATTACAGTAATGTAATCATTTTTATATCACTATTTTGGGGTTGTGGAATGAATCATCTCAGTTTCCATTATTTCTTATGGGGAAATTCATTTTGATATGCAAGTGCTTTGGATTACAAGCATGTTCCCGGAACTAATTATGCTGGCAAACCAAGGTTTTACTGTATATACTTTTAAGCATAATGAGTATAAGAAAACAGAGTTAGAGGATGTTATCATGGCATACAACAGGATCTCTGTGAGTATTAGCATAGAAGATAGCATAAGTAAAGTTTATGGTACAATTCTAGGTCCCCTCAGAACTGTCAGAGGTTATTGTTATTGTTTGTGCCTTGGAGATAAAAGGAAGGATTGTGTCTGAAAATGTCTGAGTGATTCCTCTTTAGATGAAACCACAAGATATCAATTCAAAAGATCCACAAAGGGAAAGCTCTCAAAGGATAAAACAAGCTGTGATTATTCATATTTAATTTGAGAATATAATTTTTTAAATCTCACTCTATGAAATGAGAAATATAAAGCTAGAGAGAAAATTGTGATTTAAAAGGGATATAAATCACAGTCCTTATATGTCCATATTAGAAATATTTAAAATGGCTATAGAAGAATGCTACTGTAGTTTTTTGGTGCAAATCAATGATTAAAAAGGAGACAAAGATTTGATAAAGTTCATTTGGTTATATAATGAAGAGTGAAGTTGCTCTCTAGAGTTCACTTAATTTCTCAAAATAAGACACTTATAATGGAAGTTTTGATTAAATGCAAAGGATTGTCAGAATCTAAGAATCAGATAACCATTGTTCTGCTTTTCAAATCAATAACTCAATATTTCTCTTATTATATTTGCTATTCATACTGTGAAGACATGAGAATATTTTTTTTTTGCTTTATTGGGTAATTTGGGTTAGTTGTAAAATCATTCCACTTACATCTTTTCTTAAAAATGCATCTATTAAGGAAATAAAGAATGTATGAGAATATAATATATTCAAATAACTTTTTACTGTATTGTATATTTTGTCATCTCCATTATTTCTTTGACCTACATATATCTACTTTTACCAAAGCATATTTAGAACATAGAAATCATTTTCAGAAATCTGTAATTAGACAATTGAAAAGGTATTAGTATTTAAACCAATGTAGATATCGCTTAGATTTGGATTCAAAATGAAATAGAATCCTCAATGTCATGTACATTTATACTTTGATTACTTCACACTTCCAGTTCATCATACCTCAAGATGTTAAGAACAAAGATCAGGCTCAAAATAAATGTGTAACTAAAAACTAACTATATTTTACTGTAAAGAACCAATAAATCTGAAAGTTAGAATGTCTTGTATTCTATAAAGCTAAAATGTCTGCAAATCATTTGAACCAAATGTTTATTTCTTGATTGCTTCCTTTCACACATGGGAAAATGACTAACATAGGATCTAGATTCCCTATAGGCAAAATGCACCACGGAGTGAAGAGTCAATACACAAAGTGTCTCAAAATTGTTTGGCACATCATTCAAGCCTTCTACATTTTGTCCTCACACAGTTTATTTTTAAACATCTGATCTCTTCCTTTTCAGAGTAGAGGAATCTTCTGTTTAATATGCACTGGGGCACCACATGGTTGCCCATCTGTGTGGGTCAGTTTGGAATCACTGATCAAAGCTCAAATTGAGTTGAAATTTAGCCAAATAGCCAGCAACAATGACCTTCAAACCTGTCGTGGCTGGCTGATGGGCAGCTCTAGGGAATTTAATTTGTTTTATAGCTTATATCTCACATTCATGTTTGATTTTTATAATGAATTCACTTCTCCTATTGATCTTTGCTTTTCTGATATTTAAGTTCTGGAACAATTTTTTTTATGTTTCCAATAGCAGATTCATTTAATAATGCTTTCTGAAAATGATAACTGGAAAAATCAATAAATCAATAAAATAATTTCGATATTTATGCAGTTTTGGCAAGAAAAATACTGTCTTCTATTTGTTTTCTAAAGTAAAGGAAATTAACCTTTGTCTTTCTCCCATAATAGTAGCTGACATACCCTAATTAATAGCTAGGTATTTTTATCATCTAAAATAGACAAAAGCAAAGAAAGAAAGAAAGTCAATTTATTTAAGTACTAAGATAGATGACCTTTTATAAATGAATTGAATTTGGCAAAATATGTACATTTTGAAAATAATCTAAGAGCTAACATTTTCATATCCTTTATTTGCTTTTTAATCTTCCATATTTGAGAAATAGATCTATGAAATTTCCTAAGGCATAACAAAGCTAATTGTCTTTTTGTGCTCTGTAAAAACCATTTCTTTTTTTATAAAATTGAGAGGAACATTTTCATGTTCCTAGATTTTCTGTATGCAACCAGAATAAATCTTACGTTGTCAAATTAAGTGCCAGATTATTTCTATAAGAGGAGAGATGATTCTAACACTTCCTTATATAGATAGGTCATCAGAATCATCAATAATCTTTGCTTGTCATTCCTCATTTTTTTCCTCAATTTAAGAAATCTAGGATATGCTACTAATTCTTTGTCAATAGGTTCATGAACAATAGCAATAAACTCAATAGATTCTCTTGTAGGATAAGACATTGCTTCAGATTTCCTCACCATGTGTTTTTATTCACAACCCAGGCTGAAGGTGTGGTTTCCATTTCTAGGACATGACAGAAACATAAAGAACAAGAGTAGGAGCCAAATCATGCACTTTAAAACCTGTGCTTGATTATGGCATATATAATTCCCACTCACATTTCATTATCCAGATGGTCCAGTCCAGAATAGGATGAGAAAGTATATTCCTCTTATAAAAGACACAGCAATGGATGGGGAAACAAATAGTTGGGATCAAATATAATCACTACAGGCTTCTATCTTGATTTCACATATTGGTTTCTCCTGCATAAAACTTAGTATAGCATCCATTCATGATAAAAACTATTAGTAAACTAGAAATAAAGAGGAACATTCTCATCTTTATAAAGACTATCTACAAAGAACCTATAGCTAACATCATACTTAATAGAGAAACTTGAAGCTTTTTAAGATAAAATGCAATGAAAGGATTTCCTCTCCAGCACTCCTTTTAACACTTAATTGGAAGTCTTTACTAATGTAATAATAAAAGAAAAGGAATTAAAAAGTATGCAAATTAGAAAGAAAGAAAGAAACTGTCCTTGTTCATAAATGGCATGATTATCTACATAGAAAATTCAAAAGAATTAACAAAAAAATCTCCTGGAAATAATAAGCACTCATAGCAAGGTTATAAAATACAAAAGTAGTATATAAGGTCAATTACTTTCCTACATACCAATAATAAATGAACGGAATTTGGCAAAAAATTAATACCATTTACATTAGCATGCAAGAAAAAGAAATACTGAGGTATAAATCTAATGAAATTTGTACAAGAACCATATGGGGAAAGCTACAAAGATCTGATAAAATCAAAGAAAAATGGAAGAAATGGACAGATATTTTGTATTCATGGAAAGGAAGACTCTATATTATCAAATGTCAGTTATACCCATATTGATCTATAGATTCAATGTAATCCCAATCAAAAGCTAGTCTATCCATTCCAAAATTTAATCTAGTATATTATCTTGTGGATAATGACAAACCGATATCAAGTTTATATGTAAACACAAAAGACCTAGAGTAACCAACACAATGTTGGAGAAAAACAAAGTTGGAGGACTGATGCTTCTCTGTTTAAGACTTAGTTAAAAAAACAAACAAACAAACAAACAAACAAGACAACATAGGATTAGAGACAGTAGATAAATTGATTAGTGGAACAAAATATAGAGTCCAGAACAAAATATCGACTCCCATAAATAAAATCAATTGATCTCTGACAAAGGAGCAAAGGAACACAAAGACTGTCTCCTCAACAAACAGTGCTGGAATAACCTGACGTCCATATGCAAGAAGAAGAAGAAGAAAAGGAAGAAGAAGAAGAAGAAGAAGAAGAAGTAGAAGAAGAAGAAGAAGAAGAAGAAGAAGAAGAAGAAGAAGAAGAAGAAGAAGAAGAAGGAGAAGGAGAGAAAGAAAGAAAGAAAGAAAGAAAGAAAGAAAGAAAGAAAGAAAGAAAGAAAGAAAGAAAGAAAGAAAGAAAGGAAGGAAGGAAGGAAGGAAGGAAGGAAGGAAGAAAGAAAGAAAGAAAGAATGAAAGAAAGAAGGAAAGAAAGAAAGAAAGAAAAGGAATCTAACAATAGAACTTACACTCTTCACAAAAATGAATTGTAGAACTAAGTACAAAACACAAAACTATAAAACTTCCAGAAGATTACAGGAAAAAAACCTATATGACCTTCAGTTTAGAGATGACTTTTCAGATTTAACACCAAAGACAGGATCCATGTTAAAATAATTGATAAACTTAACTTCATTAAAAATTTAAAAAACTGGTGCTCTTCAGAAAACAATATCAAGAGGATAAGAAGATAAGCCAGTAACTGGAAGAACATATTTGTGAAAGACACATCTGATAAAAGACTGTTATCCAAAATATATAAAGAATTTTTAAAAGTCAATAATAAGAAAACAAAGAGTTCAATTAAAAAATTGTCCAAAGATCCTGAGATAACTTACCAGAGAACATATATAGATGGCAAATAAGCATATTAAAAGATACTCTACATCATAGGTCTTCAGTAAAATGCAGATTAAGACAATAATAAGATACCATTATATAACTATTAGAATGGCCAAAATGAAGAACACTCACACCACCAAATGCTGACAAGGATGTGGAGCAACAGGAACTGTCATGTAGTGCTGCTGGAAATCCAAAATGGTACAGCCACTTGGAAGACACTTTGGGAGTTTCTTACAAAACTAAATATACTCTTACATACTATCCAGCTATTGTGCTCTGTGAATTTACTCAAAGGAGCTGAAAACTTATGTCCACAGAGGAATCTGCATATGTATGTTTATAACATGTTTATTTATAATTGCTAACACTTGGACACAATCAAGATATCCTTTAGTAGGTGTTTAGATAAATTGTGGTATGCCCAGACAATGAGATGTTATTATCCTCTAAAAAGAATTGAGCTATCCAACCATGAAAGGAAATAAAGGAAACTTAAATGTGTATTACTAAGTTAAAGAAGCATTCTAAAAAGACTGTACGCTGTATGATTCCAACTATATAACATTCCGGAAAAGGCAAAAACACGGAACAGGAAAAAGATCAGTGTTTGTCAGAAGTTGGGGGTAAGGGCACAAATAGGGGAGTATAGAGGATTTTTAGGGAGGTGAAAATATTCTGTATGATATTATAATGATGGATACATGTCCTGATACATTTATCCAAAACAAAGAAATTAGAATACAAATAGTAAACCTCAAGGTAATCTATGGACTTTGGGGGATCGTGATGTGTCAACTTAGTTTCAAGACTACACATGTATGGGGACAGGGAACATATGAGAAATCTTTTTACCTTCCTCTCAATTTTGCTGTGAATCTAAAACTGCTCTAAAAAATTAAATCTTTAAAGGAAAAAAAAACACCTCAATATAAAATCCAAATGAAAACTCTTAGATTCTAATTATTGAGTTGATGTTTTATTCCTTTCTCCAGAGGCAAAGTCTCTTAATAGTTTTGCATATCCATTTTTGTACTTTTAAGAATTTTCAGCCCACCTCTGTCTATATACCACTATTTACATTTGATTCATTTTACTTTATTTTGATTAAAAATTCTTTTTTTTACCAAAGTATGGCCAGTCTAAATATGGATGCTATCCCCCATCTTCTCTCTTCTCTAAAATTGTCATGACCTCCTACCTGATCCTAGTTTTTGCTCTTGGTTTTACTGTCTATTCTCAATACACCAGTCAGGTACTTCCGTCAAAGTTAATTAGATCATGACATTCCTCTTCTCAAAACTCTTCAGTTGTTGCTGCCCATATAATGTACATTCACATATTGATATAAAGTACCTATAATTTAAAAGTGTCTGTTATTTAAAGATATAACTTATTCCCTTAACTTTTAAGTAAACCATTTTATAATCAGACCAATTTATCAATACATAAATATTTCACACATTATTTACTTTTCATTATTTTGGGTCACCTTCATTCCGCAAATATCTAGTTTTGGACAATAAATTATGCAGTCATCCTACTCATAACAACTTGGGAAGCTGTAGACAGTCTTATTCTTATTTCCATTCTGATCTTATCTCTTACTAAACTTCCTTTCTTTTACTTACTCTGCTTTAGCCACATTCTTTTCCCATCCTCTGCACAGCTTGCTTCATTGCATACGCACTTAATCTTTCCACAAGTGGAAAAAACTTTTATTGGACAGATCTATGGTAATCCTGTTGTTTTTCAAGTATTTGCTCAAATTCCAACTTCTCAATGAAGTCTACCATGTACTCCCTATTTAAATTGCAACCAAATGTACCACTACGTTTACCTCCATAAACTTCAAAGTTTTTATTTATTTGGTAGCTTGGTAACTTTATTACTAGGTACAACTTGTTTTTGTTTTTACATAGAAAAATGTGTAGAGATTTCTTAGTATCCATAAACAAATATTTATGGATGTTTACTTATATAATAAACTTATTTACATTTATTTACAAATTTATGTGCATACAATTGTGTGAAATTAATTTAAAATAATTGATTATGTGATATTACATTGATGAAAACTTGATTGTTTTACTGTTTTAATTTTAGAAACCAGGCTGCAAGTAAAATCTTTCTTCATGAATCTTTGTATATTTCTGCATCTGTATAATAGGTATTTAAAAGTGGAATCACTGACTTAATACTTAAAAATGTTTTATATTTTGATAGATGTCTTCCAAAAATTCTATACTTATTCATACTTTGACATTGCAAAGAGGATACTCGTTTCTTTTTCACCATACCAACATTAGATATTTTAAATCATTTAAGTTGTTCATTTTTTTGTATTTTTGTCTGAATTTCCTGTTTATATTCTTTGCCTTCATCAGGATCACATTAAGCCACTGAGCACCTTTGTTGAAGATAGAAAATAAAGTCTTCCTGCAAGTCGATACAACCTCATGCTGTTTGGTGAGTACAATGTAGACTGGCATTCAGTCCCATTTGCCACTTGGTAAGCACACTTATACAAAATACAGACTGAACAACCTTTAATGATGGTTCTTCTTTTCTTAAATCTTAGTGTAATTTAAATCATGATATGGCATATGTATAGATGGATAGATATTTGAAAGATAGATGATAGAGAGATAGATAAACGATAATGCATATTTACATATACATGTAGATATATATTTGGCAATTATTTTCTAGTATATTGTTCTTTTTTCATGTTATAATCTTTTTTTTAAAGCTTTTATTTTTAAGTAATTTCTGCATCTAACGTGGGACTCAAACTCACAATCCCGATTTAAGAGTTTCATGTTCTGAGACAGCCAGGCACATGTTGTAATCTTATCTATGAAAATTTAATAATGAAAGGCAAAAATGTTTTGTTTCTCTTTCTTATTTCTTCACTAAATATGTGGATAGATAGGTATGGATAAGCATATATACTTTATAGGTATTTATTCTTCATAGTATCCATAATGTCTTTAAAATGTACCTTATATCCACTAATTTAAAATAACTTCATTATGTATTAAGGTACTATATGTACAAATCTTTTTGTGATACTATATTATTATTTTTGGACTCTACTATTAATATTATCCTGGTTATTCTTTATACTTCTATTATCAGATTTAGATAACTGAAATCATTAAGATATTGAGTCTTTCCATTCATTAGCACGGCAATTTTCTTAAATAAACTGTCACCACTTCCTTTATACAGATTTCACACGTATCTTGGTAAACTTTCTGCAATGTGTGGTATTGTTTTTGCTGTCTATGAACACAGTATTTATCCATGAGACATACTATCTCATTATTTTTGATAAATAGGAACTATTAATCTTGCACATGGATTGTATAGCACGCTATCTTGCTGGGCTCCTATAGTAAGTCTATTAGTGTGTTAGCTGATTTTCTTCATGTCTCATATGTTCTTTCAGTCTGAACATCCTGCTCGTTAAAAATCACATGTCATATTCAGACTCAACACTGTATTCTCCCTTTGAAGAAGCAATTGAAGGGGAACCTGGGTGGTTCAGTCAGTTAAGTGTCTGACTCTTTACAGCTCAGATCATGACCTCACAGTTCATGAGATCAAGGCCCATGTTGGGATCTGCACTGACAGCATGGAGCCTTCTTGGGATTCTCTCTCCCCCTGTCTCTCTGCCCCTCCTCTGCTCACTCTCTCTCTGTCTCAAAAATAAATAAATAAACTTTAAAAAAAAGAAGTAAATGAAGAGAATTGTCAAGTAATCTTCAGTTTATGAACTATGAGGCATTTCATATCACCAGCCATCAGAGCTGCCTCCATCATCATGTTCAACACCCAGACCAAGAAATCAAGAAATGACCTACCTTGAGACAAAATGCGGGAGTTTAGGGAAAATGATAATTTGGTATTACTGTTTATGGCTTTGCCTGCTGCAACAATGTAGTAGGTCCTTAATCTGGTGATCAGCTAACATGGGCTAGAGAAAGAAAAGGATTCTGATAAATGTTTTTCTCTTACACTGGCTCCTTCTAACTGTGGTGCCAGCTAGAATTCATGTACTGGAAAAATAACCATGTCATTTCCTGAACTCTAATATAAAATACTATAAATCTATTTAACTGAATAAACATATTCTAAAACAACATGCCCAGTTGAAAATGTATTTATCACAAATGGAAACTGAAAACACCTAATATATCTCTAATTTTCCCATTCCTCTCATCTATTTTTTTTACTCCAACTTACTGACAATTCTGTGTCAGATTTTCACTTTATTGTCTCAAATGTCTCAGCTTTCCATTGAGTAAGCTTGTTGTCTCTGAAATATATAAATGTACTGTGTTCTATTTGGCATGCTTTCTTGTTCACTTTCCCAGATCTGTCCTTTACCAAGATAATGTTCTAAGTTACTGAAGCAAATAAAAAATATTTTATATTCACTCAAACAGAAACTTCTTTTCTCTAAAGTTGCCAACCTTTTCCCTTTATCTTTTTGTATTTTTAAATTTTTAAACTGATGTATAGTTGATATAACATAAATGTTCCAGGTATATAAGGTAATGACTCATAATTCAACAGTATTTACATTATCAATTGCTCACCATGATAAGTAGTTACCATCTGTCACCATACCAAGTTATTATATTATTGACTATCCTCCTTATGCTGTATGTTTCATCTTTATGACTTGTTTTATAATGGAAGTTTGTACCTATTAATCCTGTTAATCTATTTTGCCTGTTTCTTTCTGAAACCACTGGTTTATTCTCTATTTTTAGGAGTCTGTTTCTCTCTTTTTGTTGTTTTTGTTGTTGTTGTTTTATCCTAAGTAAAATAAGTCAGATGGAGAAAGACAAATACCTTATGATTTCACTTACATATGGAATATTTTCCTTAATTCTTTATCTTCTCAACCCAATATCATCATATGAGAATATCTTTTCTCTTTAGAATTTCAGAGTTTAAGTTGTTTTAGTACCATATTGCCACAAGGTATATCCTCTATGGGCTCCTTGCGTTTAAAGTGTGAAAGCATGGGGCGCTTGGGTGGCTCAGTTGATTAAGCATTTGACTTCGGCTCAGGTCATGATCTCACGGTTCGTGAGATGTTGGGCTCTGTGCTGACAGTTAGCTCAGAGCCTGTAGCCTGCTTCAGATTCTGTATCTCCCTTTCTCTCTGACCCTCCCCTGTTCACACTGTCTCTCCTCTCTCAGAAATAAATAAAACATTAAAAAAAAAGTGTGAAAGCATATAGAACACATTATGCCAAAAACAAAAACAAAAACAAAACTACAATAGCAGACTGGTGATATTACAGGTTTAGGAAAGTCATGAGATATTTATTGTTTATTTTCAATAACAAGAGAAAAAAGATCCAGTCATTCTCATAATAAACTATTATTCAAAAGTCAACTAATTGTAGGATCATGTATTTTGGAATAAAGTGGGCATAGTATGATGAAGGAGAAACAACAAATTGCACACCAATCTGAAAAACATGTAATCGTGAAATTTGTGATATTTAGGAACATCAAAAACATTCCTAAGAGTTCTTTCTTATTAATAGTGTGGCACTGCCTTTTCATGTGCTCTCTTTTCATAAAACAGTCCCTTCACTGAATCACTCTTTCTTAGAGTACACTTCTCAGACCCCTCTAGGATCTAAGAATCATCTTTTATACTCTGTTACAGTTCCCTGTCATGCACTACTGTAATAATTTTTAAATTGCACATTTTATTTGTTCATTTCTTTACCTTCTCTTCCTCTCTCTCTCTCTCTCTCTCTCAAAAAAAAAAAAAGAAACAAACAAATACCCTCTGGGCAGAGACTTTAATGTCTCTGTGGCTGTTAACAAAATGATAGGCACATATTAACAATAACTAAAATTTAGTGTACTGAAGAAAGAATTTATTTTGATTCTTAAATATGTATATGCTGCTAAATTATTGAACATAATGTTGTGGATCAGCACAACATTATTTGTTTGTACTATTCATTGTTACTTTGTGTGAATAGTTCTAAAATGTGAAAGCCATGTTCAGGATTATTTTATCTTTTTTAGTCTTGACCAAGTACAAATAGTTTTCAAGTTTGAAATAAATGAATATGTCAAGCTCTTACACTCTTTCCTAGACAGGAACATTTTTTCCAATGGCAGTTCAACTTCTAAAATCACCACTTCTGTAAATAGACAATTTTCTGAGCATCTAAAAAAGAATTTAAAAAAAAGTATCCTATAAGAAATATGCCCAACAAGATTTCTTTTTATTGATATCTTATGTTACTACAAACTTTTAGATTTTCATTCTAATCCATATTCCTTGGAGTGTAATAAAACACAGAGAACAATATAAGAAAGCTGTTCAAAGATTGTATTGTCGCTGTATGTGGGTAGGGTAGCAATAATTCTGAACTCTGCTCTAACAGATGGACATCAGAGGAAAGAACATCATGATAGTAAAATCCAAAGAGCTAGTGAATACTGCCAAGACTATTCTTAAGAATGTGCACATTTATAAAATTTGTAAAAAAAAAAAAGTATATATATATACATACACATATACGTATGTATATACGTTAAATAGATTAGTGTAATAAATAAGACCTGCTAGTAGAAAAAAAAAACAGAAAAAAATATCATAATGTAAAAACAGTCTAAGTTGTCATGCTACTAATTGAAAAGCTATTTGTAATGGATTACCATCTTTCAATTGTTCTTTGAAACACACTGAAAATAATAAAATGTTGATATCCACTTTATAGAAATGTTTGTTTTTGGTAGATATACTCCCAGAGTTTTTTTCAGACTAAATGACCAAACACACAATGATTATTTATTCTCCTACCACATAATGAAAGAATTGCTTTGTCTTGTTCAAAATATATCACCTCTTAGGTGTGCACACATTTTACTTTAATATTAGCATAGATAGTAGTAGCCATTAATACATACACATGCATACGTGTGCACACACACACATATCCTTTACCTTCTGCTATCATATGGTTTGGATTATTTTATAGACAAAAATATATTTTTCTGGTGGATAGAAAGCTATTGCTTTGCATATGCAGAGCTAATACAAGGTCAAATTCACTGAACTCTTTTGTTAGCTAGAAGTGTTTTTTGATTGAGTATTAGTTCCATTGATTTTCTCTGTAAAGAAACATACAATTTACAAATAATGAGCATTTGTTCTTATTTTTACCTAATTTATACTTTCTTTTCTTACTGCACTATCTGGGATATCTAATAAAATTTTTACAGTTATATCCGTAATTTTGACTTCAATGGTATGTTTTCACATTGTTAAATCGAATTTCTTTTTCTGTCACTTAGAATACAAATTTATGAAGATTTTTGATTTTTGAAAAATCAGCATATTTTCAGTGCGTATGTTCCATTTTTAAGTGCTCAATCATTTATTGAATGATTAAATAAATCCAGGAAGATATGAACTAAATGTTCTTCTTATTTTATTTTTATTAAAAAAATTTTTAATGTTTATTTATTTTTGAGAGACAGAGATAGAGCATGAGCAGGGAGGAGCAGAGAAAGAGAAAGATGCAGAATCTGAATCAGGCTCCAGGCTCTGGGCTATGAGCACAAAGCCCAACGAGGGGCTCAGACCCACAAATTGTGAGATCATGAACTGAACCGTGAGATCATGAGCTGAGCTGAAGTCAGATGCTCAACCTACTGAGCCACCCAGGCACTCCCTAAATGTTCTTTTTAAAAAAAATGTTCGTTTATTTATTTTGAAAGAAAGTGCAAGAGCAGGATTGGGTAAGGGGCACAGAGAAAGGGAGAGAAAGAATCCCAAGCAGGCTCCACACTCAGCTTGGAGCCCAATGCAGGGCTGGGTCTCACTACCATGAGATCATGACCTGAGCCAAAATCAAGAGTAGATGCCTAAGAGACTGAGCCACCTATGTGCCCCTGCACTAAATATTCTTAATGACAAATTTATTGAAGAGACATGTTATCCGTGAAGTTCTCTGTGTGGAATTAGTTTATCTAATTTTCTAATCTTAAAGATGTTTATTAATTGATTATTTTAATCCTGTTGGGAGCCATTCTGAGCCCACTAGTCGAGAAAGCTCCTGGTGAGATTAAAGCAAGTTTGCAAGGTCTCTTGCCAATCAGATGACGACTGATATCCATCCCCACTCCATTATTTCTGCTTGAGCACCGACCCCCAAGATACCTTGTTGATCGGTATTGGGAGTGACTTGCCCCTTATTCTGGCCCTGGTATGATGATTGCACCTTGTGAAGGAACTTATTGTGAGAACTTCTTCTTTTGATTATGGGAACAGACATCGTGTCTCTGGCAGGTCCTGTTTTTCTCGATACTTCCCTTGAGCTATAAACAGGCTAAAGACTCTTACTCATAAAAGATTGACTTTTACGTGTACAATTCTGTTTCTACCGTTGCATTAGTCTAAGAGGTTCTTACAGCTCAACATGTAAATCAACTAACCAAAAATGTATCTCATGCCCTAGCTATTCAAGAAATCATAAAACTAGACACAAGGGTAAGTACACTCGAAGAGGTTATTATATGTATTGGAAATGAGCTAAACTCTTTAAAGGTACAGTTTGGCTCTCTGGTGCCATAAAGAACATAACTGGAAAAATCAAGTCTTGCCTGGAGAAAAAGAGCCTAACTTAGAGAGAAGGAACAGATAAGAGCAGAACATAAGTTACTACATACACCTTTGCTAACTGGTGATGTATAGCAGTCCCTTCCCTATGGCCTACATTCCACAAACACCTTCCCTTACCCTGGCAGCTGTGATGAGGATGGATAAGAGTATCTACAAACCTATGACTTAATCTTAGCATTATTAAAATGTGTATGTTTTCCACTAAGAGCACCCTGTTATTTTCTTAGTTACTCAACCTCACTATACTTGGGGCAGTTCTGCAAGAAGACTTCTGTAAAACCTGTTTCTGTACATTTTCCAAAACATCATATCACAGAACTATCCATTATAAAAATTCCATTTTCTGATTCCATGTTAACATTTGACCTATAAATAAAGACACCCAAACTGACAGGACAGAGATGCCTGCCTGGTGACCAAGAAGAATCTTGGGCCTCTCTCACTCTCTCCCTTGCTGACACCGTCCATCCTTCAGGGACCCTTGAATGTGGCCAGAGCTGGACACTGGCATAATGCATTCTGTTACATTCATCCAGGCTCTTAATCTTTAAGGAGGCTGAAACACGACACCAAATCTAAGTGATATAAAGGTGACATAAAGTATATCTTGCAGTGGTGCTCTTTTCTTCTTTTATCATTAATACAAAGTGATTCAGAAACTGACAGGTTATATCACTATGATGTCACTAATATATTTGATATTGTTTTCCCACAACTTATTAGTTTTAATTAATTGTTAATATAATAAAACAGTAGTACAATACAATCAAGTGTTATATTTTTCATTCTAAGTACTTCTTTTAAAAACGGTAGCTCTGTCTTCATAAGAATGTCATCGATTCTCTTCAAAATGACCATAGCAATAATCCTCAAAAGGAACATAGGTCAGGCTGCAGTGCATATAGTAGGCACCATCTGTGCATTATCTTAGTGCCTCCAGGCAATGAATTTTGGGGGAAATGATAAAAGCCAAGAGAAGCACATGAGTACAGTGAAATGGTGACACAGTGACATAGTGCAGTTTTGATCTTGCATATGAAGAAATTAGTTATTTTCTCTAACCCAGTGCAAACAACAAACAACAGAGGGGGATCAAATGCCCCTTTTTGACAGCTTGCTTTCCCCTCAGAGGCAAAAGATAATTGGGCTCATGGAGCTGTACATCTGTCCATCCTTGCCATTTTACAAACGAAGTTCACAGTCATTGGGCTTATGTTCATTGAACTGATGTGAAAAACTTGGATTGATGTAAAAGAATATATGCAAATTTACATAAAGAAAAATAAGCTATAATTTGCATTTTTGTCAGCCAGAATCAGTTGGATTTTGTTCACAAATATTTATAAAACTCATTCTCTTTGCCAGGCACTATGCTAAGTACTGCGAATAAGAAAGTTTGTGTACCTTTGAGTAACAAACATTTAAGTGGAAGTCTCAGAAAGAGATAGAGTTTCAAGATGATGGCAAAATATTACAGGCTTGCACAAGGAGGTAGTAGAGAGGCGAAAGAGCTAACCAACCCACCCTCAAGGCTGAGGGTTCTGAGAATGTGTACTTGTATCAACTCTTGAAGGATACGTAAATGGTAATTAAACAGATATTAGGAAAAAAGTAATGCATACATTGTAATTTAAGCATTCCAGTTTGCTGAGATGTGAAATGTGGTGTAATATTCACATATATAATATGCTATATACCAAGGAACATGAATATCCATGTTACTAAAATATAAAGTACAAGTGGGAGGTAGTAAAGATGAGACACAGGGGTAGCATGGGTTTAGATAAGGCAGAAGATTATAATTTTGGAGAAATGTTTGCATTTTCGTCAAGTATTTAAGCAAGTAGGTGTGTGCGTCATGGTCAGATTTGTATTTCAGTCAGATTCTACATTGGTAGCATAGTGGAACATTGGTTTTAAGGTGGTCAAGCAGGAAGACCTGTTCTAATGTGTGGCAGTAGGACATGGACTCAATTGATTAAATCTTTGGCCATTGATGATTGATTCAGTCTGCAGCCCCCTCTCCCTTTCCCTGGGGTCAGAGGATGCTACTGAAAATTCCAAACCTCTATTCCTAGTCAATGAGCCTCCAAACGCAGAGGGCTTACTAACACAAAAGTAAACCATTAACATAACAAAAGACATCTTTATAGATGTCTTTTAAGAATGTTTAGCAATAAGATTAGTGACAATTTATTATTAGATATTTGATGCAAAAAGGGAAAAAAATAAAATATCTTTTACTTAAACACCTCGGGGAATGGTCTTTCTGCCTCACAGATGGGGAACATCCTATATATCTAAGGGTAAGAAAGTTCTGAATAAAAAAGTGTAGAGCGTGGAGGGGGTAAGACTTTCAGGATGGGGGAATGAGGAGCTTGGTTAATCATAAGCCTATTTCCCCAAAGCAGTGATAGTGATGAAGTTTTGGAGAGCTGGCGGTTCAGAATCCATGGCCAAGAAAGAATTCTTGAAGACATTTTGGTGCAAAAAGGTGATTTTATTAAAGCACAGAGACAGGACCAGCCGGCAGAAAAAGCTGCACTAGGGTTGTGAAGAGTGACTGGTTATATACTATGGAGTTGGGGAAGATAAGTTTCTTAAAGGGATTTCCACCCTCCCCTGTTCATGCTCTGTTTCTCTCTGTCTCAATAATAAATAAAACATTTTTTAAAATTTTAAAAAAGGGATTTCCTTATGCTAACAAAGACTCACAGATTACTGGAGGCTTAGCTATTGTCAAACTGAGGTTGTTTTTCCCTCTAGCAAGCATTATCATTGCCATTAAGATTAGGCTATTGATAAGATTACCTTTTTCTTGTAATTTACTAAGATATTTGTGAACTGATGGAGACTCGTATCCTGCATGACTGGACCTTCATCAGTTAACCACTGATTTTCTTTCCTTTTCCTTTGCCCTTTGCTTTGTCTTCAGCTTGCCTAATGCTCCCTCATCAACAGGACTGAATAAAGTTGTCAGAATAACAACTTGAAGATTTAACAAATGGAGAAGCATTATTTAGTCAAGAGAACCCACTAAATCTTGGTAAGATTAGGAGTAGATGGCATTTCAGCTAGGGACTGCTTCCATTCCCCCAACATACAGGGCAGGCCTTAAACACCAGCAGCCCTGCTGCACTGCCAGATGGGCTCATTTTATTTGGAGTGGAGTGTGGAAAAATCCATGCCCAGGGCACTGTCAAAAACAATAGAGATCTCAGTGGCAAATAATTAGAGAAGGCTAATACGAGCTAGCTTGAGGTAGTACTACTGGTTGGGGCAAGCATCACAAAGGCAGACCAGCCAGAACTTTAACAGGGAGATCCAGCAGAAGAGAAGCCAGAGGCCTTGCTGAAATCCCATTTATCTCTGGCAGTCTGGAAGATTGTGCACAGGCGGAAGACTGAGCCTGCTCAGAAAAAATCAGAAATGCCCCTGGTGAATTATTCCTACCTGGTTGAGTACAGAAAGTAAAAAATAGGGCCGAATTGCAAATTCCCTGAAAATAAATAAAAGTAACCATTGAAGAAATGGAAACCATTGACTTTCTTTCAGCTTAACTTAACATTAGATGGGCCCCCTCCTGGCTCTAGGTCCCCAGACCTCTCCATCACCCTGTCATGAAGACTGGAGAAAGCTTACTCTTCTTTTTGGATAAGGCCAATTAACAAACATAGATAACCTGTGATCCCACCCACTCTAGCCCTTAAAAAATATCTCCTGCTCACTGTTTCATTGGAATTCAGTTCAGACTGCATTCTGGTTTCCCCCATCTATTGTAATAGCCTTCCTTACTGGATTAACTTCATCTGGTGCAATTCTTGCCTGATATCGATGGAATTTGGGGGTGGGGGGTGGGGTTCAGAGCTGACGGCCAAGAAAGAATTCTTAAAGATGTCTTTGGTGCAAAAGGTAATTTTATTAAAGTGTGGGGACAGGACCCATGGCAGAAAGAGCTGCACCGGGTTGGGAAGAGTGACTGATTACATACCTTCAGGTTGGAAGGGGGTTAAGGACAGCATAAGTCTCTAAGGAATTTTAGAAGCAAGGTTTCCAGTGTTAGACCTCCCTTTCCAAAGAAGAATCACTGAGAACAAAGCCCACAAGACGCAAAAGCAGTTGGTTATTCAGGTTTATTTTAGTCCGGCCAGACGGCCCCTCCTGAACACCCGAACAGTCCTCAGAAGAGTGCCCCAGCGAGCCACAGCTCAGGGTTTATATAGGCAGAGGGGTGAAGCTAGTGTACAGAAGTGAGAATTTTGTTGTTAGTGGTGGGGTTTGCCTAACAGTTGCTTGAAGAACATGTTTGACCGTTCTAATCACAATGTTCATTAAGGATTTACATCTCAGGGGCTTGCTGGAGCCAGGAGGAGCTAGGTTGCTCAACCTCTGACCTTTTATCCGAATACAGTTTGAGATCAAACAATGGTTGGTATGTCCTCATTTGCAAGCCCCTCACCTTTTGGCTCACGGACCTTGAGGGGCTAACTGGTTTTTTTATACCAGGACCTTGAGTGGCTAGCTGTTGTTAGGAAAACTTCATTTATTACTGTTTAGTAAAACCTCAGTCAAGACCCTTCAGATGTATATCAGGGGACATACGCTTGGAGTCTAATTGCCAATATATACTTGGGGGTTAAAGATAAAGGAGGTTTGCAAAGCAATTTTTATGTGTTTAAGGAGACACAGGATCCTGGGGGGGTCAGGATAATGTTAAGCCAAGACTCCCTTTTGCCCCTAGCAAAGTGTCATCATGGAGGCAGCTCAGCTTCTAGAGGGAGGTCACTGCCTGTTTCAAGGACTTGTCAATAGACTGCAGACAGTAAGGGAATTTAACTTTTCATTTGCCTTTGTTTCCCACATCACCATGACAAGCACATAAACCCCCTTACTTCTTGCTGGGGGTGATATTAGGGCTCCAGGAAACGGAGTCTATACGTCTCTGGAAATTAGGCTACAAATAAGATTGCCTTTTTCTTGCAGTTTACTAAGTTATCTATAAACTGAAGGAGACTCCTGTCAGTTTAACCATTTGTTTTCTGTCCCTTTCTTTGTTCTTACGCAGTGCGGAATGCCTGAGGAATATCACATATATCTCACTTAGAGGTGGGGGGATTCACTAACTTGTGCTTTGCCTTGAGTTTGTCTTATTGTTAGACTTCCCTTTCCAAAGGAGAATCACTGAGGACAAAACCCACAAAACACAAAAGGAGTTCGTTATTCAGGTTTATTTTAGTCCGGCAGGAAGGTCCCTTCTGAGCACCCGAAAAGTCCTCGGAAGAGCGTCGTGCCGAGCCATAGCTCAGGGTTTATATATAGACAGGGGCGAAGCCAGTGTACAGAAGAGAGAATTTTAGAGGTTAGAGGTGGGGGTTGCTTAACAGTTGCTTGAAGAACATGTTTGACCGTTCTAATCACAATGTTCATTAAGGATTTACATCTCAGGGGCTTGCTGGAGCCAGGAGGAGCTAGGTTGCTCAACCCCTGACCTTTTACCCAAATAGAGTATGAGATCAAACAATGGTTGGTATGTCCTCATTTGCAAGCGCCCCTCACCTTTTGGCCCAAGGGAGTTTTTACATTATGCTGCCTCATCAATATTACTATTTTTCAGAAACTTACATTCTTATCTATACATTTCCAATAAAATGGCAGGTGGCAAATCTTCCAATTATTTCTATAAGTCTAATATGATGTTCTGTCAAACATCTCCTACTTACTCTTCCAGATTCATCCTCTGTGACTTAGAGAATGTTCTGTATGGAATATGTCATCTGGTTCCTTGTCTTTTAGTTTGCGGTTGATTTCAACCAACACTTAACCCCGGAATGGGATTGAAGGAAGGGATCAGAGTAAAACCAAGATATTTCATCCCTGCATTCCTCCCTGGAGTATTCTTCATTGGCTATGTTATTTATAAAAGGGTGATCCTCTTTGGTTTCTGATAACCCCTCTTTCCTTGAATATCTTCAATTCTCAAATGTTAACAACTTGTGGTTGTTTTATACATACCCTCTGTGGTAGGAAGAGACTGAGGAATAGTCCTATTGAAGCTTTTCAAATATTTAATAAAATATGAGACTCCTAAATCTAGAAATATTTTATTTTAGTTATACTCCAAGATCATGTATGTGGTATTTGTTTTAATAGGAAAAATCTGTTATAAGATGGCCAGCAGGACTGATAAGGAAATACCTGTCCCTGATCAAAGGTTCCCACTTCTGGGTTCTTCTTCCCACACTGCTTGTCTCACGCATTAATGAGGAATGAGGAAGTAACAGGCTATAAATTACTCCCTCTGCTGACGTTCTGGGCTCAGACCTCTAGAGAATGATCTCCTCTGAGCCCACCGGTGTAAAATAAACCTCCTCCCTTCCAAGATCTCCCAGTGCTGCTTGGTTCTTCCGCCAGTGATCCAGAACAGGTTTCCACAACAGTTTGGTTCTATAAAATTAACTCTGTTAATGTGATTTAATGTACCATAATAAATAAAAGAAAAATGTGATTATTCAAATAAATACAAAAAGTCATATAATTAATTTAAGGTCATTAAATAAAATATTTTCATAAAATAAGAATAGCATTAAAAAGTAACTTCAGTTTTGTGATAGTAATAAGCCTTTTTTCAATACTCAATTAAATATAGTAGAATATTTTTTGCACTCTTTGGGTTTTTTAATTTTTTCCAAGTTTAATATTCTCAAATTTAAATATGGACTAAGAGTCAGAATTGAGTCAATATTACAATTATGACAAATAAGAAATACACACCACGCATAAAGTGTTAGTTTTAGTTAACTCCAAATTGAAAGAATCATCTAAAATTTTATTTAATACCCAGTTTTAATCCCTAATTTAATTATTTTCTTATTATCTATTATAAATCATCAAATGTTTAAACACTGTATACATGTGGTAAATTCTCATCTGGAGGCAAGAATGTAGGTATTTTTTGTATTTGGCTCTTATTCATTAATAAAAAGACCATATAAGAAATCCTATTTGAATTTGATTTTTTTATTGTTTAAAAATTAACACTGTGTTTACCTGAGCATGAAAATCTATACTTGAAAAATGCAAAGATATGGAATTCAAATATAAATATATTTATTGTAATTGAGTTTAACTTTTCCACATATCATCCTGTGAATCTATCTTTATATGGGCACCTGGGTGGCTCAGTCGGTTAAGCATCTTACTTTGGCTCAGGTCATGATCACACGATTTGTGGGCCCAAGCCCCATGTTGGGCTCTGTGTTGACAGCTAGCTTAGAGCCTGGAGCCTCCTTCAGATTCTGTATCTCCCTCTCTCTCTGACCCTCCCCTGCTCATGCTGTCTCTCTCTCTCTCTCAGAAATAAAGTATAAAAAATTTAAAAAAAAAAAAAATCTATCCTTGTAAAAATAGAGATATATGTATATACATATATATTCATATGTATATATAAATATATGCACATTTATAAACAGATATAATTTATAATATAGAATATATTTTATTAACATGATTTATAATCTCTCAAGCAATAACCTAAATATATTTGGGTAAGTGTTTCCTACTTTTTCTCTTTAAAAGTACAAATTTTAAGAAAGGTGCAAAGAACAATAGATCACTTGTTAAAACAATTTAAAATTATTATAAAAACCAATTTATTACCAAAAGGAAAGAATCAGAACTTTAATTTGCCTACATTTTTAAAATTAATAAATTATACCTCCCATCCTCCATTCACCCTCTACGCTTTCTAGGAGAAAGGAATCAGGTACTGTCCTGATACCCTTGTACTTAAATCCAGTGGGATAAAGATATTTTAATGAGGACTTGAATTCAGAAAAGCTAGGTTAAACTTGAGTCATTTGTAAATCTTTCAGGAGTATAATTTGTTTTACATGGCTTGATTAGTGTTTTTGCTAGTCATGATCAATTTGGTTATAATCAAGTAATGATACTGAAAAATTGCTTTATTATTTTTAGTTTGGCTATTTGAGTGCTCTTGTCTATGTTGTTTGGTTAACCACTCAACTTTAAAACCATAGGCAAACCTTGGATTTTCAGTGTCTCCTATTGAAAATATATAGTGAATAATTACTTTCTTTATCCTGTTTGTTTGTTTCTGGAGGAGGGAAAGTATGAATGAATAAAAAGGCTTCTTTAATATGCATTACGCATATATTTTTCATTCACATGTTCATGTGGAATGACATAACTTCCTATGAATCTACTATATTAAGACATTTTAAAGATTTTGCAGTTAACTATAGCAAAGGCTTTGATGCACTGGGCCATATTTCTTCAGTTCACATGGTTTAGGAACAGTTTGTATGGTGAACTGTTCCTAAGATGGACCACAATAATCCTGCCTTCTAATATTCACACCATTTGTGTAATTTTTTCCACCTTAGTGTGAGTTGGACCTAGGGATTCACTTTTAAATAGAAAACAGCAAAAGTGATAGGATGTCACTCCTGTGATTAGGTTAAAGAAGTCATTAATTTCCATCATGCTTGTAGACTGTTCTTACTACCATTTTGGTTTGAATGCTTTGATGAAGCAGATTGTCATATTGGAGAAACTGTCATGGGCAAAAAACTAAGAGGCCTGTAGCTTTCACTCAGACAGGAACTGAAAACTTTATTTTAATAACTCACAAGGAATTGAATTCTACCAACAACCATGTGAGTCAACTGGGAGGTGAATCTTTCTTTGTACAAGCCTTGAGATAACTGACACCTTGGCTGACATCTTGATCATAGCCTTCTGAGAGACTCTTGAAGCAGAGGACCCAGGTAAGCTGTGTCACATGAGAAATTGTGAGAAGGTATACCTTAAAGTCATAAGCTAGCTACCTTCAAAAAGTCTATTGGAAAGGTCTACTGATAATAAAAGTGGTTGCAATATCTGTCAACTAAGATATTGAGAGAAATAAAAGATGTATGACTCTTTGTCCAGGAAATCAAAGTATTTAAGTTCCATAAAGAGGCCAGAATCTTGGAGTGCCTAGGTGGCTCAGTTGGTTAAATATCTCAATTTTGGTTCAAGTCATGATCTCACAGTTGTGAGATTGAGCCCTGAATCAGGAGCCATAGAGGACCTGCTTGTGATTCTCTCTCTCCCTCTCTGTCTGCCCTCCCCCACTCTCTCTCTATCAAAAACAAATAGATAGATAGATGGATGGATAGACATTTTTTAAAAAGAGTCCAGAATCTTGACTAGGGGAAAGTTTCTAAATACATTTGTTAGGAGATTTTTAACCATTAGACTATGTACTATGAACTTGTGTTAATTATGGGAAGGCTAACATTTTCATCAGGCTCTAAGAAATACTTGAAGTTATCAACTCCAAGTGGTTTTCCCTAAATTACTATTTATAAAAAATAGTTCTAATTCATATTTACATTCTTTTTTATGATTTTAAGATGCTAATAAAATCATCTTTGTAAAGAAGGAACTGTAAAGAAATACTCAAAATAAATGCATTCCAGCATATGAAGAGACAGCCATTTGTCCAATCAATATCTATTTTACCTGGCTTTTCCCAAGTTTTCTCTGGGAAGATTGCAGCCTACGTGTAAATAGCATGCCTAAGTATTGCTCATAGCTAGTGTTGGCCATATGACCAAGCTCTGGCTAAAGGCTTATGATTGGAAATTACACTAAGACACTTCACAATCTCTAGAAGAAAACTATTGGATATGTTTCTTCTTCCCTCCTTTGCTATGTACTGTGAACTATCCTAGAGCTTAAACATAAAGCACACGGATGAGTACTACATGCTAAAGATGGTAGAGCCATCTCTGAATTTATGTCATCTGGAATTTTGTTTTTGTTTTTGTTTTTAGAGGGAACGTGTGCTCAAGCATGTTATGGGTAGAGGGAGAGAGAGAAACAATATTAACCAAGCTCCATGCCCAGTACAGAGCTTCACTATAGGCTTGATTCTACCACTGTGAGATCATGATCTGAGTGAAAATCAAGTTGGGGACACTTAACCAACCAAACCACCCAGATACCCTAGTCCTCTGGGTTTTATGCAAGAGAAAAATTACTATTTTATTTTAGTCATATTCAAGTTCTCTTTGTTACAATTGTGTTGCCTTCATGTAGCAATAAACCTAATATTGGAGGTACTAATACTGGAGGTAAAATCTCTGTCTTACAAATTGGACTTCTTACACTGCGATATACATATAGACGTTGGAAGTCTGATGACCTCTGTTATGCTATAGCCAATGTGATAAATTTCTTATCTGCAATAGCTTGGAAGGCAGATCATATGCTTGGAAAACCTGAAGACCTAGTAAAAGAAATTAGGAAAATTCAGAACATATGTTTATCACAAAAGAGACAGAGATAAAAGAAAAACATTAGGAAGGAATTTAATAAATTTGAGATGAGAGATAAGTTGGAATACAGCTGTGCTAATAGGGGCATTCTCTGGTTACGACCTGCAGTCAAAATTGACTAGGGGTCCAGTAATTTGGAGATTTGCAGGGTTAGAAAAGCCAACTATTTCCAAACTCCAAATATCAAAACTATAAATGCCACTTCAAGTTTTTTTCATGATATTCTCACTAAATACATTTTATCTGGAAATTTCCAGTCTATGTTGACATGTTTAATTTGTGATTCAATGACTTCCTTAGAGTTAGGAGGGAGCAAATGTCCATGCCTCTAACAAAGACAAAACTACAGTGGCTCCCATTTACCCATCTAATTTCTGAGAAAGAGAAAGAAGTCTGACAGAAACAAGATATCCACTTTATTATTTATGAAAAGTAATATTTAGGGAAAATCCTAATTAAGTGGATGGATTTTTTTAGCAACATTTCCACCTGAATTAAATAGACTTGACCTTCAGTTATAGGAAAACTAAGAAAATTAAAGCCCTCCTCTTCTCTTCTGCAACTACTTCTGGAACTGCTATTGACAATATGAATTTTACCACTATCAGTAAAGAGAGTTATAAATTAACTCAAAAGTTTTTTACACTCATCTGTTTCATTTCTTGTCCCAAGTTTGGTTCAAGGATATATGTAGAATATAATTCATCATAGGGATGTTGATGAGATTTAATGACATTAGAATACACCAAGGTTTTTTTTTTTAATGTTTACTTATTTTTGAGAGAGAGAGAAAGAGACAGAGAGTGAGCAGGGGAGGTGCAGAGAAAGGGAGACACAGAATCTGAAGCAGGCTGCAGGCTCCAAGCTGTTGAGCTGTCAGCACAAAGCCCAATGCAGGGCTCAACATTATGAACCATGAGATCATGACCTGAGTCAAAGTCGGACACTTAATCGTCTGAGCCACCCAGGCGCCCCTCAAATACACCGAATTTTAACAGCACTGTCTCCCATTAAGAAGTTCTTAAGAAATAATAAAAATTTCTTTGAAAGTTAAATTCCAAAATAAAGACCAAGGGAATTGATGTCAAAAGTAATTATTTTATGCATTATTTGCCCATGACATAACCAACTGAAATTTCCTTCTCTTAAATTTCTTATTCTGCTTTGCCTCAACCAGAAGGAAGTAGACTAATCACTGAGATAGATGGGGTTTCTAAAACAGATTCATGGGGTCATTTCCTTTGTTATGCTTATTTCAGAACTTAAAAACTTAAGTTAATCTCTCATGTGTGATAGGACTAAAGGGGATATGTAAGTTAGATCAATAAAATACTGGCTAAGGGAGGGGCGCCTGGGTGGCTTAGTCGGTTAAGCCTCCGACTTTCGCTTAGGTCATGATCTCGCGTTTCGTGGGTTCGAGCCCCGCGTCGGGCTCTGTGCTGACTGCCAGCTCAGAGCCTGGAGCCAATTTCAGAGTCTGTATCTCCCTCTCACTCTGACCCTCCCCTGCTCATGCTGTCTCTCTCTCTCCTAGAAATAAATTAAAAAAAAAAATATTGGCTAAAGGGCTCCTGGGTGACTCAGTTAGTTAAACGTCTTGATTTTGGCTCAGGTCATGATAACATGTTGGTGAGTTCCAGCCCTATGTCAGGCTCCCTGCTGACACTATGGAGCCTACTTGGGATTCTCTCTCTCCCTCTCTTTTCCCCTCCTCTGCTCTGGCTCTTTCTGTTTCTCAAAATAATTTTAAAAACTCAAACAAAATCATTAAAAATAATAAAATATTGGCTGAAAACACAGCAAATTTAGAAAATATGTAATTCACAGACTCCATTTTGCACACTTGAATGAGAAATATAGTCCAACAGAAAATCTTTGCTATTGAATTTGATCTGTTTCATGCTGGCACTGAAAATTGAAAACTAATTTTTACTTAGAGTCCCATTTTTTTTTTCACATCCATGTATGCTTAGGTAAGAAATGTACTTATATAATTTAGTATCAAGTGTAACATACAACATTCTAACAACCCACAAAGCTGGTATTCTTATACCAAAATAGTCACTCAACATTACACTAAACTTCTGTAATCTACAGTTACATTTACATTTAATGTGTATTACCTATAGGCAAGAGAAGTGTAAAAGTAGACAAGTGAAGAAACTGAATTGAGCATTGTAAGTTTTTTCTCTCAAACTCATCAAACAAGTAAGTCATTCTCTGTCCTTGTAGAGCAGTGAAGAAGGTCTAATGTAAAGTCAGGCATGGTTTTCTTAAAAGATGATGGAACACTAAACCAAGGGGTAAGGATGCCCTATCCTAGTCTTGCCCGAAAAATTTGTGCAAAGTGCTAATCTGGACATCTATAAAATTATAGTATTTTCCCCAAAATATCTATAATATAGAATGAAGTATAAACATATGTAAATAATTAGAACATGGTCAGTTAAGTCTTATAAATAGATGTGTAAGGGGCGCCTGGGTGGCTTAGTCGGTTAAGCGTCCGACTTTCGCTTGGGTCACGATCTCGCGGTTCGTGGGTTCGAGCCCGGCGTCGGGCTCTGTGCTGACTGCCAGCTCAGAGCCTGGAGCCTGTTTCAGTCTGTGACTCCCTCTCTCTCTGACCCTCCCCTGCTCACGCTGTCTCTCTCTCTCTCTCTCCTAGAAATAAATAAAAATATTTAAAAAAATAAAAATAAAAATAAATAGATGTGTAAAAGAATCTCACAGTAAACTGGAGAGATGGAAAATTAATTCTCCTTTAGTGGGGGAAAGGGGAGAAACAGGGTAAGATTTACAGACAATGGTATTTAATGGTACTTTGTATTATACCTCTGATCCTACATAAGCCACTCACATTGTAAAATGTTGACTATGTTCAATGATATAGTTTGAAGTTTGGTGAATCTTCTAGGGAAAAAAATGAGTGCTGTTTCTCAGGATCTTTCATAATTCATGAGAAAATAAATATTGTCTCCTCTGTGAAATTATTGGGATGCAAAATGAAAAAAACTCAAAAACTATGGTCTACCACAGATTAATTAGCATTGTGCCTGACACTCTGAGTCTCAATATAATTAGTTATAAAATAAAGTTAATGCCTCCTATAACTCAGTGTTCTTGCAGAAATTAAATGAAGAGAAGATCAAATACCTGTAACACACTATAACACAATTTAATAAATACAAGAGTTTTAATAAATGGTAGCTGTGCTTATATATTTTCTCTTCTTATTATTAAAAACATGAAAGAGTTATACATTTTTATTTGATAATTTTTGAGTGCATGCTATGAAAAGCTAATATCCCAATTTGTATGAGGGAAACTCATAAGAACATGATTAATTTCAGACCTCAAATTAATTTAAGTTCATGATACAGTTAATGTCTGCTGCTGTGGAATTTTCCAGTAAATTTTCAGGAAAATCTAACTTACAAAGAAATATTTTGCTAAGACCCCAATACAGAAATATATGATCCTAATCCCATGCATTATTTTGGAACTTTTGACTTCTTGTGAATTATCAGACTGATAAGATCATTTGTCTATGTAAGATGAAGGCAATGAAACGTCCATGTAGTCAGGTGGAAATAACAGTAAATAATTGGGATCTTCTTTGTTTCCTTTTCTAATAAGGAGGACTTATAGAAGTTAAAGGAAGATATGCTGTAATCCGCTCAAAAGAGTGGGAAATTAAAAACTAGAAATTAATTTTGAATTTTTCTGATAATATGAAACTCTGACACAAACTTTACAGTATATAAAGTGATGTTTTGCTCATGAAGAACTCATTTATAATAACATTCTACTGTTACCAAAATTCATACACTTCATGATTGAATTCAAGGAAAAAATATATTTATGTTGAACAGAATATTCAATATTATGAAGGCATCAAAGATCCCGACAACATAAAATCTGGAACCCAGGAGCTCACAAATTGTTGCATGATAAATAAATATCTACAATAAAAGGCAGATTGTTTTTTCAAAGTATAGTTTCATTCAGTTTTTTTCTCCAAATTTTTATTTAAAGACAGATTTTTATTATTTGTGTGTTTATTTATTTAGTGTTTATTTTTTTAATTTTTTTAATGTTTTTATTTATTTCTAGGAGAGAGAGAGACAGTGTGAGCAGGGGAGGGCCAGAGAGAGAGAGGGAGTCACAGACTGAAACAGGCTCCAGGCTCTGAGCTGGCTGTCAGCACAGAGCCCGACGCGGGGCTCGAACCCATGAACCGTAAGATCATGACCTAAGCGAAAGTCGGACGTTCAACCGACTAAGCCACCCAGGCGCCTCTATTTAGTGTTTATTTTTGAGGGAGAGAAAGAGCTTGAGCATGATTTGGGGAGGTGCAGACAGAGAGGGAGACACAGACTCTGAAGCCGACTTTAGGCTCTGAGTTGTCAGCACAGAACCTGATGTGGAGCTTGAACTTGTAAACCATGGATGATTAACTGACTAAGCCACCCAGGAGCCCCTAAAGACAGATTTTTTTAAATGCTGAAAGTAAGAAGAAAAAGGAAAGAGATATTCATTAGGAAGCAGGGTGAATATTTGTTATATATATATATAATAGGATAGTAATCAGCTTATAGAAAAACAAATGATAAAACATATGTAGGCTATAAACATAAATAAGTAAATTAGAATGGGTATGTGCAAAACAATATTCATATATATTCTGTATAGATAGATACATACATACATGCATACATAAGTATACATATATATGATATTACCCTCATTTTTACATTGCTTTCTCTTTCAGATTTTATACCACAACAGCTCTTCAAAAGCCCTATATTCTTCCTCATCTTTATCATTCATTAATATACAATAACCACTTCCTGATTTATTTTTCCTTGAGTCATTCTTGAAGCTGAGGTGTCACTTTATCTGGATTCCTTTAAGGCAAACATACATATTTGTTAGTTATTCCTATGTTAATCTATGCACACACTGTAATTAACTCATCGAAGCATTTATAACACTAAATTATAAGTGTCTTCTTACTAGTCTACCTTTTACTTGGGATGCTTACTTGGAATATTGAATCTATCCATACTGCCGAAATCCTTTCTCTTGATGAGTAATCTTAGGCTTGTTATAAAAAAACCTCTGAAGTACTACAGCCTTCATTTATAATTCTCAAGTAATGACATAAAAAAACTATCTTTGGAAGTTAGAGTAAGCATTAAATAAGTTAGTACATGTCAAAGACTTTGGCTAGTATCCAGAATATGATATATAAGGAATTTTATTATTCAATATCATATCACCAACACCACTCACTGGCATTCAGTACATTTAATATGTATTTCTTCAATGAGTTAATATATCACTCTGCAAAGATGTTTGAAAAAATGTATATACAATATTAAAATCATTGTTTTTATGGTAGAAATTCAAGTAATATTCTATTTTATTTTGTATTGAGTTTAGTTCAGTATTTCATTATCTAAATTTGATACATTTTACATGTATTATTTGACAAGGAAAATTATGCCCATTTAAAATAAATGTATTCATTTAAAATAAATGAGTTATTTTATTATTAATATTTTATTGAGTTATCATTGTGAGTTCTATATTATATCTTTGATATTCTAAAGTTGAACAATTGCATCATATAAATAACTTTTAAAAATATATTCTGTTCTGGAAGACCTTATGCCTTTCAAGAGTTTTAAAATATATTTTCCAGTGTTTATGATTTTATTTTTTATAATCAAATATTAATTCCTTCCAGGGAATAATTCATGAATGTTTAAATAGTTTGTTTACTTTATAGTCTAGCCAGTGTTTGAGACTTTATCATTTATTGGCATGACTACAACACAGGTAACTGACACCCTTTATCTACCTATTTTCTGTGCCATTTAAAACCTATGTTTCTGGACTTCATATTCTGATCCATTTATCTCTGAGATAATTTGGTGCCTATATCAATATATGTAAACTTTTGCAGATATGCAATGAAGGATGCTATCGGCTATAGTAAGTTGTCTCAACTTCTCTTATTCTCTTGTTTATGTTACATTTTTTTCCCTCTTTTCATGTTGCTTTCACATTCAATTTACCAGGAAGATATGAAAATTCAAAATTTTTGTGTCTAATATTAAACATTCAAAATTATAAAGTCAAAATTGACAAACCTACAAGAAGAAATTTGTCTTTTATTAATTGGTAAATGACCACAAACAATGAGGGAGCAGAGTGAATATCTGGCTAATGCATATAACAGATTTGAATTTATGTGCCTATTTAAAATAACATACTGAACAGAGCATTTCATTCATGCAAAATACACATTCTTTTCAAGAGCACACAGGTTTGTTGGTCATATATACACAGGAGTTGGTCATATGCTGAATCACAACAAATTTTAAAGATTTGAAATTACATAGTTCTTTAATTACTTTGTTTAATGTAAAAATTTATTTAAAAGATAACTGGAAAATCTCATACGTTGAAAATTAAGGCAGATGCCTCTAAAAAAATGAAAAAAGGATAACAAAAATTTGAAAAACTTTTTAATCAATGGAGGTGTTAGCTAACACTGTTATGGTAATTATTTGCAGTACATCTAAGTATCACCTCAACACGTTATACACAATGTTATATGTCAATTATATCTCAATAAAGTTGGAAAAATAGTTTCTAAATATACAAAAATAATGAAAATACAACATATCAGAACTTAGGAGCTGTAATTAAATCAGTACTTGAAGCAAATTCCATAGCTACACATTTATATGTTAGAAAAGAAAAAAAAAAGTCTGAATATTAGTAACCTATGCAACTATCTCAAACATGTAAAGACAGAACAAGAAGTTTTTTCTAAAGAAAGTTGAAAAAATATATAAACTTTAAGAGTCAAATTATCACAAGTATTTTTAAAACTTTTATCCAGTGATTTAAAATTTCTATAGTAGGTTATTTAAGAGATTAATGAGTGATACACCTCTGGAGAAATTATTCAAAAATATAAAAAGGCACAAAAAACCAATATCAGAAATTTAAAATAATTACCATTGCAAAACTCACAGACATTATGAAGATTATAAATTCATATTGATATAAAAATTTGGGTTATCAGGGGCGCCTGGGTGGCTTAGTCGGTAAGCGTCCGACTTTCGCTTAGGTCATGNTAGGGTTATCAAGCAGCATGAAAAGAAAAACCAGTATCTTACACATATACAAAGTTTGATCCTTAAGAGGATTCAGTATCTTTTTAAAAATATGAGTAAACAAACACAGCTTATAGACTGTCAGCTTTGTTTGTAACTAAGAAATTCAAAACCTAATTATTGAATATTATGTAGTTATTTATTTATTTTTTATTAAAAATAATTTTTAAATGTTTATTTATTTTTGAGAGAGAGACAAAACATGACCAGCGAAGGGGCACATAGAGAAGGAGATAGAATCTGAACCAGGCTTCAAGCTCTGTGCTGATAGCTCAGAGCTTGATGCGGGGCTCAAACTCCGGAATAATTATTCATATCCTGAACCAAAGTCTGAAACTCAACCGATTGAGCCACCCAGGTGCCCCTGAATATTATTTTCTATTTAAATAAAAATGTTAACTTCTTTTTTTAAATTTTTTTTATTTATTTCTAGGAGAGAGAGAGAGAGAGAGACAGCGTGAGCAGGGGAGGATCAGAGAGAGAGGGAGTCACAGACTCTGAACCAGGCTCCAGGCCCCGAGCTGGCAGTCAGCACAGAGCCCGACGCCCGGCTCGAACCCACGAACTGCGAGATCATGACCTAAGCGAAAGTCGGACGCTTAACCGACTAAGCCACCCAGGCGCCCCAAAATGTTAACTTCTTAATATAGATCAATTTTTAAAGCAAAAGCTGTAACAGCATGAGATAGTTATTTCCCATCATTTACACAGAATTAAGTTAATCATTTCTTTGACCCCAAACTTCTACTTCTGGAAATTTCTCCAAATAAAACAGTGCAAAATGCTGTTCTCAATGTATGGTCAGATATTCAATCCTTCGGTATAATGACTCAAATCAGCAATAATCCAGAAGTGCAGGAAAAAGGGTATAATATTAACATGTGGAGACTTGCCTCTTCTGCAGGACACTGCAGCCTTTGCCAAAACATCTGCCAGGGAAGGATGGGTAGTGAAGCCACAGAAAATTCAAAGGCTGAGCCCTGCTACAAATTTTGCAAGTCATTTGCTTGGGTAAGATGTGTTCTGTCCCCAAAACCATGATTGGTAATGTACAAGGGTATCCAACACTTAAAAATGTGAAAGAGATGCAAGCCTTTATAGTGATGTTAGGGGTTTTGTAGGACTTTTATTCCCCACCTGGCACAAAGCCTCTGTCCCTTATGCTGCCTGGTAAAGAAAGGGCAAGTGTGTATGGGACTGTGGATCAGAGCAAGACCTCACCTTCACCACAGCAAAAATACTAGCAAAACAGATTAAATCTCTAGGTACTTCCCAAAGAGAGCAACCATTGAGTTAGACAGTTCTGTGATTCTGGAAGGTGTGGGTTGGCCACTGTGGTATAAAAGGAGAGAATACCCCTAGGATTTGGGTTCCAGCTCTGGAAGGGGCAGAAATCGGAAACTCTCCCACAGAGCAACAGCTCCTAGCAGTGTATACAGGGGTCCCCCCGGTACAGCCTGTCACAAAGGCACAGTATGTAAGAACATAGACCCAGCTCTGCCATGGCTCAAACTCCCTCTTTGACTAATGGGCATGACTATTTGCAGAAGAGGAACATCCTGTCCACCAGCTATTAGGCCCTGTAGAGTATGCAGATCCCCCAATGCCCCCGCCTCTATGTCTGTGGTGGCCTCTGTGGCCTATAAACAGAAAATGAGGGAAATTCCTACTGATGCCTGGTATACAGATGGATCTAGTCAAGGAAATTCCACAGTCCATGCGATTGCCAACCAGCCCAATACTGACAACGTCTGGATGGAAATGGAAACAAACCGCAACAACCAGTGGGCCAACTCATGGTGCTCACTTGTGAGTCCCGGCCATAAGTGACAGTGAGGCTGTTCTAACAGGATTAACTCTATGGCTTGGAAAATGGGAAGCCAAGAGGTGTATCATGAATAGGCCCTTGCAGGGTCAGGATATATGTGAAAGACATTTGGTTCCACCTGCAAGAGACTCCTACAGTCCTTACTCTTTTTCCACATCCTGTCACTGGCATAAGACCCTGGCACTCCCTGGCGATCAGGAAGCTGATGCCCTTGATCACGTATGAGTCCTAGCAACTGACCCTTCAGTAGATAAAGCAGAGTGGATGCTAGAAAGAGTGGACACTACAGTGCCCCGGGAGGATGGCTTATTGCCAAGGATTCTGGATTATCCTTAAAGTACAGTGATTCGGTTAATGCAGTACCAACATGTCTTCTGTGTTCTACACGATATCCAAGGTGACTGCTTAAGGAGGTTGGGACCATCCACCCGAGTTCCAATCAGCAAGAAATTGATTATACTGCCTCTGTCCCTGCAAGTGAGAGTTCTAAATATGCCTTGGCTTGTGTAGACATAGCATCTGGTTTAATCCAAGCTTTCTCATGTTGATATGCAAACCAGACTGCCACTATTAGGGAATTCAGGAAGCTGGGTACCATGTACGAATCCCTTCATTGAATAGGTAGTGATTAGGGGTCACATTTTGAAGGTTGTGATGTGCAAGACAGGGCAAAAGAATATGACATCAGATGGAGGTTCCATTTCCCTGCGAGCAGGAAGGTTGGTTTTTAAAAAAATGAATATTAAAGCAGCGGATTAAGTCACCATCAAGTAAAATGACCTCAGCTGGCTTTAATACCTTTAAATGATCAACTGATCGGGCCTATTGCCTCATATGCCAGACTGGGGACCCCTTGCAGAGGAGCACAATAGTGTAAAAGTATGAAAACTTCAAGAAACAGCCATTGGCCCTGACTTTCACCATGGATTAATATGTTCTGCTGCTGAGAACACGAAACCCCATCAAGCTTGGGAAATTATGTATTGGAATTTACAATGGGATGTCTTGCCAGGATGGGCAAATTACTTTGCACCCCTGAGCAAGGGGAAACTACTCAATTTCTTCTGGGGTGTCGTCCTGCTGCAAGCTTTACCTGTGGAAATGCATTATACCTGCATGGAATATGCACCATTGAAAGAGGGGAGATACTAAGGGTCCCGGTCTGGCATATCTCACTCCTAGTCAATCATACACTCACCAGCGCTGCTTCCCCTAGCCAACATGTGTGGTATGTATAACCTGGTCAGATTCCTAAACCTGCAGCCATATAAGAATCAGGACTCAAATGTAATTCATATAGATGGGAATACTTCCTCATACAAGGTCCTACTAAATATCTGTCTATCATCCTTAGATTTCTGCTGCTCCTGTGGTGTCCAGCCATGGAATCAGCACTTAATAGAAATACCTTTCAACAGTGGCTGCGCTTGTTTGCCTGATGAAGAAATCAATCCAACTGTTGGGTATGTGAGCACCTGTTCTTTCTAGCTTGCCAGAATTGCCATAGAGGGTATCACACTCCAGGGAAGCAATTAGAAGCCTCTAAAATAGTACATTAAGGAAGAACAACCTACCTAGGACTAGTATTCTTAATTTAACCAATATTGATCCAGAGAAGTGGTCTATGGCACATGCTCTTAATAACACTGGATATGAGTATTCTTGTTTTGTCAAATTACATAGGCAGCCTATCAAACTGCTGACCAGTATAGAATTGGCAAATTGATTATACTGCCCCTGTCCCTGTAAGGGAAAGTTCTAAATATGCCTTGGTCTGTGTGGACATAGCATCTGGTTCCTAACAGTACCCTATTGGAGACATGGGTGGCTATGCTCAGATTTGGGATGGATTTATGTGGCTTACCCTGGGTTATAAACATTGAGCACCAGAGCACCCCTATGTTGGGAACAGAGAAAGGACTCTAAAAAGAATCAGTCTAATTATATCAAGAATATGGGATGATATCACTGGAACTGTGAAGTCATTCTGCCATATTACTGGATAGCAACTAGTTCGGCATTGACTGGTCGCACCACCAGGTATTCACCGGGTGGCCCCAAATGGCACCCAGTGTTGTGTAGCATAAACCTTTGCTATGTCTTCTTACCTGGGTGGTTGGATTGCTGTACCCTGGGTTTTCCTGGGCACAGGGGAAAATTTACCCCATGCTTACAATTGCCAACCTCCTTCCTCTCAAGTGTAGGTGAGCGTTTTCTATTGTCTACTGGTGCAATCATTTGGCTGCAGTCTTGTCACCTTCGCTGGCCTGGAGGACATTATGACATACATAGAAACCCTTATTAGTTTACCCAGCAAACCTTAAATGATAGCCAACAGAGCCGATCCTTACTGAATACTAATGAGAAAATCTGCCCTCCAAAATGGGATAGCTTTGTACCATTATTCTTGCCTCACAAAGATACACTTGCGCCGTTAACCAAACAGAGTGTTATGTGTCCACACCTGAGGAGTCTGCTAATGTATGGTCTTTAGTAAATTACATGAAGGCACGAGTGAATGCCCTGAGTGATCTGACCCCCAGCCTAGAGGACTTAATAAATCAATGGTTGGGATCATGGGGCTGTTGATGGAAAAAGTTGTCACTGATCTTGGGAATTGTTGTATTAACATGTGTTTTCTCTTGCATGTGCCTATATTGTTACTGCAGCTTCTGCTTCCAATAACAGCCAAATTGCTGCCAAATGAGCCACCTCCATATTAGTGAAACACTTTCCTGACTACTGAGGGCGCATTGAAGAAGAGGGGCGTATGAATTGTAAGGGTCCATCGTAATGGGTGCAATATCAGAGGTTCAGAAAAAAGACATGACTGCTAGTTGACTCACACGCTAGATTCAGGCAGTCCTCAACCCTTCCCTGTCCTTGGAATGCTGGTTTCACCTGCCTCCTCTGCTCTCAGAAGCTGCGCCAAGGACACAGTTTTGAGACAGAGATGTGATGTTAAAGCTATCTGGACTGGATATATGACTGAAGTCAGTGAAGGCCCCAAATAGAAACTTCTAAGATTCCAAAAGGTGGATGCAGAAATCTACTCATCTTTCTGCTGCCCAAGACAAGCCTCTCAAGTAAGTTGTCTTGTGTATTAAACCTGCCAACCAATCTGGACTCATCTGCCTCTTTCTTTGGTCCCTCCCTGCCCTCCATGTATACAGGGGCTGGTTGCAAATTACACCCAGAAAGCTCCCAAGGAGGTTGTGAACTAACACATGCATACACTAGAACAACATGCAGCCATTGTTAGTATGAAGACTCTAATAGCAGAAAAATTCTTATATGTAGAGAAATTAAAGCAAGATATAAATTACTTATACAGTGTTGCCTTATATACTCAAGGATATATCTTTCCGTTTCTGTGTTCATCTATTAACTTGTATTAATTAATTTGTATGTTACAACCGACAATTGCTGTAAAGGAAAACATTAAAATGTATATACTAGCAATCTCTATGTTGTGAGACTCTAAGTGGTTGTAATTTTATGTTTTCCTCCTTGTATTTTTTCTAATTAGCACATTTGTCCTTTTTTTGTCGGCATTTGACAGATAAACATTAATGACCAGATGTAGCAACTCTGGGTATATAGACTCCATTAAGTAATATTGTTTTAAACAGACTTCTTTCACTTTGTTTGCTAACCATCGCCACACCATAGATTTCATTTATTGTTGGAAGCCTTAATAAAAAATAATATTTTGTCACACACAAAGCTTTCAAAAGCATGTAATAACAAATGCATCAATGTTGCATCTGCTCTTGTCCTGGAATACTCATAGGTACCAAGGATACTTGGGGTCAGAGACTTTTAGTGGATTGGATGTAGTGAATTCTGGGTGCTAACGTTGTTTTGGGTGGTCATGAATTCTCGGAGAGACCATTGTGATCTGTTAGGCAAGGATTAGTAACTTCCAGGTAGTAAGAAATTTCACTGGTCAGTGGAAAAATGACTGCTATCAGCCTGTCAACTTAAATACACATTGCACGGTATTTAAAACCAGTGGGGTTTGCTCCACAGTCATTATCCAGCACAGAATCACTGATTATAAAATTATTATGTAAAAAGTAGAAATAAGGTAGCATAGAAATGTCCAACAATCCAGATTTTCTTAAAAATAGGATACAGTTAGGGGCGCCTGGGTGGCTCAGTCAGTTAAGTGTCCGATTTCGGCTCAGGTCATGATCTCAGGTTCGTGGGTTCGAGCCCTGCGTGGGGCTCTGTGCTGATGGCTAGCTAGCTCAGAGCCTGTAGCCTGCTTCCGATTCTGTGTCTTCCTCTTTCTCTCAGACCCTTCCCTGCTTGTGCTGTCTCTCTCCCTCTCTCAGAAATAAATAAAACATTAAAAAATGTTTAAAAAAATAGGATAGAGTTAGAATGTATTATGCTAAATAAGTCAGTCAGATAAAGACAGATACTATATGGTTTCACTCATATGTGGAATTTAAGCAACAAAATAGATAAACATAGGGGAACGGAAAATAAAAAGAGAGGGAGGCAAACCATAAGGGAGACTCTTAACTATAGAGAACAAACTGAGGGTGCTGGAAGGAGGGGGGCAGAGGGATGGGCTAAATGGATGATGGGTATTAATGATGCACTTGTGATGGGCACTGGGTGTGTAAGTGAGGAATCACTAAATTCTACGCTTGAAACTAATATTATACTATGTGTTAACTAACTAGAAGTTAAATAAAAACTTGAAACATATAAAAAAGCAAAAAACAACATAAAAACATAGTAACTTTTCCCAAAGCCCAGCTGGCTCCACTGTAAGTTACGGGATTTTAACAATACTCCTGACAAGATTAACTACAAATTTCGCTTCAGAAACTCAACAGTAAATCAGCTCCTTCTGACTGCAAAGCGTTACTCATGCACAAGACTGAGTACATCAGAGAGATAATTTAAAGATTGAAAAACTTGGAAAACAAAACATTATTAGAATGATTTTATTGTAAGATCTTCAAAGCTTTTTCTTCTTTTTAAAACTGAGGTTAAGTCATATTTTATTATAGCCATAAACTTAAGAATAGGGGTACCTGTGTGTCTCAGTCAAGTAGCCAACTCTTGATTTCCGCCCAGGTCGTGATCCCAGGGTTGTAGGATTGAACCCTCTGTTGGGCTCTGAACTGAGTATGGACCAAGATTCTCTATCTCTCTCTCTGACCCTCTCTCTCACTCATGGATATGCTCTCTCTCCCAAAATCTAAAAAGAAAAAAAATTAAAAGTTTAAGAATAAAATAATGTCAACTGACAAAGTAATTTTCATTACTTAAATACCAAAATAATTGAAATTAACAGATTTAAAATGTAATTATATCAGATGAGCTATAAAGGCTGACTTTACAAAGCCAGTCCTGATCCTTACTATGATATGATCACACCTGTATATTAAGTTTACTAACACCTACCATTTCAAAGAGTTTTCTCTTATTATAATGGCATACTAGGAGAAAATTTTAATGAAAACTACATTAAGTGAAATTTTTTAGTTTCAGGAAGTTGTAATTTGATGTATCCCAATTTCCTTCTTCCTGGGTCCCTGTAAGCCTTCAACAAGCAGCTTCACAACTATGGCAGCCATGGAAGACAGTGGCCAAGCAGAAACTGGAGGAGACAGACCTTACTGCAAGATATTAATAGATTAGGGAAAAAAAGAATATAATCATTTTAATAGATAAAGAAAAAGCAATACCCATTCATGATGAGAATACTCTGCATACTAGATACAGAAGGAAACTTTTTCAACCTGATAAAAGGCATCTAAGAAACTGGTGAGTAGATCAACCAAACGTTATATCCATACAATGGAATATTAGTTGGCAGTAAAAAGGAATAGAGTGCTAAGACATAGCTACAACATAGATGAACCTTCTAAAACATTATGCTAAGTAACATAAGTCAGTCTCCAATTAGTACATATTGTATGATTTCATTATATGATATTTCCAGAATAGTCACATCTCTAGAGACACAAAGTAGATTAATGGATCTCCAGGCACTGAAGGAGAGGGGTAATGCTTATGGGGTTTCTTTAGGGAATGAATAAAATATTCTAAAATTAGGCAGTGACAAGAGTTACTTATCTATGTGAATATCAAAAAGTGATTTTAATAGGGTGAATTGTATAGTATGCAAATTAAATTTAATAAAGCTGTTATTTTTTGAAAAGAAGAAAAAGGAGCAATTAGTACTTACACTTTGAAAAGTAATTGAAAAAATTGTGATACTAGATTAGAATATTTTGGAGTGCAAATACAGGGAAAGTATTATGCAAGAAACTTAATATGATGTTATCCTAAGTGTATCACAATGAAAATGTTATATATAATTAATAAAACACCAATTTTAATTTGTAATTTACTTGTATAAGTTCATTTTAATTCATCAGAGAATGACAGATTGATTTGACAGTTTCCAAAATTGTCCACTCCCCACTTCATAGACACTAATTAAGGAGATTTGCTAGGGAATCTTACAACTTTAGCATGTGGTATACTTAACATGGATTATGTTTGATTGACTCAAATTTGTATTTTCAAAATTGTTATGAATTTCTGAAAAATTAATATGCCTCTACCTTAACACACACTCTATCTTTCATGGTTTTGCAAGTTAGATTTAGATTACAAATTAAGTCAAAATAAAGTGTATAATGTACCTAATTAAAAACATAATTCCAAGACAGGGAGAAGAATCTTTAGATTGAATTTAATGGCACACAACTCGAAAAGCTAATATTGTTGACTAGTGTAAGAAAAGGAGTACTTGTTCTGGGAGTCAGGTCTCTGGGAGATCTGGGTTCAAATCCTATGTCTACAAATAATTTGCTTTCATGATTGAGTCACCATCAAGTGCTCTTACTGTCCTCCAGTCTGCCAAGGGGCTACACAGAGATATGGGCACAGTGATACACCCAGGACTAACCCCAGTGGGATGCCAGTACCTCTCCTGCCTGAAAGGTCAAAGAGAGGAAACCACAGCCAGAACCAGCAAGGACCTGCAGAAGGGGGCTGCCTGAGAAGCTCTGGCCTCTAGGGGAGGATCCAGTGCTGCCAAACCAAGACCTGGAAGGCAAGGCATTAGGAGAATAGACCAACCTCCCTCCCCATCCTCCCTTCAATCTCCTGCAAGCCTTCCCATAGGCTGTGACCACAAAGCAAGCCAGTCTGGATGATAGAGAACCCAGGGGTCAGCTGGCCAAGGCACAGAGCAAGCTGGAGAGAGGAGGGCAGCAGATCTGGAGAGGCAAATGAAGAACCATCGAGTGTAGGGCCAGTCGAGAAAATAGCGCCGCAAATGTAAAACCAGGTGGAGAGACTGGAACATAGCTTCACTTGTCTGGGCCTCACCTTCCTAATCTGTAAAATGAGGGTTGGAACCTAGAAAACACAAGTTCCCCTCTTATGCTTACACCCCAGAATCCCAGTTGCTCCAAGGTCTCTGCTCTGTGTGTCCCACTGCACCTCACAGAGAAGCAGATCAGCACGAGTTTTCAGAACGTGTGAATGAAGCACTGCCCTTGACCATGTACAAGATGTACCTCATTAAAAGACTGCATTAAAAGTCACTGTAGGGGCACCTGGGTGGCTCAGTCGGTTGAACATCCAACTCTCCATTTCCGCTCAGGTCACGATCTCAGTTTCTGAGTTTGAGCCCAGCATCAGGCTCTGAGCTGAGTGTGGAGCCTGCTTGGGATTCTTTCTTCCCCTTCTCTCTGCCCCTACCCTGCTTGTGCTCTTTCTCTCTCTCAAAATAAATAAACTTCAAAAAAATTTTTAAGACACAAAAAATGAGGGGGATGAACTTCACAATCACTAAAAATGTTTCCAGCACTAAATTCTTATTTTTGACATTTCTAATTTGAAATTTGATTGTGTTAATACCACTGAAATTGGAGCACATCCATTAAATAAAAAAGTGCGGTGTTACATATAAAACCTCCAAGAGCATCCTTGAATAAGAAATATGATTGCTTTTGAAATTAAATAAAAATATTACCTCACTATATCCATTTAAGAAAGAAGCCTAAATATTTGTAACCAGGCCAATTTAAGGTTAAGGCGGAGGATGCCTATAAATGCATAGATTTGGTAAACACATTTTAATATTTTTACTTAAAACATTTTTGCATGTTATTTTAATCATATTAAAGTTCATATGATTTGTCTAATGCAAGTATATTGTATTTCTAATTTAGATTTTGTGAATTTCTCTATTTTAGCTTCTTCCATGGCAAATGACTCAAGAATATTTCAGTATATTTAAAAAAATTTTTTAATGTGTATTCATTTCTGAGAGACAGTGAGACAGAGTGTGAGTGGGCGAGGGGCAGAGAGAGAGGGAGACACAGAATCTGAAGCAGGCTCCAGGCTCTGAATTATCTGCACAGACTTGACATGGGGCTTGAATTCATGAACCATGAGATCAGGACCTGAGCCAAAGTCGGATGCCTAACTGAATGAGCCACCCAGGCACCCCTATTTCAGTTAGTTTTTATGTTGATTACACAAATTTATAAGCCATCGTAACAAAGCCAAAGCTAACTTTAGGAGAATACAATTTAGATAGTAAATAGAAGGACTCCTGAAATAAAAGATTATATGCATATTTAATAAAAATTTTCAAGACTTCATATAAAATGTAAATTTAAATTGTTCCACTATGACTGTGAACAGAAGAGAATTAGACAATTTACTTCTGCCAAATTAGATGTATAACAGCTTTTTAAATTGGAAATAAAACAGCTTTGAAAGAAAGGGAAGAACATAAAATGTCCTTGATACTAAATATGGATCATGCAAAATATGAAAAATCTCTAGTGCAAACAATATAATTAGAACAATAAATTTTAATTCTGTATGCAAGTTATTTAGTTGAGGATGAAACAATTCCCCGATTCATACTTTGCATTTCTATGTCTTTGATATTCTACTGTTCTATACTCTCTGGACGATGTTGCTGTGGCTGTGAAGGGTATTTCTAGCTCTTTACTTTGTTGCATTATTGGTGAAGAAAAATCGCACTTGTCAAACTTTTGTTAAAATAAGTTATAACCAATCTCTGACAATGCAAGTAAGCTCATAGTATCCATAAAAATCGCTTTTGGAAAAATAGCCAGCAGCAACGTAACCCGTGGGAGAGTCCTGTTATAACACAATACAAGTCAGATAATGGTGCTTCAGAATTTAATTAAGTCTGAAAGATTAAGTAATGTAAAGAATTGATTTAAAACTGTTTTTATGGTAAAGAGAAAAGGATTAGAAGAAGACACTAGTCAGCAACCGATTTCCAATGCACCGTAATTAAGAGAGATTAAAGTAATAATGATGGTAGGGGCAAGTTTGACAATGGTTAGTAAAAATTTAGTTTATAATGAAAGTTAGATTGTTAATCTTAATAGGGACTTTGTTTTTTTCTGATTTCTAAAAACCCTTTAGTTTTTTTCCGAAGCTGTGCTTACATAGCACTCAAAATTATCTGGATGTTAGAATTCCATCTAGACATTTTTCTACATATGAACATTTTCAACATTCTACAAATGTTTCCATGTAACTTTTTCAGTAGTTAGACAGTTATATTCATTATGGTAGCAAAAAGCATCTTCAAAGTGATTGAGAAAGTTAATTAGAATTGGAAGTAAATTAATTAAAAATATATTTTACAACATTTTTCCTGTAAATATATGTTTCCTGATAATTTTGGCAAATTGAACAGGTCTCTTACTACCACAGGAAATAAAAAAAAAATGATGAATCTGGTGAATTTTGTACACTTTATTCTCTGAGTAAAATTTGATTGATTTTTTCTTTTTTTATGTGTAAATATATAAAAACTGCTTGATATTTTTAAAAACATGCACAATAGGTTTTTATCTAGGTAATTAATAGGGTCACTTTATTAGAGAGAGAGAGACAGAGAGGGACAAAGGATATAGAATATAAGAAAAGGGGAGGAAGCAGAAGAGAGGTAAGAACAGATAAAGAGGCTTATCTGACATGATCTGTGATTTTTGGTCATGTGCACAGCCAGCCAGCTGAGTCTGCAGTGAGGGATGTTGGGAAACATATAATCAATTTCTCACCGTGTTCCATGATGTGATGCTAGTGCTTTCCATTAGGCAACCTACCAAAGCCAAAAGGAAAGGAACTTTTGATGCAGCCCAAAGAAATCAGCATTCCAAGATTCACAGGATGGAGCTTGGATGTGGAGGTGGACATGGAAGATAGTCAGAACACCAACCATAAGAAAAACTGAATCATGGTAGTAAAAAACTGCATTCTGAACCACTTTTATTATGTCAAGTCAGATGTGCCTTAATTTTTATGAAGTAAGTGATGAATGCTGATCATAAAGCAGCATGTTATCCTAAATGTTTTATGAACTTTAAAGACACAGCTTGGTTGAATATAGATGTAATCCTAGCTTATATCAATAATGGAAAGGAGAAATTATCTAGATAGTACGTTAAGTATGTTTTATATTTTCTGAACATAAGCCTACAATTAGTATTAATAGATAAAGGTATCAAACAACTGAAACATCTTAAGATTTTTTTCCCTACTATGAATAAATAATGATGGTTAGTATAACAAATTGTTTTACAAATAATGCTTATATAGCAAATAATCTTGCTCAGTTGTTAAATAAGCAAAACATGAAAAATATAAGTATATATATAGTATTGTATATATATTCAAGTAGATTTAATTGAGGATTCATAAAGCAACTTTTATTTTGTGAAGTTATAGGATATTGGTAATAAATAACTAGTGAAGTCAAAACAATTGGTGTGTCTTATATTGTCCAGTAAGATAAAATATTCAATTTTATCTTGTAAATAAAAGAAATTAATATTTGTGTATTTTGCTCCTTGCCTTTCTTTATAGGAACATATGTTTTAATTTTAATTTACCCGAAGAAAATTTAAACAAGTGAACCCAAAGAACAAGCAAATTCCAGATTTGTTTTCTTTAAGAAATCTACCGATTTCTTAAGTTTATAAAAGATTAGAAGGTGAACTGTTTCTTTATCTTACACACACACACACACACACACACGCACACACACCCACATAAAACTTAAAGTTCAAAAAAAGACAAGAAACAATCCAATTATAAATGGGCAAAAGATCTGAGGAGATTCTTCACTAGAGAAGTGATATAGGTGACAAATAAACATATAATCATTTGCTCAACATCATTTCTCATTAATGAATTACAAACTGGGGCACCAGGGTGGCTCAGTCAAGCATCCAACTCTTGATTTTGGTTCAGGTCATGATCTCACAGTTCGTGAGTTCAAGCCCCGCATCAGGCTCTGTTCTAACAGTGTGGAACCTGCTTGAGATTCTTTCTCTCCCCCTCTCTCTGCCCCTCCCACACACTTTCTCTCTCTCTCTAAATAAACAAATAAAAAGAATTACACTAAACACCAATTAGAATGGTTAATATAATAATAAAAGAAAAATATTCATAATATTAACTGCCAGCAAGAATACAGGCAACAGGAACTCTCATTCTCATTCATTGCTGGTGGGAATGAAGAATGCTCTAGACACATTAGAAGACAGTGTGACAATTGCTTATGAAAGTAAACATACTCTTACCGTATAATCCAGCAATTGCACATGTTTGGTAGTTACTCAAACTAGTTCAAAAGTTATGTCCACACAAAAATCTGTACATGCATATATATAGAAGCTTCATTGATAATCAACATAAATATGGAAGCACCTAGGTTAGTGGGTAAACAAACTGGTACATTCATACATTAGAATACTCTTCAGCAGTAAGAAGAAACAAATTATCAATCCATGAAAAGACATGGAGAAACCTTAAATTCATGTTGCTAATGAAAGAAGCCAGTTTGAAAAAGCTACATAACTTGTGATTCCAATTACATGACCTTCTGAAAAAGACAAAACTTTATAGACAATAAGCAAATCAGTGGTTACCAAGGGCTCAAAACTTGGAAAGAGGGATGAAAACCTGAAGAAAAAGATTTTTTGAGGTAGTAAAATTACTCTGTTTGACTCTCTGATTGTGGATACATAACATTGCATTTATCGAAACATGTTGGAATGCATAGTACGAACTCTAAAAGTTAATGTATATAAATAAATATATTATATATAGATATAATATATTGTGAATTTTATCTATCTATCATCTATCTATCTATCTATCTATCTATCTATCTATCTATCATCTAACTACCTATCTATATGTCTTAGAAAATCAGAGTATTCTAGGATGGAATGTGAGTTATGGAAAAATAATTTAAATGTATTGGAAGTGTATGAAATGATCTAATGGAAGATGGTTAAGGTATAAGGTACTAACATAAGCAGCTTTCAAAATAACTGGCAGTAAGTGGACAAGGAACTGGTCACAAGCACCACACTCTGATGATGTGTTCTCTTAATCCATCTCCCCACAGAAAGATGGAACAATTCTGAAATCGCTGTATCTCTACAATGGAATTGAACTACTAACTAAATGGGAGCAAGTGTTAGCAGACAAGTTTCTCCCTGTTGAAATAGGAGGTTATGGATAAGCAAGGAAAAGCTAGAACAGTTCATATGGAAATGGATTAGAGTTGGAGTCATCAGTATGAACTCATGTTTAACTTGATATAGATATAGTTGTTTACATATAGAAAATGTATAGACATTTTTATATAAGAGAGTAAGTTTACAGTTGTATTCTCCTTGGGATTAATGGCTGCTTCTAGGACTAGAGCAGGAAACATACAAGATGAGCCTGTAAAACTTGTGGTGCCAGAAAATGAGACAGTGTTCACAAAAATTAAGTAAGTAAATACATACATACATACATACATACATAAACTAAAATGATAAAAGTATCATATCAAAGGGATATAGGAACCCTGAAAATCTCCCCAGTGACCAAATAGGGAATGATTCGGATAACAAAATTTATAAGTATATTGGATTATATCTCAATCTATACAATAAATGTCCATGAGTTTGTCCCGATATAAATCAGTCATACCATAATAAACAAATGATTGCAAATAAATAAATCTCCTGTGCAAAGAATTCCAAATACTTTTTTGACATTCTGCCCTTAAGAAGTTAAATTATAACCCCCTACTTCTTAAGTGTGGGCTGCCTATAGGGACTTTATTCCCAAAAGCACAGAATGGGAAGGAGAAATAAGAAGTATAACTTTATAGTAAAGAAACTTGACAAAGACTATCTCAAGCCAAGTGATTTAAGTTAACATCACAGTGATAAGTCATATTGATAGAATATACACTTAAATAGGATGTGATAAAATACACTGTATATCTATAGTCTTTCTCCCAAAATACCCAGGTCTAATCATGAGAAAAACATCATAGAAATCTCAATTGAGAGACATTCTATAAAATATCTGGCTAGTAAAACTCCAAGCTGTCAAGGTCATCAAAAACAAGGAAAGTCTGAAAAACTCTCACAGTACGAAAAAGTCTAGGATGTTGTGTGGTGATCTGAACTGGATACTATAACAGAAAAAAAAAAAAGAGCTTTAGTTAATAATAGTGACTCATTAATTGTGACAAATATATCATATTTATGTAAGATATTAAGAATAGGGGAGCTGAACATGGACCATAGGGAAAATGCTTATACTAGCTTTACAATAATTGTATGCATGTAGAACTGTTCTAAAATTAAAAAAAAATTAAGTTTCCAAGGCTTTTCAAAACTTCTTACATACCTGATTGTATTATTTATTATTGTGCAATTATTTTTCAATGTCCTTATTTTCTTCTTACAAAGTCTAGTAATCATTGTTGGTATGATATTATGTGTGGATAACAAAATTACACAATCTGGTGATGGCAGAAAGAATTTCTTAACAACTGCCTAAGTCTCATTCCACGACCCTGATCCCTCCAAAATGGAAAACCAAATGTAGGGTATTGAATAGGAATGAGCAAGGTATTCTAATTAGCACACTTTTCTTTAGAAAGCATATCTTTATTTTTTTAAAAATATTTTTGTTTATTTCTAGGAGAGAGAGAAAGAGACAGTGTGAGCAGGGGAGGGTCAGAGAGAGAGGGAGACACAGACTCTGAAATAGGCTCCAGGCTCTCAGCTGGCAGTCAGCACAGAGCCCGACGCGGGGCTCGAACCCACGAACCGCGAGATCATGACCTAAGCGAAAGTCAGACGCTTAACCGACTAAGCCACCCAGGTGCCCCTAGAAAGCATATCTTTAGAAAGCATGTGCAGATAACAAGAAAATGAGTACTCTAAAAAACTTTAATTCATAAGGAGAAAAACTTTATGATTTTGCTTATCAATAGAATATATTTTCTTTTTTATTCCATTACAATTTTGAAAATCAGAACTTATCTCGTTTGGTTACAGTTCCTTTTCACAGCCTTAAAAATTTTACTTCTCACCGACTCTTCCCTTTTTTTCCCCTGTATTTTGCTGGCTTTAATTGAAAATCTGGGTTTGAAGGGTAGGCATAGGCAAGCAGTCTCTTTATCTATTATCTCGTGATGATAAACTTAAAGCCGCCTGTTTCTGAGATTCTTGACAATGAGTTTCTTTGGGGCTCTTCTGGCAAAAACCATTCTCCCTTATGTCTTAGCTGATTTTGATTACAGCTTTTTTATCCTAATTTTTTTTCAATCAAGTGTCATCTGTTTGCTATTTTTTCAAAGGGTCCTTAAATGTTTTCATCTGTCAGTGACATACTGACTTATACTATTTTTTGGTGCTGTTGTGTTATTTTTAAATTTTCGTTCTCCATTCAAATAGAATTTTTAGAGGGAAGTCGGGTATACATGATAGTTCTGGTTGAGTTTTAGAAAAGAAATCTCTATGAGAATCACTTGTGAAATTGTTTGAAATATCATTTCCATCTATTTGTCATAATATGATCTCTATATAAAATTTCAATATATTTGATTTAGAATGAGTTCTGCCAATCTGATGTGCTAAGGAACAGAATTCTCTAGAACAAATTGGCAGAGCTTGCATCAAAGCAAAACAAAAGAAAAACACATATTTTTATCTTTACTTTAGCATTATAGTTTGAAATTATGTGACTAGAAGAATAAGGCCATCAATAAATGTATATTAATGAAATAAAAGTATGAAAGTCATGGTGCTGTTTTATTCACTGAGACAGTTCAGTTACCTTTTCCACTTGTATGTTCTCTAGCAAAGCTTGAATGTGTACAGAACCTTTCTATAAAAGTGAGAATTTTTGGGTGGATGGTGTGTAGGAATGCTCATTAATGACTGATTTTAACCAATGTGTATATATACATAATATGAAGGATGAGAATCAAGTCAAAAACTATCCTTCCCTGTGGCTCCTGGGTGGCTCAGTTAGTTAAGCATCTGATTCTTGGTTTCAGATCAGGTTACGATCTCATGGTTTCATGGGTTTGAGCCCCTCATCGGGTTGTGTGCTGGCAGTGTAGAGCCTGCTTGGGATTCTCTCTCTCCCTCTCTAGCTGCCCTTCTCCCATTTGTTCTGTCTCTGTCTCTCTCAAAACAAATAAATAAACTTAAAAAAAATTTCCTCTTACCATTGGTTAGCCTATTTTATTTGTTTTTACTATAAAATTCTCAATAGAAAGGTCAAGTTTATGGGTCATTCATTAAACTATGCCATGGTAATATTTAGGTAAGCTACTTTCACTGAGTAATGTACAAAACATACTTTAGAGGGAGAAGCATTTTATTGCTCATCCAGTAGTGCTTTAAATTATTTCTACTGTAATATTTCTTAATTGGGTAGAAATATAAACCTATGAGTAATTTACTTAGTATTAGCAAATAAATAATAAACTAAAAAAATCAAAATAACATAAATATAATATGATTGAGGGTTTTTCAGCTGTGATGACATTTCTTTGTACAGTATATTAGATACTGATGTCTACAATGCAGTTTCTTTTTTATTTTCTGTATCTATACTACTTGTTACTAGATGATGATTTTATTTTTCCACTATTTTTTCCATTCAAAACATTGCAAAACCAAAATGTTTGATTAAGAAAGCATGGCTTCCTTTAGCCTAATTATTTAGAATATATAATTTACATTAAAATTTCCTCTCCTTTCTCCATTTGTATGGCCATATTTATTTTACCATGTATATTAAAGTGGTACTAATAAGACCAATACAACTGTCAATGAAAAAGAACACACCAACAGACATTGGTTTGTGGAACTTGATTTAAATTGCTTATGCAAATGATTCAGAATATGTACATGTGAGTTTTTTGTATAATTATCTAAAATAAAACTACAAATTTTACACTCCCACATAAATATATGCATATATATATTGTGTGTGTATATATAATATATATTTTTGAAATATAACCTGTGAAACTTGAGAAACATTTCTTATTTCCTCTCTAAGCCTTTGGAGAATTGTAGAATGAGTTACTTTTTTTTTTTAGTTTTTTTAATGTTTTATTTATTTCTGAGAGAGAGGGAGAGAGAGTGAGCAGAGGAGGGTCAGAGAGTGAGGGAGACGCAGAATCTGAAACAGGCTCCAGGTTCTGAGCTAGCTGCCAGCACAGAGCCCTATGTGGGGCTCGAACCCAGAACTGCAAGATCATGACCTGAGCCAAAGTCAGACGCTTAACTGACTGAGCCACCCAGGCGTTCCCTTTTAAAACTTTTTTTTAAATGTTTTATTTGTTTCTGAGAGAAAGAGAGACAGACCGTGTGTAGAATGAATTATTAAAAACACCTTCCCATCACCCTATCTGGTATAACTAGAAAAGAGTAACATTTTCTAGAAGAAATTTTCTAAAAAAGAATCTTTATTAGCAGTTATATCTGTGGGCATGTAGCAAAAAGAATAATGAAATAATCTACAAAACATACTTGATAAAGGATGTAGAGGTCACTATGCATAGTTACCTATGTTGATATCTGAAATACAGTTCATATTAAAAAGAAACCATCAGAGTTACTTTTTTTGCTTTAAGGATGTCAGGTATTACATTAGAGTTGCCAAAGATCATTCATTCTATCTTTAGCTGAATGTTATCAATTAAACGTGCCTCAGCAGCATAAGATCTTGATTGGTTTGCATTTCAGATGTGTACTGGGACAGCATTAATTTTATGTCATCCAGAGCTTTCTATAGTGATAAAATTAGGGGCAATTTCATTTTCTTAATGAGATTCCTCCTAAGAGAGTTGTACAGAATGAGAGACAAGGTAGGAGATTTAACATGGTTACAATAAAAAAATAAATAAATAACTCTGGGGGAAATGTTATTCCTTCAAAGTTATAAAATTAAAATAAACAGTATTTCATCTCTGAAATTGATGCCTCAAATGTTGAAGAATGGCACTCCACTCCAATACATGGCACTTTGGTATAAGGATTATTTTAACCAAAAGATATTTGAAAAACAGTGGATGCAAGAAGAACATGCTGACCTCTCCTTTTCTTCCTGAAAGCAGGAGATAAAACTCCCGTGTGAAGGGGAGAAGAAACTCTCTTATCACCAAGACAGGGGGAGTAGAGATCAAGAGAACTATACAAACAGGCTCTTTAAAACAACTCTTACCTTCCTTTATTCTCCTCATACATTTTAGTTACTTCCCACAGTTGACTGTCTTTGTTCAACTTATGATAATGGTTAAGCAGAGCCACTGCTTTGGGTCATTAGTTCTATATGGAGGGTTCCCATGTACATGTAAAAATCTGTATGCTTTTCTTCTTTTCATGACTCTTATGTCAACTTACTTTTCAGGCTCAGTCAGAGACCCTAAGAGGATAGGGGTAAAGTTTTGCCTCCCCTACAGTATTAAGACAATTTTAATTCAATAGATCAATTGAAATGATGGGGTTGGTTTTCCTTCCATTAAGTGGACACTGTACCTGCACTGAGATGACCGTTACACATTTTTATTTCATACTCACCAAAATAGTGACTGGTTTAAAAATTTTCATTTGTGTTAGCATATTGTATGTACTGCTTACATCTGTATTATTTCTTAATATTTTATTCTTATTAGTCCAGCTTCATACTTTCAGTGCCTTTTGAAAACTTCAGTAAAACACAATGATAGCAATTAGTCACAGAATACTCAAAAACATCACTGAAATATTAGGCCTTTGCTATCAAAACCCTTCTCTTTTTTTAATGTTTTATTTATTTCTGAGAGAGAGAGAGAGAGACAGAGTGAGCAGGGGAGGGTCAGAGTGAGAGTGAGACGCAGACTCTGAAACAGGCTCCAGGCTCTGAGCTGGCTGTCCGCACAGACCCTGATGCCGGGCTCGAACCCACGAACCGTGAGATCTTGACCTGAGCCGAAGTCGGACGCTTAACTGACTGAGCCACCCAGGCGCCCCAAAACACTTCTTATTTATTTGTGAACAAATGACTTATGGAATTTTTCATGACAACTTTTAAAACTTTCAGTACATTAAATTTAATATATAATTATATTAGAGATGATAGATGATTGATAAATCTTTGGTAGGCAGGTGGGTAGCTAATAAATAAACTATAAGTAGTAGTCATGTTGAAGTTTTAAGCCAAGCAGTAGTGATTTTTTAAATAATTCTCCTGAAATTTTTCCACAATTTCTTTGCGCTGTCATTTCCCTGTTTTTAGTCATTACAGAATTGTTCTTAGCTGTTTTACTGTAAACTATTTTTCTTTTTTTTTTTACAAATAGTTTATTGTTAAATTAGTTTCCACATAACACCCAGTGCTCATCCCCACACGTGTCCTCCTCCATGCCCCTCCCCCCCTCCCCCCCACATCCATCAGTCCTCAGTTTTTGTCAGCATTCAAG
>NW_027533262.1:2327004-2346988 GCF_008692635.1 Crocuta crocuta
ATGTATCTCATTTATCACATTTTTTAATTCTTCATGCCTATTTTTATTTTCCATTCTGTCTGTAGCCATAGTTTCTTTGATGCCCCCTATGTTTTTTTCAAGCCCAGCTATTAATTTTACCATTATTATTCTAAAATCTTGCTCAGTTATGCTGCTGATATCTGTTTTGATCAGTCCATTAGCTGTCATTTCTTCTTGGAATTTCTTTGGAGGAGAGCTCTTTCGTTTGTCATTTTAGTTACCTCTCTGGCTCTTGTTAGTTTAAAAGACTTGTTATGCTCTCTGTATCTATGAGCGCTGCTGTATCCAAGAGGACTGTTTGACTGTCCAGGGCCTATCCTTTCAGAGAGTGTTTTTTGAATGGTATCTCTTGGTCTTTCTTGTTGGGAACTTAGTTATTTTATTTTCCTCATCGTAGTGATATTTTGGACTCTCCTCCTTGTGACTCTGGCTTGTTTCTTGAGGTAGCCCTGGAAAAGAAAACAGACAGACAAACACACAGGGAGCAGGAGCACACAAATGCACAGGCTACTTAAACTAACATGCAAAGTGAGAGGGAAAATGAAAAAGTTAAGAGAAAGATGGAGGATGGAGGGCAAATAGTAAGGAGTATAAAATACATAAAAGGGTCAAAAAGGAGAAAAGAAAAGGAAAAAAGAGGAAAACCGATGGACAAAGAACGTTTTAAAGCATATAACCGGATTTCCCAGCTACAGTTANGAAAAAGAAAGAAAAAAAAAAAAAGGGAGGAGGGCAACTCTCAAGCAGGGATGGGCGTGGCGTGATCCAATGCCTCAGGCGGAAGCTCTGCNAATGCCTCAGGCGGAAGCTCTGCCTTGGCGGTTGTGGGGAGGAGAGTGGTGCTCCAGTCCCTTCTTGAACCAAGCGCTGCACCTCGCTCTTTTGGGCGTGTAAACTCCCCGTACCGGGGGCGCAGCCGAAGTTGGTTGCACTCTTCAACTCAGGCCAGTCCCAGTCTACAAATCCCAGTCTGCGCACCCCGCTCAAATTGTCTTAGACACAACTTCCCAGGCAACCTCCTTGGGGCAATTCCAGGCCCCCTGCTGAGCTCTGAGGGTGGGGTCAGAATTGTTGCTTTCTTCTCTGGGTCGGGCTGGCGGGCTGGTGAGCATGGGCAGGGGTTTGTTTGCCAGGTGCGCCGAGCCCCCTGGAGTGAGGAAAACCAGGTCCCTCTATGGCTCGTCACCCAAAACACGAACTCACAGGCAAATCTCCCAGTTTTTAGCTCTTTGCCTTCCCTCTCGAGTTCCAGCCAGCCAGGAGCGCGGACACCCGGTGTCTGCGCGGTTCTTTCAGGGGCCCCAGTGCCCGGGAGGACAATGGCTGCAGGCGCACCGCTACTCTGAAGTCCAGCCACCAGGAGCCAGCCCAAAGAAGCAGTCTTTGTGCTCAGCCCCCCCCCCCCCCCCCCCCCCCCGGGACCAGTTGGCGTGAGGGGACCTGGCGTGCAGGTATTTGGCAAGTACGGTCTTTCTATGCACCGAGCGGAGGTTTTTTCCCCCGAGTGGAGGTTTTTCTCTTTTGGGCTCTCTCTTTTTCCCCTCTCACTCCTCGCAGAGGGGGACTGCCTCCGACCCTAAAGTCTCCGATCCAGGCTCGATTTTATCTTCCCCGGTTCGCACTCACGTTAGAAGTCTTTCTCAATGGATTCTGCGTCCTTTTTCTCCCAATCTCTCAGGTTTCGTAAGGTTTCCAATGGCTTCAGATCTTTTCTGTGTGATGTATGGGCGCGAGTGCAAGTATGGAGCTCCTTACTTCTCCGCCATCTTGCCCCCTCTCTGTAAACTGTTTTTCTTTCTGCTCTAGCTCACTTTTCATAGATGAAGTCACCCATCCTGTTGGCTTCAATGGTGTGCTCATCAGATTTCTCTTCTGAACTCCCATTGTGACTATCTACAGTCAATTCAACTGGAATGTTTTGCAGGAACCTCAAAATTTAAATGGAAAACAACTGAAACTTTTAGCTTCTCTTCCAAACTTGCTCATCCCCTAGTGTATGATCTCAATGAGATAATCTACTGCTCAAGCCAGAAACCTGGGGGCTATGCACACAGTTCTCATCTCCCTCATCGGGCCATCCCACAAATCCAATCGATTAACAAGCTTCATAGTTTTTACTTTTTAAATCACTTTTTGAATTTAAATTGAAGTTATTTAACATACAGTGTAGTCTTGGCTTCAGGAGTCATCTTTTACAGATGAACCCAGTGCTCATCCCTGAAATTGCCCTCCTCAGTGCCCAACACATTTAACCCAACCCCCACCCCTCTCCCCTCCAGCAACCTTCAGTTTGTTCTATGAATTTAAGAATCTCTTACGGTTTCCGTCCCTCTATGTTATCTTATTTTTCCTTCCCTTCCCCTATGTTCTTCTGTTGTGTTTCTTAAATTCCACATATGAGTGAAATTATATATTTGTCTTTCTCCAACTGACTTATTGCACTTAGCCTAGTACTCTTTAGTTCCATTCACATTGTTGCAAATGGCAAGAATTCATTATTTTCCATTGCCAAGTACTATTAGTATTCCATTGTGTGTATGTGTTTCTATAACATATATATACACCACACCTTCTTTATTCATCACTCAACAGTTGATGGACATTTGGGCTCCTTCCATAATTCGGCAATTGTTGATAGTGCTGCTATAAATATTGGGGTGCATGTGTCCCTTTGAATCACCATTTTTTTATCCTTTGGATAAATATCTAGTCATACAAGTGCTGGGTCATAGGGTAAGGTAATTTTATTTCATTTTCCATATGCTTATATTACTTGTGTTTCTTCAACTTTCATTTTTGTCAGATTTTCAGTGAGAATTATTTTTGCAAAAACTTTCTGTCCATGATTTCCTTGATGATTTTTATCTTCAGACTCCTCAGAGGCTCCTCTCTGCTTAACTTTTCCCCCTTATAGCCTGGAGGCAAAGGAATGGAAACTTTCTTATATTTCCTATTTTTATGAACTCTTTCCCAAGGAGTGACATTTTTTCTTCATAGAGGACTCATTTACTTTTGATTGGATTTTTAATTTATCCCTAATATTTTAATTTGAAAGTAGGAAGTACTGATGAAGTAAGCCAATTGAATCTACTGTTAGAGTCATCTTTGCTTAAGAATGGAATGAGTGTGTTGAGGGTGGTAGTTCCCCAGTGGAATTGCCAATTTATTTCTAATGAAGGAGAGCAAATAAAAATTGAGAATTATAATCAATTATAAATCACTATTTTCTCCCTTTGGCAATATCATTTGTTAATATAACATTGTATTTCATTTAAAAACACAAGAATGGGTATGAGAAATAAGATAGATGATAGATAGATAGATAGATGATAGATAGATAGAAGACAAATAGATGATGGATAGACTAATACAGAGATAGATGTTTATTTATCACAGAAATTTGTATAAACAAAGCTAATGATTTAGTGTTTCCTTAACTATAGATTGAAAAATTAAAGTAGAGAAAAGAGAAAAAATCTAAATTTAATTTTTAATCTTTAAATAATAATTATGTTCAGTTTTGTTGAAATATGTTTTCACAGGATCACATATTGGCTTGTATATGTAATTCCTATCAGAAATAAGATTGCATATCACAGATATAAATATATTAGGTATTGTTTACATTGTCTTTAAGAATCATCAGCACTAAGAACACTTACAGGTTGTGAATGTAAGTTTAACATTACTTATAGTCCATTATTGTGTGTTTATAAAGAATAACTCATGAAATCTCAGAAGGCTCAAAACATATAACTAATAAGTATATAGCTTATGATTCAGTGTTTTAATATTCTCCTCAAGCACATAATAACATTTATTCGTTTTGTTTGATTTTTTAATTCTCTTTTATACATTCTTTTACACAATCTCTCATCTTAAGGTATAGTTTTTGAAACAAAACAATATGTATAATGTTACAAACACATATATGTCTTCTGACTGCACATGACTACAATGGTAAACCTTCATTCTAAAAGCATTAGTGCAATGTCAAAACATGAATAACTCTTCCTATGGCAGTAGCAAAAGTGAAGATATTTTTTGCATGTGTTTTTCCATTTACTGTACTATGCATATTCATCCATTTGCCTAATAAAATATTATTTATTGCCTACTATATGCCAAGCTTTGTTTTACCACTGGAGATAGGGTAATATCAAAAGCAGATAATGTCCTTGCTGTTTTAGATCTTATCTTTTAGTGGGAGGAGACAGCAAAATATGTAAACAAGAAGTACACCAACATACTAACTTCAGAGAGTAAATAAGTGCTATGAAGGAACTTTAATGATGCAATAGGATGACTTGATGGGTAGAATACTATGGAATGTGGCCAGAAAAGGACTCTCTGAACATATTGTATAAGAGTCAAAATATACAAGGTCATACAAAAGACCAAACTTACTCAGTGGCTAAATAATTGAAACCATGTAGCTCATAAAGTTGTTTACATTTTTCTCTAATTAGTAGTCTTTTTTTTTTAAGAGAAGTTAACAACATACATTTTTAAATGGTCATTCTTAAAACCATGTGAAGACCTAACTGCAGATGTACAAAAGGGAAAATTAGGTGGCTATTGTAGGATATCCGTGTGACTTAGATCAAGAAAGTGGCAGCAGAAATGGAAAAAAGATGGGTTTGAGTTATATTTTGGTAGAACTGAAAGGACTTGTGTTTGCACAGGACGTGACAGTTCAGTAAAAAAAAAAAAGGGATGAAGACCTCATAAAGTTTTTGTTTCAGCCTCTGTGTTGAAGGTGGGGCCACTTGTTAAGACAGAAAGAATTTGGGGAGCAAATTTGCTCTTTCTGAGCAAAAGACAATCAAGTTTTAGATATGATGCATGCTAATATTTAAAAAACAAACAAACAATGGGGGCACCTGGGTGGCTCCATTGTTTAAGTGTCCGACCCTTGATCTCAGCTCAGGTCATGATCTCATGGTTTGTGAGCTTAAGCCCCGTACCAGGCTCTGCACTAACAGTGTGGAGTCTCCTTGCGATTCTCTCTCTCACCCCTCTCTTTCTCTGCCCCGCCTCTGCTTGCATGCACACTCTCTTTCTCTCTCTCAAAATAAACAAATAAATAAAAATTAAAAAGAAACAATGGGAACTATTAAGAAAGTAGTTAGAAAAACTATTTTGAAACATAGAGTGTAAGGCCTCATCAGATACATACTTTGAGGACATATTAGTCCTCAAAGTGTGTATCTGATGACTCTAAAAACATTAGGGGAAGGCAGGCCTAGAAGTGTGTTCGGGGACATCCCAACATTTAGATTTAGTTATAAAAGAGAGGACCCAGTAAAAAGGATGAAGTGAGTAAAAATTTTTAAAAAAATGAATAACAGAAAATACTGTCAGCTCAGCATACTGTATCAAAAAAGAAATATACTGTAAGAGAGATAAATTTCTAAATAAAGAAAAGTGATGTTAAGATTAAGAACTATGCCAAGAGAGGGTGCCTAGGATGCTCAGAAGGTTAAGCCTCTGACTCTTGATTTCAGCTCTGGTCATGATCTCACAGGTTTGTGAGTTTGAGCCCCATGTCAGGCTCAATGCTGTCAATGCAGAGCCTGCTTGGGATTCTCTCTTTCCCTCTCTCTCCCCACCCTCTTTTGGTCTCTTTTCCCCTCTCTCTCAAAATAAATAAATAAACTTAAAAAAAGAAAAGAATGATGCCAAGAGAAAAATATTCACAAGATTTTATATTATGGAAACTGTTGAATCTGTTACAACTGGTGTCATTAGAATGTTTGACAGGAAAGTCAATTAAGGCCAGATGAATACTGAAGAAGAGTTGCGTAAATAGCAACAGGAATTTCATCAGCCCTTCAACATAATTAATTTATGGAAAATTAGTTTTATAAACGGAGAAGCAACAGTTCAACTTGAGAAGGAAGCAAATTATTAAAGATTCAGTCATAAAAATAAAATTTCAGGAGCAAAGTTTTTAGAAAGTAAGGGCAGATTTGATCCAATGCATGAGCATGAGTTTGAAATTGTATGTTTGGCCATTACAGAAGCAGAAAAATTTATCCACTGTAACATTAAAGAAAGATTATACAAGTAGGAAAAGAAAAAGTTTTGTAGATTTGGCATTATGTAACAGAGGAAGTTTCTGCCTGATTGCTTCCATTTCATTAAGAGTTAATACATGTAAAGCTCTTAGAACAGTGTCTGGCCTCAAGTAAGTATAAGTGTTAGCTATTAATATTTGTCGATGAAGTATGAAGCAAAGTCATCAGCCCAACATAATGGGGTGTGCAGAAGAGTGTGAGAAAAAATACGTGAAATAATCATTATTAGGAAGCAATATTTCTTTACTTCTGAAGCCCCACTCCTGCAAGGTGTAAAGGATTTTACGGTGTGACTGGCCTTTCTTGGTACTTCACTCATTCTGCCCAGAAAGACATAGAAAATCATATCTTTTTGACAAATTTTGTAATAATACACTGGGACTGAATAGTTTGGTTTCACCCTAGTTTCCTCTTGGAAACATCTTTGAAGTGAGCAGACTATCTCCTTTGCTCTTTCTTGTCATGACTTTAACTTATTTGGGTGAGATCTGTCCTGGGCCAATCACAGCCCGACATGAGCAGATATACTTATTATGAGTAGATATGCTTACCTGTAAACATAAGCATTGTCCTCCAACTTAGATTTCATCATCAACAAAAGTGATGGCATAGCTTCTGTCTATGACTCCCTTGTCTTATTGGTCACTTGATCTAAAACAGAAACAAAGAACAAAGGAGACATTTCACTGGTTTCCTTAGAGACTCCTGCTATCTTCCTAGAGATTACCAGTTGTGTAGAACTGGGTAAATTAATTAATATATTTTTAAATCAATTTCCACATCAATTAAATATAGATAATAAGAGAACGGATCTCATGGGGGTAGTTTTGAACATTTATAATAATGATTAAAAGTATGCTCTCAAATTAGTTCATGTTTCACAACGTGCACTTTTTTGTTTCACTGTAAGTCTATATTAAGAATAATAGTTAACTGAGTGAAATCAAGGATCAAGGATAGAAAAACAATAGCACAGGCAATGGTTGGAAAAAGAAGAAGAGATTATATTTAGAAAGAGGAAAAGAGTACATATTTAAAAATCTCAATTAGTCCATGGACCATTTTATTTTATTTATTTTTAATTTTTTTAAATTTTTATTTATTCTGAGAGAGACAGCATGAACAGGGGAGGTTCAGAGAGAGAGGGAGACACAGAATCTGATACAGGCTCCAGGCTCTGAGCTAGCTGTCAGCACAGAGCCCGACGCCGGGATCGAACCCATGAACTGTGAGATCATGACCTGAGCCAAAGTCGGATGCTTAACCAACTGAGCCACCCAGGCACCCCATCCATGGACCTTTTTAGACTAACTAGGAGATAATTCTTCAAATGATATATCAAAAATCAAAAGCTCTTCTCTACTCATTTCCCAAGCTGTTTATAGTGAAGGTGACAAGTTAAATGGGGAAGAACTATAAATAGATGTTCAATCCAAGTTGACAACATGACACCGTGAAAATGACAAGATTGTCTGCGGGGATCTAAATTGGATTCTATTGTATCATTTGTCAAGATTGGCACTAAATATTCATTGATGTAAACATAGAGGTTGTTGGTTTGCTTGCTAAGGGAGAAAGATATAATTACAATAATGTCTAGCACAATTGTCGAATGGTGTGAGGGTGGCCACCAAAACTACATGAAGTAAAATTGCCTTGTTTTGGAGTTTTGTTTTCTTGCCTTACAACCCTTGAAAAGAAACAGAAGGAGTTGAGATGAGAAGATGGTATTTCAGGCTGGGGGAAAACATATGTAAATCTATGGAGATAAATGAAAAATATATAGGAAATAGAATCTGACATATGCAGTAGTGTCAACAGGTGAAAGTAAACAAGTTGGGGATTTATTGTCCACAAAGAAGTTTGAATTTTATTCTTAAGATGATGGAAACCAGAATAAAGATTTTTAAGGGAAAAAGGGAGTGGTATGAAAAGATTTGTGTTTTAGAAATATACATATATACATATACATCATGTACTTATACATATATATAGCAGGGTTTTTTTTTTTTTGACAGATTAGAAAGAAGCCCTGTAAAGAGGTAATAACCATAAGTTAGATGAGACTTGAATGGAGCCTGATTGTGGTAAATTGTCCTATTCTGTGCTCTAGGAAAATAACACATCCTTAGCCTCCATGTGGCTTTCAGTGATTCCCTATAGGTAAAGTATACTTCCCTGGCCCACTGACTAGCTTGGCCAGGTGACTTGCACCCATGAACTGGAGTGTAGTAACAGACTGTCTTTTCCAGGGAAATACTTTAAGAGGCAGTGGGCATATCTATCATTCATTCACTCATTTCCTTCTGCAACAATGACAGTATGTCTGAAAGCGGGGCTGCTTCTTCAGCCCGGTGATGAGAATGTGAAGCTGCATGGAGAAGAAGCTGTAGTGGTCTACCAGCAACTGCTGACATCTAACAGGAGAGAAAAGGAAATGTTATCACTGGAGGCCACTGAAATTTTGAGTTTCTTATTAGCTCCATAGTATATTGACAAGATATACTTACTTAATTTTCTAATGCTTATTTATTTTTCAGAAAGAGAAAGAGTGAGAGAGAACAAGTGGGAGAGGAGTAGGGAGAGGGAGACACAGAATTTGAAGCAGGCTTCAAGCTCTGAGCTGTCAGCACAGAGCCAATGCCAGGCTTGACCCCAGGAATTGTGAGATCATGAGCTGAGCTGAAGCCAGATGCTAACTGACGGAACCACCCAGGAGTCCCGACAAGATATATCTACTGAGAACTGAATTTGTAAGAGTGAAGGAAGAGTGGATTAAGAGGGATGTACGCAGTATGATGAAAAGTAATGAATGACCAAGAAAAATCAAAGGTGATTTTTAGTCACCTGGATGAATAACTAACTACTATTTCAGTGCAAGCATCGGATTCATTTTACCCTCAAAACAATGCTAGACTATAAATATTGTATTTTCCCTTTAACAGAGAAAAAACTTTATACTCAAAGTCTATCCAAGGTCAAATCAGAGGTTAGTAAGGAAAACAAAGATGGTAACATCACCCATTATTAATGAAGAGGGAGGTATAAATTTGTGGATAACAATGAGTGGTAAAGACGAGATTTTCTCAGTTGCGAGAGATAGGCAACTGAGAGATATCCATGTCTCTGATATTTTCAAAGACTTAGCAGACTACAGTTACTGCTAGAACCAGTATCTCCAAGTTACTTTTCTCCTTCTACATATCTTGGATCTGATTTACTTGCATAGGTTAATTCCCAAATAGTTCCCAATAATGGGTGGCAACGTGGCTGCCTGTAATTTGGAGGTGATGATCACAGAGGAAGAAAAACCAAATTAAAATAAACGTATGGAAAGGATCTTACTGGGTCTCTTTGGGCCAGGTGTCTATCTTCTGGAATAATTACCATTGACTGAGGAATGACTGACTAGGCCCATAGCTTAGGTGTACAAAATAACGAGATAGATGATCCCTTGAGAACTAGTTAAATTTGTTAAAGCTTATTATGAGGTGTAAGCAGGGGCTATATGTAATAAAGTATGAAAGATGCCACTATATACAGTAGTTTCTTACAAATTTATTTTGAGCCTTATGTGGTATATCCAGTGACAGTGGAGATATTGTTGGAACTCAGAAGAAAGACCTGCAGTGAAGCTACAGATTTTTTAATTATTGACAGATAGAGGTCAATTCAAGTCTTAAGACTTTCTCTTCTATTTCTATAATGTTTTCAGTGACTTTTACATTCATTTATTTTTCCAACTTCTATTACAGCATCCTTCATAATTTAAAAATTCATTTCAATGGTACTTGCTTTGGCAGCACATATACTAAAATTAAATGATACAGAGATTAACATGGCCCCTGTGCAAAGATGACACAAAAAATAATTTGAATACCCATGTATTAATACATTATAAACTCATATGTATGTGCATACACACACGCCATGTTTGCCTTGATGGAAGCATATTGTTTAAGCTATTTCTTTTTTAACATTTTTACCACATTGTATTTCTTCAAGCATCGAGCCCTGTCTTCAAAATGAAACAGCAGGATCAGCAACATCATGTATATCCAGAGATGTGAAGAAAGAATGAAATCATTTTAAGCAATCACGTTTAAATTGGTTGTATCTGGATCTTTGCTCAAATGCTCTTTTAAGCTATTGTGAAGAGAAAACTCAAGAACAACCGCCTACTTATTATAGAATTGAGAGATTTAGTATACATTCTTTTAAAAAAAGATGTAAAAAACTGATGTTTTACATCCAAACAATTTGACATATGTCCTTACTGTAAGATCTGGTACAGTAAATGTTTTCTTCTTTTGAAACTAAATGGCAAGGAGTTCCTTTTTATAAGCAAATGCTGTTTTAAAGGGAAATTATATAGTCTTGAGACATTCAGACACAATCAGAATTAGTACAAATTAAGCTTATTAAATAGGTTGGTGGATGGCAAAAGGAAAGAATAGAATTGTGCAAATGTACTAAACAAAATAAGTGCCCTAGGAAAGACACATTTTAAAAGACAAAATGCAGTACCTATCAAGTTAACAATTGTTCTAAATGGTCTGGATTAATGCTAATGAAAAATTCATTTTCCAAATATGCTGCAAAAAATAAGAATATAAACATTAATTCAAAGTTGATACAAGAATTTTTTCCCCGAAGCCCTTTCAACACAAAACTTCCTGTGCAGTTTAGCAAAGCATAAATGTGCAATGCTATGGCTTCACTTCTGATGATAAATGACCCCTTTATTCCTGCCTTTACATATCTCATTAATGCACTTATATATCTAGGGTTTTTTTAATCTATATTTTTATTTTGGTTTTCATTTGTCTATACTTGTTGCCCTTGACCATTCTGTATATGACCATCAGTTTAAAACAACTAAAAAGGGAGATATGACAAAAACAACATGAACAACCATATTCTTCTTTTACATTACATGACTATTATTTATAAACTCTTAGGTAATAAATACCATAAGCATTTACAAAACCAATAATTTCAACAGAATAGAATTTTTCTTACTATCTTCCCTAAGAGTTTGTGTAATAATACTGTTATAATGGAAGTCTTATTTTGTTGTTTCATTTGCCTTTTTTTTATTGTTGCAAGGGGAGACTGAAGATAACATATGAGACGATTGCAATATTCACCAGCAAAAAAACTTCAGAAAAAATTGATTGAATTATAAAACTCAACAGCAAGGTGTTCAGTTAAAAAAATAAAACACTTGGAAAAAAACCACTTTGTAATATGATATCTGATTGTGGAAAAAATAGGCAGCTTAAAATGACTTCATTCCCTACTGAGATGTAAGCAGGTTAACAAATGTTAAATGTACAAAATAAATATTGAAATGTCCCTGTTCAAACTAACATCTCAAATATACCACCCCCAACAATTATTACAATTTATGTTTGAAGAATCTGAAGTTTTTTTCTGTAACTTCTGAATCTTCTTTGTAATTTTCTGATAAATTATATGCTGTGATATTTCTATCAGAATTCATATAACTGAGACAATAGCAAAATCTCCTTTTTGTGAATGTCACCAACATTACTTTTTAAAAGTTATAATTCAACAGAATTATTGAATAACTCAAACAGAATATTATTATTGGGATGATAATGAAAATGTTAAAACAAATTTGATGCTGATTATATTATAAATCAATGATGTTTATCATGCCACCCAGAGAAGCTTAATTAAATAACATAAGCATTGAAAACTGTTTAGGAACCAATAATTACCAGTTTGGTGCACTACAACATATTGATAAAGAATATATCTATGCCTAGGCTCTATTCGACAATATATACCCTAATATTGTCCCATTCAAAAACATATGTAAATAGAGATTAAAAATTAAGTCAGTTATGTCCAATAGTAGGATTTAGATGTATATAGACTTGATTGCCAAACTGATATATTGACCCAAGAATGTTGATGTGACTACAAATGTGATATCTCCTAGGAAAGGACTCATATCAAGAAATAAGGACTTAGGCCCTATGAGTATATCAATAAGTTAACAACAAAGTCTGCAGAAAGAAGTATGTAAAAAAAAAAAACTTTTAAAATATTTTAAAAACCACAAAATTATAAACCCTTATCCACAAAGAATATTATACTAGAACAGCCTAGGAAAAAGAAGAACAAAAAGGAAAGATGTACTCTCTTATTTCCCTGACAGATAGCATACAAGCTGAATTCCATGATGCCATTGTCCTCAGTGGACAGCAATACAGCTGCAGAGACCAATGGGGACGTCATTATTGATCAGGAAACAACAGTGGAGTTTCTATTCCTGAAGGAAGAATGTAATGAGAGGAAGGCAAAAGAGAGAGAAAAGAGGACAAGGAATGGAGAATAAGGGAGGGGAGAGAAGTGAGGAAGAGTGAGCATAATCCTCTAGAAAAGAATAGCGGTGGTATTTAGACTATTGTACCTGTCAAGAGGAACTGTATCCATGCCCAGAGCCACATGCTCAGTGGAAGATAACGGAAGAGCAGAATCTCTCAACAGTGCATTGGAGTTATAAAGGAGAGTTGCAGAAATGCTCAGGAGAAAATTTTTTGTGTGTGTGTGAGCCCAAGTTCACCTGAGCATTCCTAGATTTTATTTTATTTTCCTCATGGCTGAGGTGGGTTATGGTGGACGTTGTAGAGGCTGTATGTTTTACATCAACATGTTTGGGCTAAAGACAGAGAACTTCAAGACAATAGAATACTCAAATTGTACACATACTCCAATTGTACGCATAAGAAATGTTCTGAGAAGCATACATCATATTTATTCGTAAAGATAAACAATATTTAGTCCCCGTCATTTGTCATTTATCTCATACCATATGGAATTGGGGTCCAATAGAGGAGAAGAATCTCCAAATTATAGATAGGCATAATTTAAGAATATTTGCAAAAGCTCCAAAACGAGTGTCTTAAAAAGCAGTTATGATTGGTGTTTTGGCTTAACTGATTGCACTAATAGTTTGCCTACAGGCAGCTGTCAGCAACTACTCAAAATAGCATTTTTTTCTAACAGTACGGTGAACAAAGTACATCTATAAAGTTATGGTCACAATAGTTTCCTAAACTATGCTGCTTCCATATTTATATATATGACCCAGAGGCCTTACTTACAAAGATTATCATATATATTTTCAGCACAGAATGTATATATAAGATTTTCACAAGATATCTTGAAATGTCTCCAAATTGTTTCTGGCAAAAAAAAGTGCCCCAAATTATAAATCCTTCTCTCATGTATTTCAAGTTAAAATTACACAAAATATGTAAAAATAACATATGGTGGGCAAAATGACTTGCTCTCACAACTCAGAGGAACTGCTTTGCTTCATTCTCAAGGCACCAGTAAGATTCTAAGAAACATACAAGCAATATGCATGCCTTTTTCCCACCTTTGTGTTGCTCATAATGCCTAGCACAGTAAGTTATATGAATTTAAAGCCTACCTAAGTGTGAACTGAGTTTTTCCTTCATTGATTTTTATAGATATGAATATAAATAATATATCTTTAGATAGATATCTAAAGATAGCTTTTAGAAACTTTTGTACATTTTTTGAAACTGTAATAATTTCACAAATTTGATCTTTACTGGGGAATTTGGGTGTGAATTTGTCTGAGTGTATTTTCAAGAATTCTATAAGGAATTTATGCCATAAGTAAGAATCAGGGAATATTATCAAATATAATTCGGGAATCATATTGAAAGAAGGAAAAGAAAAAAAGAATAAAATGGAAATAAGACAAAGGCCAGAAAGTTGTGAATTATATATAGCCAAACTGATTTTTTTAAAGGCCAAATGAAAAACAGTCCGAAACGGTAAACACACAGAGATTTGAACGACTAAGGATGCTACAAGTCTTTATTATATGTTTTAATTTCTCTTCACAAGCCATTGATCTATGATTTGGTTGATAAAGCGACTGCTACATTGTTAGAGAAAATAATGTGTAAAAACCCTCTGATGGTGGTTTATGTTGCAATCAATAATTCCCAAGGAACTCCCCATTGAATACTGAAGAATCTAGATCTATTTTTATACGTAGGATAAAGAAAGGAAATACATAGAGACAAATGTAGAACCCAAGAGAATAGGGATCGCTTATTTCCAGTGTCATAGTAAATCAAATTATGGGGACCAAGCCATTTTTTTAATTGGAATTATACCTTTTAGTTGGAATCATGTTAAAAAGTGTACTTTGGGGATATTTAACATCTCAAAGAGGTGTAGTCTTATTCACAAGCAAAAACGTTCTTGTTTTAATGAATACTGTTTATCCCAGCACATACACTTTTATATACTTTTATTATATACTTTTGGGCCTTATTAGCATATTTAATGTAAATAAAACATGCTACATGCTTTGCAGAAGCATACCTTGCATATTTGACACATATAAAATCACTTTCTTAGTACTTCCTTTCATGTTAGGAAATAAGTAATAGATTTTAGGAGTTTATTATCTTACAATAATTTCATAAGTTCTTCACATTCAAAGAAAAATTTTCAAAGATGGATAGAATTTGCAATGCTAAATCCAATTTCTAGGACACTTCCACAATATGGGGAGACTGAAGCTGAGAACTAATTAAGAATGCTTTTCCAGGGGCGCCTGGGTGGCTCAGTCTGTTAAGTGTCTGACTTAACCACGATCTCACGGTTCATGGGTTCGAGCCCCGCGTTGGGCTGTGCTGACAGCTAGCTCACAGCCTGGAGCCTGTTTCAGATTCTGTGTCTCCTTCTCTCTCTGACCCGCCCCTCCTCATGCTGTCTCTCTCTCAGAACTAAATAAAACATTAAAAAAAAAATAAAAAAAGAGATTGCTTTTCCAAAAACCTAATGAAGACAGTATGAATACTTGAGATACCTATTTAATTGAGAAAACACATCTGTTTTCATAGGCATTTCTTGCCTTAAACCTCGTTTTACAACTATAAATTATTTTTTGTATAAATGTTTGCTTTTATGTACGTGAATCTGGTTTGAAATTAACAATCAATTTCAGCACTTAGTTCCACCATCTGATAGTTATGGAGCTGATACTTAACTTGAGGAACTGAAGCTGTCATTGGTTTCTTTACCTGAGCAGGAATATTTGAGTTGATAGTCACATGCTGAAAACAGACAGGGTCTTTCTAAGTAGATTCATTCTGAAAAATCCTAGGGAAGGAAATATATCAGGCCAAGTTTTGTGAAAAAGATATACATAATCCCTAGTGTAACTCACAGGTTTATCACTGGATTAGGCAATTATTGAGTTCAAGGGAATGAAGTAGTGTGATTGTACCAAACCAGAGTGGGCACAAGTTGGAATGTCATCTGAGAAGACAACTGAAATACCTGATATAGGCTGAGAAACCTATTTATATCTAACAAAATTAACTCTCTGGTAAGAAACAAAACGCATCTATGAATCCTCAAGTTAACAGCATTTATTTCAAAGGAACGCTTCTGGGAAAATGTGTAGTTATGCCTGTAAAGGCTAGCCCTCAAAATTCTTCAGTCATTTAAAAATATTTTAGAAGTTCTCATTTCCCAAAGAATGTATGCTTATGCCTTGGGATGATGGCGAAACCAAAGGAGAAAGACCACTCATTTTCCTGTAATTCCACTTCCACTCATAGATTATTATGTAAGCGTGATTTAAAACAATTTAACTAGGAAATCATTTAAAGTATTTTATATGTTTTTAATTGCTTTCTAACATAAACTTAGAACCATTGAAAAGTCTTCAGTATAAATTTTATTTATGACCACAAAATAAGCACGACAGTATATCACCAATAGGCTTCTTAAATTCAATAATATCAGAAAACAACTTTACCCTCTATCCCAGTCACTAACCCAACCTTCTTCCCCAAGGGTAACTAATATTCCTATTTTCAAAGTCATTGCATAGTTTTGGCTGCTTTAAAGCTCTCTATAAATAGATTGAAGCACTATATATTATTTGTGTCTATCCCTTCACAATCAACATTTTAGTTTTTATGCATTAGGTAGTAGGGTTTTTTTAAATTATATTTTAGAATTACACTGTATGAATAATCCACATATCATTCTACTATTGATGGATATCTTGGTTCCTTGAAAATTTTGGCTGCAAAAATATGCTGGTTTCAAAGTTTCCATATTTTTTTGTTGTAGATAGACAGATAGATAAATACACATATACATACATACATACATTTAGAGACTGAAATTTATTAATATTTTTGAAACACAGCTAACAGTGAAATTTCTGGATTATATGTTATATATATCTTCCTTTTGTAGATGCCACCAAAATGTTCTCTAAAGTGGATATACTAATTTATATTCCACTAGCAGGGAATGAGAATTTGAACTCTTTGACACCTTTGCTAACACTCTGTATTCTTGATTTTAAAACACTTAACCATTTCTGTGGATATAAAAGATTCATATTGTGGTTTTAATTTGCATTTTCATGGTGAATAATAAGTTTGAACATATTTCCTTACTTTTGAACACTTTGATATATTCCTTTGTGATGTGCCTATTAAAGTTTATTTACACATTTTTATATCCTATTTTTTATTATTGGTATTCAGAAATTCTTAATAAATAACTAGATGTAAATTCTTTATGTAAGTACTTTGTTAAGTGTCTTCCCCCAGTTTATAACTTTATTTCTCACTCTCTATGTGGTATGGAATAATTCCTAATCTTACTGTAGTATAATTGAACAATCTTTTCCTTTCTTGTTTGTGAATTTCGTGTCTTGCTTACAAAAAAAAATGTTCTTACCTTAACGTTATGACGGCATATTCCTATTTTTTTTCTCCAGGAAGATTTATTATTTTATTTTTCTAGTTTACCATCACGATTCATTTTTTAAATTAATTTTGTTTATGCCACCAAGTTAAGGATAATTGTTTCATTGTAGATAGCCAATAGTTTGATAAAACTTTTTTCTCTGTTATATTTAACTGTCACTTTTTTGTGGCAAGTTAAGTGTCCATTTATATTTAGTACTATTTCCAGAATTTCCAGTATGTTTTATGGTTCCCTTTGTCTATCTTTTTGCTAATATACACAGGTTTACACAAATCACTTTCAGTTAATCTTTATATCTGGTAGCCTAAGTCCTCCAAGTTTATTTTAGAATGCCCTGTTGAATATTTGATCTCATGTGTTTTGTACTAACTTTTTTAGAAGCTCCTGATAGGTTGGAGCATCTTCAGTTTCTCTGTCTGTAAAGAAGGGAGTGGCAGCTGCAACAAACCGTCTCTGGAACCACTAGAACGATGTGGATGTTTGATGAAGCTGCAGAGGCCAGGAAGCAGGTCAAGTCATCCCAGACCTGGCTGTGAAATGTGGAGTGATATCTAAACAAATCTAGGACACACTCAGAGATGCTGTGCCTGATAATGATACCCACGTGTCATATCAGAACAAGGTAATCTTACTTCTTCTCCAAGAAGTGAGATGCAAGTCTAATTAATCTTAAAAATCAGAGCTAGACTGGGTGTTATATGTAAGTGGTGAATAACTAAATTTTACAAGAAACCAATTTTACCATATATGTTAACTAACTAGAATTTAAATAAACCTTAAGAAAAAAAAAAAGAATGGTGTTAATGTTTGAAAGTCCAGTGTAGTCTCTGTGCTACAATTTCATTGTGAGATCACACAATGGAATACATGAATCAAATCAAATAAATCCTCTTTAAGAAGAACATTAGGGGCACCCGGGTGGCCCAGTAGGGTAAGAGTCTGACTTGGGCTCAGGTGGTATTCTCGTGGTTTCTGAGTTCGTGAGTGTGACAGCTCAGAACATGGAGCCTGCTTGGGATTCTGTGTCTCCCTCTCTGTGCCTCTCCCTGACTCATGCTCTCTCTCTCTTCAGAATAAATACAAATTAAAAAAAAAAAAGAAGAAATTTAAAGTTCTTCTTGGGCAAGTTCATTGGGCAATTTTTAGCATGGACTGTGGATTACATGATATAAACATTTTATGAATAATGTGAAGTATGATCATGGTACAATGAATATTTTTTTAAAAAGTAAATTCTTATGTGTTAGAGATATATTCTGAATGAAGTATTTATGGTTAAATGATACGATTTGGGGATGCTGCTTTATAATAGTCTAGTGAATGACAAACACAAAAAACCAAATATGTTGTGGGGAGATATATGAAACAATATTGACAAAAATATTGATATTTTAAAGCTGAGCAGTAGGTATCTGGGAATTTATTATGTTATTCTTTTTCTCTTTGTATATTTTTTGAAAATTTCCATAGCAGAATTAAAAAAATGAAAAAAATAATTCCTTTGATAGGAGGATACTAACATTAATGAACACACAAAAAAAATCCTTAGATTCACCCCTTATTGTAAAAAGTCCTTTTTTATAGGCTTAAAAGTTATCTAATTGAACTGAGTTTTGCAGCAATAGGAAAATCTGTTAACACCGATTATAAAAGGAAACACACTCTCTAAAACATCTAGAATATGAAGTTACGCTATTGGCATCATAGACAAATAGCCTTATAGAAGATTATAACATAATATTGTTTTTAAAAAGTTTTATCAAAACAAATATATTTGAAATGTTTTTAGATGTTTTCTATCTGTTGTGTTTTTTTCAAAAATATTTAACTCATACAATGTATTGTAATTTGAAATATTCAATATATATTCTGATGTTGCTATTATTAAAACACTTTCCTTTCAAAATCATTTCTTATCCCTTAGAATTACTTCTCATCCATTATTTATTTCATGATGAAGTACTCCTCATTATTATTATGGTAATGCATCCCTGGCTTAATTTGTCTACAATGAAAACATTCATACTACCAATTTTCTTTTTGTTTTTTAGTAGAGAAGTGATTTTATTTTATTCCTTTTGTTATTATATTAGTGAAAATTTCTTGAGTCTAAAAAGGAAGTGTTCCCTTGTAAATAATTTATAATCATAAAAGTTGGGTTTGAGGATAGGATTGGGTACTAATATTATTGCTCTGCTCTCCTCACTTCTGAGGTTTAGAAATAAAATATAAACACAGGGAACAAAATGCAAATGGAAAGAAGTGCTACTTTATTAATGGCTGGGTAGCACCCCAATAGATTTCTATAGATTTCATAGCTCAGGCCAAAATGCTTAACCAGAACCTTCAGTAGCCTTTCACTTGCAATTAGTTTTGCCAACTCTGTAGAAGAGGCCATGACTTGTAACCACTAGTTCTCACACAGAGATTCTAGGGGAGCCTGATAGGTTGTCCCTTCCTCAGAGTGGCAAGTCTTGCAAGTATCTATCACAGGAGGTAGAACAATCAAGCATATTACATATACCTCGGAAGTAGCGCCAAAGGCTAGAGAGTGAATTTATGCCTTTAAGACACAGTTAATCCAGCCATTTATTAAAATGTGTGGCTGATGAAATGACTTAGTTCCAAAAATGCTGTATTTGTCCCACTAGCTGATAACAGCACTGGAATCCACCTCTACATTTCTTCCTTCAGGGTTCCTAGATAGGTGAATATTAAAGTAAGCACTGCAGGGCTGCCTGGGTGGCTCAGTCAGGTTATGATCTCACAGTTTGTGAGTTCAAGCCCCACAATGGGCTCTGTGCCTGGAGCCTGCTGTGGATTCTGTGTCTCTCTTTCTCTCCCCCTTCTCTGCTTGTGTACACACTTGCTCTCTCACTTAAACATAAAAACTTTAAAAATAAAGTAAGCACTGCATATAATGAGCATCTATCCTTTGTTTTAATAAAACTCATAAATTATCAACATTAGTTCAGTCAATTGCTTATATATAAAGCAATATATATAAGCAATTATATATAAATATATATTTATATATATATATATTTTAAAAGCTGGGAAGT
>NW_027533262.1:2347013-2431179 GCF_008692635.1 Crocuta crocuta
ACTCCATGTGTAGCTTAGCTTGGTAACTCCACACTAAAATATATGTGTTTTAAGGATGCTGTATTTTACCCTTTCGATTCCAGAACCTGACCTGGTACTCATCATAGAATGAGTGATCAATAAAGATTTCTTCAAGGGATATGAAATAACATATTGTTAATAACATTAATCTCCTGATTAAATATATAGAGTAAGCAATGAGTCATATATATATATATACATGTATGTATATATATATACATACAGATCACAATTCTATGAATTATGTATTTCAGTGCCATCCGTAAATTGTGAAATTCAGAGTAAGATCTTAAAAATGACCCCTAGGGGTGCCTGGGTGGCACACTCAGTAGGCCGTCCAACTCTTGGTTTAGGCTCAGGCCATGATTTCATGGTTTGTGAGTTCAAGCCCTGCATTGGGCTCTATACTGACAGTGTGGAGACTGTTTGAAAGTCTTTCTATGCCTCTCCCCAGCACACATGCACACTAACTCTCTCTCTCTCTCTCAAAATAAATAAATAAATAAATAAATAAATAAGCTTTAAACAAAAGAATTTTTTTAAAAAATGACTCATATCACAAAATTAATAAGGATTAGGTACACGTTGAAACCAAGAAGTCCAAATCCTGTGTCTTTTCTCACATTTTCCTGTCATACTCTAAAGCCAAATTTTCTTTCCTTTTCAAGGAAATGCATAGAGCTGTATTTAGACCAAAATTAGTAGAAAACTGAGCAAACATATCACGTGTAGTGTTTCACAATATTGTCAGTGCTTGATTCCATGTTGAGGTATTGGCTTCTTAGCTGTGTTCAAAATTTGAGATGTGTGAGTTATCTGGATCTGCCAAAAGATGCAAGTCACCAAACCACGTGGAAGCTCTTATAAATAATCAAGTCACCAATAAGCTGTATCAATTTCCTTAGGAACATACCTATTGCTGACACTGACAACCTAGGGACACGCTGCTTCTTCTAAAAATGATAATATATTCCATTGTTTTCAAACTTTTTTGGCTCCTTTGGTGGCAAAGCTTTCCAAGACTTACTAGCTACTGACAATTCATACTACTGCATCTTTCTAAAATAGACACTTCACCTCATCCACTTGCTCCCTCTATGAGATCACTGTGTTTCTCTTTATAAATGTGTTTCTATAAGTTAAAATTGGAAATTTCTTTTTCAATGATTGTTTTAAAGTATTTTATGTCTTCTAAAAATCTAATAATGAGCAGTTGTTCGCTGTAGATGGATCTGTCCTTATCATTGATGGCATGGCATTTTTTTCCTATTAAAAATAAAGACATTTAAAACTCCTACCTTGAGGCACCTGGGTGGCTCTGTCAGTTAAGTGTCTGACTCTTGATTTCAGCTTAGATCTCAGGGTGGTGAGCTGAAGCCCTGTATTGGGTTCCATGTTTGGAGTGAAGCTTATTTAAACACAAAATTAATTACACTCCTCCTTCATAGCCTTCTTTTATTAGATTTTCAGCTCTGCCATTACCTTACCTTTTCTTGCTTTTTACTTCATGAAACTGCTGGATCATTTTAACCTTTATGTCATTATTAACTGTAAAGTTATTGCCATTATAAGAGAAGCATAGTTTGTTATTATTACTTTTTGTGTTGACCTTACTCAAATACCACAGTCCTGAGTGTTTTAGTATATATGAGTCTCACAAGTCATATATAAGTCTGTAAGGATATTTCAGGCATCTTGATTAAAATGGAGAGCATCCTAAAGCCTTTGTTCTCGCGATGTGTTTCAGAGGATGCTTTTTGATGAAAACATTCATTTTGGAGGAAAGGATATTCTGAAGAAGATGCTTGAGAGCATGATGATTTGAAGGGTCATAAAATGCGATGACCTTATATATTAAATGCTTAAAATGATTTAAAAGTCTTCAGATTTGGATGAAAACTGATTTAGCTTCCAGTATCCTTTAGGTGTTCAAACCTACCTTATTCATGTGTAGATGTCTTGTCTTAGTGGCAGAGGACCTGAATGGGATACTATCACATATTTTTAGTACTGACCTAAGGCAGAATAAGACAAAAGATGGCTATGAATCAAAAAACTGTGTTGTATTTGTGAATGACTTGGAGGGGATGTGGGTTTTCATCTGTGACAGTCACAGTCATCTGTATTTAACTTGTTTGCACCTTAGATGACCGCAAGGAAAGGAGTGAGACATGAGCCTTGGCAAAAAACAAATTCTGATGATAAGACCTTCTTACTTGGTTGTCCATCTTGGGCATTATAATCTTCAATGCAATAGTTAGGCAGAGTCCAACTTGTCTAAGTAGCTATTTGTAACAAGGCCAAGAATTTAAAGCCAAATTCAGCAATTCTCAAGAGATGCTTAATTACTCACAGGTGATGTTGCTAGGCAACCACTTCACCTTCTAATTTTGCCGCTTCACCTAAGTGTGGTACTCAGTTTGTTCTATTGTTACCGAATGTTAAAAGAGATGGAGAAGTGCAGTCTGAAGAATTTATTTAAAACCAAGCAAAAATAGAAAGTTAGGGAAAGAAACTAAAATCCAGTTCTGAATTGGAAGCTATGCAAGTGCAGTTTTAATTTTTTTTTTCCTGATTTGAGATGCATTTTACCGAACAGAAATTTAAGATGGAATTTCAATAAGAATAGGAGGATTATTCAAAGAAAAAGTGTTATATTTGCAGACATAAATGATGTAGAGCAGAAGTGCGAGACATCAGGAGCTATATGCCATCGGACCAGGGGTTCCAACAGTGTAGGTCCTAGCTATTTCAATAGAATTGCTAAGGACAATCCTAAAGATATTACCTCAGACTTTCTGAAACTGACTTACTCTTCCTACCTATCTTTAATTTGCAGTCATCACTTCTTGACCTTAGATTTAGAGTCTTGAAATTTCCTAAGAATTTTTTATTTCTTGTTTGAACTATGAATAATTTCATCTATTATCATGGCCCTGATTTTACCTTGTAAGACACATACAGTTTCAATGCTTTTAGAAGCTGTTTCAGTGTGCCTTTTCAGCTTTCCCTTTTTTCATGTCTTCAAGAGAGTTATGATTCACATCAATACTGTTCTTTGACATGGCTTGAATGGAATGGGTCCCCAAATATTTAATATCAAGGGATGGATCCATCCTTATGCTCCACTAGTTGATAAGTACACTTGAATCCACCTCTAAGGGTTTTTTCCCGCCTTAGGATAGTTAGATGGGTGATATTAACGTGGGCATTGCTTATGATGTGTTAATAAAACTCATAAATTATCAATATTAGTTCAATCATTTACTTATTCAGTGGCCCAACAAACACTAATTGCCTACTGAGTGCCAGGCACCATCATCATTCCATGCAGAGTTTATTATCAGCTGAGCCCTAGTGTGCCTTTAGGCGTTAAACCCTGGAAAAGAATGTACATCTACACTACTTGCTGATCTTTAGATTCTTTTTTCGTTAACCAAGATATAACATTATTTTTCTGTGCTAACCAAAGAAAATGGTGTACTACTGTATAGGTAACTCTCTCCAGACTTCTAATTAATAGCCTTGCCAGATCATCTAATATTCCTTTTTCATTGTAAAATATTCTGTACTATGTCTATTGTACACCAAAGATTTATGGCAAGTAGATTTGCTAGATGCACATCTACACACATCTATACCTATTACTTGAGATGTATGCTTACCAAAAATTACAATCTATTTTTATTCACAACCTGCTTGTACATTTTGCATTTGGTGTTGAAATTATATAATAAGATAAGATGCACCAAAGAGTATAAAGGCAAAAAATGTGGTTATCTTTTCCTATGGAAAAAATATTATTTATGATAGCATGAATTAAGAAAAACCCAAGAAAGAAACGTGTAAGGTTTCTACATTTAATTTTATTTATAACTAAGCATTCCCCATACCTTTGACCACAGTTCTTAATTTTACCTAGAAACAAATATCCCAAGAAATAGCCACTGTGAAACATAGTTTTAGAAGAACTTAGCAACAAATGCCTTTTGTATGCATCTATGAATTTTAGTGTTCTATGTGAGATTCATGCACATCGCTGCAGATTACACACACAAACTGTAAATAAAATTGTGTTACTGAAGTAATGATTTGAAAGCAGCCATACACTATTCAGAACACTCTTTACAAAATGAAAATCTCAAAACATTCAAGATTTCTTTAAGTGCCCACACTGAGCGAGTATAGCTTGGGGGACATGTTTTCTTAAAGTCTAATTTATAGAAGTTGTTCTTATTCTATTCCTCAGATATTGGTTTAATACCATATGATCTCACTCATATTTGGAATTTAAGAAACAAAGCAAATGAGCCAAGCAGAATACAAAAAGAGAAAAGGCAAACCAAGAATCAGACTCCTAACAATAGGAGACAAACTGATGGTTAGCAGAGGGGAGGGAGGGGAAGGGCGAAATAGTTGACAGGATTAGGGAGCACACTTGTGATGGACAAGTGTGTTGTATGGAAGGGTTGAATCACTATATTGCACACCTGAAGCTAATATTACACTGTATGTTAACTAACTGGAATTTAAATAAAAACAACAACAACAATTTAAAAAGTATTGGCACTACAAGGTTTAAATGTGGGAGAAATTTCTTGTTCAAATGTGTGAAAATGAGGGTTTTTTTTTTTTCAATACTTTGAAATGCTGTAGATAGGATTTAGGATATTAGTAGTAAATGTAGATGAGGCTTTACCGTATAAGAGAAGTATGTGGAGCAGTGTGTTCAGACAGGGATCAATTGTATTCATCAATCTTTCCACCCTTCTCTGCATGCAAATGTAATTAATAAATGTAATGTGCACCTGAATAAAGGCATGCCTTTCACACTATAAATATTACATTATCAGTATTCAACAAAGAGAATATAAATATGCCTACTCTTATGTCAGGCAGATCCAGGTTGATGTAAAGTGCTTGCCAGAATATGCATCCACTTGAACATAACTACAGCTGCTGTCACATAATTCATATTCTTAATGCAGTACTTGGCACAGGTAGATTTTTTGTTGAAGGAAGAGGGGGGTCAGGGATTACATTCTAGGCAACAGCTTTTTGATGAATAGTGTAAAATGAACTACCCTTTGCATTATGGTGCATCATTTAAAAGTCCAGAAACGGACAGGTACCATCATCAGCATATACCAGGCTGTAGATGTCTTTTTATTTATTTGGCAACAAGCCCAAATAATAGGATTAATTAATACACACATTTCAGATTAAAGGTAACTTTATGCATCCATATACGGTGAGTGCCTGTGTGTGCATACATACATGCATACACATTCACACATATTTATGTGACTGACACCTTTTGCTTCACATTTACAATTATAGTTTGGGTAAAAATGTTACAAACACTATTCTTAGTGGTCTTCCCACAAGCTCTCAGGACTGCTAAATTTAATGAAAGTTAACACAAGAAAAACAGTTTATATCATAAAACCACCTATGTGGTACAAGAAGCCAGGAAAGGTTGAAGAATCTCAGAGCTTTAGGAACAGAAGTGGTGACCGGAATGCAAAGCATTTCTGAAGTCAGAGCAGAATGTATCTATAGACTGAAGCTTTAGTTTTTCAACACTAGTATAAGAGATTTACTCTATTGGTGTCCTTTTCTTTCCATCTTCCTAGAGGGTAAGCGATTCTCTCTACTTTTGTATCTTCTTGTTTCTCATACGTGCCAATTATTTTACTCTTAGCTTCTACTTTTTCCTAACTTCAGCTTAAAAGTTTCACACAATGGTGTCTTCTAAGTTCATGTGTGCTTTCCATTTCAATTCCTGCTAATGTCTGATTAACTTTGTATTTCTCAATTCATCTTCTGGAGAATGAAAAGCTACTATATTCCAGTTACTTTTTCACAGGATACAATATCATAATGACTAAATACCCTCATGCAGCCTGGGTCACCTGCCTTCCTGATGTCCAGTCATCTTTAATGTTCTGATGTCCACCCCCAGGGTCCTGAGGCTTGTATGGAAGACCCTGTATGAGGATCAGCAGATGGATGGGATCCCAGAGAACTCTTTATGAGTATTAGGATCTAAGGTTAGCATATGAACTAATTCTATTTTGCTATAATTCTATCCTGAAATTAATGCTTCCATTTGTCTGTATTTACTAACTAAAATGTGGTAGCTTGCCATGCAAATGCACATTGGATGTGCCTCCTATGAAATATATAGATGCACAGAGAAAAACAATGTCATGTCCCTGTACATATTTTATTATGAGATATTCACTTATTTGGCATAATAACATTTATGGTTCCTTCTATTAAATATTTACTAGATGCGTTAGAATGTTTATGATATGTATATATGTATAAAATAATTTAAAAACAAGAAGTATCTGTTTCATATATTTTTGAGTTTGATATATATTTGAGTATATATTTGAGGGCTTTTCTTAAGTATCCCCTTCCAATCTGTTGTTTTTTGTGAGCCCTTCCCTAATCTCACCTCCTCTCTCTCACCTAAGAGATGAGCAATATCCTGAATTCTTAATATTTAGTATTTTCTTTCATTTTTCTTCACATTTCTATTATATATATTTTATATGCAGACATATTATATTATAGAGTTTTGTTCTCATTAAATTTTCTTGAACCATGTTATGTATATATTTTAATATCTTGCTTTTTTGCACTTAACAGTATATGTCAGATATATTTATATTATTTATGTAGTTGTAGTTTACACATTTTCACTGCTGCTGGTACTCCAGGAAATGAATAAACCAAAAGCTTTATTCTATTATTATTCTATTGGGTTGTCGTTTTGTCATTGGTTTGTAAAAGCTCTGTTTGAAATTTTCACTCATCTCACTAATTCCATGTTCATATAATTTTTACTCTTTATTCTCTGTGCTTTATATTGCCTAGTTTCTAAGGTATGTTTTCAAATTCATTAATCTTTCTTTTTCAATAACAAATCTGCTCTCAATCCCATGCAGCAAACTTTTCATCCCATATAGTTTAACCTTCATTTGTAGATATCTGATTTAGATATTTTCTATATTACCCATGTCTCCACTTAATTTTTGAACATATGGAATAGAGTTATTATAACTGGTTAATGTCTTTCTCTGTGAATTCTAACATCTGTGTCAGTTTGGGGGTGGTTTGAGATTGATTGATGTTTATTCTCATTATGGGTCACATTTTCCTGCTTCTTTGCATGCTGTTTAATTTCTTTTTGTTAGATACCAGACATTGCAAATTTTACTTTATTTGGCTCTGGACATTTTTGTATTTCTAGTTAAGTTACTTGTTACTTGGAAACAGTTTCATCATGTCAAGTAGTACTTTTTCTTTTCTTTTTCTTCTTTTTTTCCCTTTTTTAGTGGGGCCTAAGCAATGCTCAGTCTAAGACTAATTCTTCCCCATCCAGACAAGAACCTTCTTTATACTCTACCCAACAGTCCAGGAATTCTGAATCCCTCTGGTTTGTAGGACAGGAACTATCTCTGGCCCTGTGTGAGTGTTTGGTACTATTGCATCTAATTCTTCTGTGTGGCTTCCCTCCTTCCCCTAGCTTCCAGTACTTTCTTCTCATTGTTGTGCTTATAAGTAACTCAGCTGAAAACTCCAAGGGCCTTCAAATGGCCAATGTTTTTGCTCTGTGCTGTTTTCTCTAGTCTGATACTCTGTCCTATGAACTCTACTCATCTTGGCTCTTGAATTCCATCACCTTATCTTGGTAGTTCTCTGAGCTCCATCTGAGCTACCCTCTTGTATTTCCTTGGAAGTGGCCTCAAAGCTGCATGGTAAAGCAACTGTAGCATTCACACAGCTTTCTTGTTTGTTTCTGGTCTCTCAGGATTACTCTCCTTAGTTGCCTGTTATGGGATGAATTGTGTCACCAGTAAAAGTTGTGGAAGTCCTAACCCCTGTTACCTGTGAATGTAACCTTATTTGGCAATAGTGTCACTGCAAATGAACAAGTTAAGATGATGTTACTGGAATGGGCCCTAATCCAATATGACTGGTGTCCATATAAAAAGAAGCAATTTAGGCATAAATAGACATGTATAGAGGGAAAACCTGAAGACACAGAAAGAATGCCATCTTTAAGCCAAGGATATTGGAGGCTACAAGGAGCTAGGAGAAAGGCAGGAAACAGACTTTTCCTTCACAACCCTCTGAAGGAAACTGTCTGATGACACCTTGATCTTGAACGTCTAGTCTCTGGAATTATGAGAAAATAAAATTCTGTTGTTTGTCAGTTTGTAGTGATTTGGTACAACAACCTCAGGAAACTAATACATCACCTTATATACAATGTCTTGAATATCAAGTACACATACACAAACACAAAGACTTTGTTTTCTTTTCAAAAAGGATCATAAATCTGGTCTGAATCAACACACACTGACCAGAAGCAGAGTAATTTATCCATAAAATTTTAATTTTATTCTCCTTCTGTTTGTCAGTTGTTTTAAACATATTGATCATAATTATTTTAAGGTTTATGTCTGAAAACTCTAATTCTTGAGCCTGCTATTGTCTTTTTGTTTTACACTTTTTTTGTGTGTATTTGCTGTGCACCTATTTCTTTTCATTGTTTGAATTTTTTATTTTATTATTTTTAAAATTAAAATCCACTTACCACTAAAATTACCCATCTTCTATTTCCTAGGTATTACTTTGCTTTTAAATAAATATATTTAATGTATATATTTTTAATTAAAAAATTAATTTTTTGTAGAAAAGTTGCAAAGATAGAGAGTTTCCATATGCCCTTCCCCCAGCCAGTGTCTCCTAGGGTTAACATCTTACATAGCCAGGGTATGTTTGTTAAACTAATAAATTAATATTGGAATATTACTATCAACTAAAAATACTAGATAATATTCAGAGAATACTAGCTCTTTTTCATGAATGTCCTTTTGTCTTCCCAGATCGAACTCAAAGTACAGTATTATTTTTAGGATATATAGATTGTTAGTAGCTATTCTAAAGTTCATCTCTGCATATCCCCATATCTGTGTTAATCTCTCAACCAACTTCTGTTGACTCCTTTTTTCCCTAATGTTAGTTATAAGGTTCAATTCCTTCCTAAATCCAATATATTTTCAAATCATAGCTTTCTTTTGTGGATGTTACATCGTAGAGTCTGGAATACATTTCATTTCTTCAAATAGTGTTGTTGAGTTTTCTTCTATAAAACCATGGATTTACTTGCCTGCCCAACTTGATCTATTCCATGCCTGTCTGTAGGCTTCTTTGCTGTGGGTCTAGGGTAGCCTTTACTTCACAGCATGTTCCTTGTTTTTTAGATGCATGGCATTTCTGACCTCTCAGCAGAAGTCCTCAGGTATTCAATGACACTTTTCTATTCTGGTGATTTGTAACCCTAAATTCTCCTGGTCTTGTACAGCCAGCAGAGTCTTTGTTTACATACAGATCTTCTCTTTCGGGCCCTGCAGATTCTTTCGTGCATGTACACAGCTTAGCATTTGATCAAAGGTCCTCCATCCTGCCTCTTTCACAAGCTTCTTCTCTACCTAGCACCCTGCTGTTTGTTAACTTGCCTCACAAATGATACTCATTTTACTAGCTGTTATCTCTTTTCCCACACCCAGCAAGAACACTTCTTTATATTTGGGCTTAAATACTCTGTGCTGTAGTTTGGAAAATGTCTTTATGAAGAAAGCGCAGATGACTATGGAACTTAACTTCATGTGCTTCCCTTTCTTCAAGGATCAGAGCTCCACATTGCCAGATGTCTATTTTCTGAAAACTATGGCCTTACATAGTTTGTCTACTTTTCATTTGTTTACAACAGAGGATGATTCTAACATCTAACACTTTGTTGTGGTCAAAAAGAGAAATATAATTTATAACTTTAAGATAAAATATTTCCTTGAGGAATGATAATTTTAAAATATCTCAAAGCTAAAGCAAAATTTCTCATTTCCAATTTGTATTGTGAATGTGTCTATAACTATATATTTAGCCTTGTAAAATGAGTGTATTTTTAGATCCTGAGCTTTTTAACTGCGAAGAAGATTTGTAATTATGACTTATTAAAAGTGTGATAGTTAATCCTCTCTGTGTGTTTAATATATCTTGCATTCTATTCATTAATACATACATTTATCGTTTCAAGCATTTGAGAAATGTTTGTTGGAATATACTGTATGCATAAATTGTATCGTGTACCGAGACTTCCATAAGAAACCAGATCAATATGCTTTTTCCTTGTGTAGCTTATATTTCATCAGAAAAAGACAGGAATTGAACAGATGTTTATGATAAAAATTATGAGTACATGATATGAGAATATAGTTTTAATTGCTATATTTAAAATAAAATGTGGTCAATCATTTATTTTCCCTCATGCTTACACAATATTAGGTAATATAGTAGTATTTTTATAGTTATTTGTCTTGACTAGACTGAATTCACATTTGCGCATTTGTTTTTCTGCCACAAAGGGCTTGGGTATATTTATGGGCACCTGACTTGAAAGCATATATGAAAATTTTGGGTTTTTGAAGGTTTTGGTTTTGATTCATAAGTAATTCTTTCTTTTACAGAGAGAGAGAGGAGAGAGAGAGAGAGAGAGAGAGTCACAAGGAAGCTCCATGCTCAGTATGGAGCCCAATGCAGGGCTTGATCCTATGACCCTGGGATCATGACCTGAACCAAAATCAAGTGTCAGATGTTCAACTGACTGAGCCACTCAGGCGCCCCTCATAAGTAATTCTCTTAGCAATAAATATTAATAGTTATTTTCATCTATATTATCAATTAAAATTTGTGTGCAGACAGATGAAACTTACCGGGAATATATTATACCACGCTTCAAATTTTTTCCATCCCAATAATCACACAAAAGAAGGTAAGATGGAGTTCCACTGACTCTGCTAACATTTCACTTACCTTTCATTTGTTACATTGCTCCCATATGAGCTTAATCTTCCCCAATCTCAGTCTCATTTCATAGAAAGTAGGCTATAAATGATAAATAAATAAAATAAGAAATAAAATAAGAAATAAAATACTTTCCATTTATCAATATCATCACATCATCATCATCATCATCATCATCATCATTTTATGTCATCTAGTGTACATTCAGATTTTACTTATTTTTTTCCCTTTTAAACATTAGCATGTCAGGGACAGTAGAGACTATAATTGTACAATATACATTAGCTTAATTTATTGATGGATTGCTATGTTCCTGGAGAAGCATTCTAAAAAAAATTTTTATATGAAATTTTATAATTTCATCTTCTGAGCATTCATATGTGTATAAAGGAACTGAGGTAGAAAAATATCAATTAATTTCCCAAGGACACAGAGGTAATGAGAAGTAAAACTAGTGAAACCAGGCAGTACGATCCAGGAAATACTTTTATCTACTTGCCTTTTCTGCACTGATTTTTTGGACACATGCCACTTGAACACATAACATATTATATAGACCTATTGTTGAGAATGTAAGTAGTTAGCTATGAAATGATAGCAGGGATACTGTGTTTAATACCAAAGTATCAAATATTTCTCATTTAAGTAGAAGATGAGAAAATGAATCTGAGAGACATTTATTTATTTATTTATTTATTTTTATGTTTTATTTATTTCTGAGAGAGAGAGAGACAGCATGAACAGCGGAGGGTCAGAGAAAGAGGGAGACACAGAATCTGAAAGAGGCTCCAGGCTCTGAGCTAGCTATCAGCACAGAGTCCGACACGGGGCTCGAACCCATGAACCGTGAGATCATGACCTGAGCCAAAGTTGGACGCTTAACCGACTGAGCCACCCAGGCACCCCTGAGGGATACTTTTTTAAAACCACTGTATGCTTCATAAATAACTGTTAATTTTTATAGAAAAAAAAAACAGTTCACTACAATTTGTTAACTCTGTGTTTAATTCTTTACTAGGGGTAAAGGGTTCATAAAGGTAGAAAATACAATAAAATCACACATGCCTAAGAAATAAAACACCTTATGATAAAAATTGTCACCAAATAAAGTTGAACAAACAAGCACAGCTGAATATCTTTCACTCTCATCTTCAATTTTGTGAACAACCACCACAGAAAGAACCCATTAGTGACTTTAGTTATTATCAGTTATACCCTATCTTCTAACTTCCGCAAATATTTAAATTCTACCTTAATAGGATATATTTCCTTTTTCTTATTCATGCTACACTGAACTCCATTTTAGTAGGAATGTGAAATATGCTCTTTTTCAATGGCTATTTAATAATTGCTGTTACTCATTTTTATGATTTTTCCAAAATCTTTCTCAAATCGTTAGATAGAACCCTTTGCACACTTTTTACACTTCTAAAAACAATTAGTAATACTGCACATGTTCATGTATTAACATCATATTTATTTGCAAAGCTATATTGATAGCTTTCAAAATAGAAAGCATTCAAAATTCAATCCATATTAAAGGCAGGAATATGTATGTTAAACATTTGGGAGTGAAATAAATAAAGACATTTACCCAATTTCTAAGATTGGTCCATTCAAGAGAATGCTAAAGAATCCTCACTTTTACTATTACCTGGATTTCCCTTACCTATCAGTCAAAAGGCTGAAATCATACTTATCCTTTGAAGTTACATGAATGTACAAAATTCAATAATCTCTTTTCAAAACTTTCAGTTAAAAGGTATGTTTTCCATCTGTGATGCCAATCCACAATTTTGACTATTTTTTAATGAAAATTGATTATATCCTTCTACATAGTTATTTATGCACATAGTTGCTTCTTCTAGGTAGACTATGGTTGATATTAATGTATTGTATGACAATGGTAATCTAAAATTATACACAGGATCTTGGAAAGTCTTAATGAAAGCCATTGAATATCAATAAGTATTGAGGTAAGATATATATCACAGCTCTGCATTACATATAGATATAATCCCATTGGAAACTATGTCAGAAGGAGTTTATGGAGCTTTTCCATGAAGTCAGTATTCAAAAGAAATCACTCACAGTAGGTACAAAGTAAAAACAAAGAACATTATTTTAAAACATGAAAAAGTAAGGCAAGCAAGACTTTCAAAACACGTGTGTAGTATAAGTTTGAGCAAAGGAGGATTAATATATATCCATAAATATATATTTATATAAATTTAAACATATTTAATATATTTGTAAAATATATTTGGTATAATTAATATAATTTAATAAGTAATATATTTAATTTAATTTGATAAGTTTTAAGTTTATTTCTTTATTTTGAGTGAGAGAGAGAGTGAACCAGGGGAGGGGCAGAGAGAGAGGAAGAGACAAAATCGCAAGCAGGCTCCACACTGCCAGCGTGAAGCCCAGGCCAGAGTTCCATCTCGAGAAAAGTGAGATCATGACCTGAGCTTAAATCAAGAAATGGATGCTTAACCGACTGAGCCACCCAGGTGACTCAGATTTGATTAATTTAATATAGTTAATACTTAAATATATATTCTTTAAAAATGTTTACTTTATTAGATAATATTATGATTTTTTTTCCTTAGATTTTCAGTATCAAATAGAAAAGGTTAAAACAAACAGACGAGGAGCACCTGGGTGGCATAGACGGCTAAGTGTCCGACTTCAGCTTAGGTCATGATCTGCAGTTCGTTGGTTTCGAGCCCCGTGTCCGGCTCTGTGCTGACAGCTCAGAGCCTGGAGCCTGTTTCCGAGTCTGTATCTCCCCTTCTCTTTGCCCCTCCCCTGCTCATGCTCTGTCTCTCTCTGTTTCTTGATAATAAATATATGTTAAAAAAATTAAAAACAAACACACAAACAGACGAAAATAAGCATGACTATTTTTCTTCAGTCATTTTTTTATTGGTATATGTTTAATTGATTTTTGACAAATAAAATGTTGTTAAACATTTTTAACTTTAGCAAAGTAAAACATTTCTAGTATTTTTTTTTTTTTTTTGAGAGAGAGAGAGTGAGAGTGGAAGAGAGGAGCAGAGGAAGAATCCAAAGCAGGCTCCCAGCTCTGCATGGAGCCTTATGTGGGGTTCGATCTCACGACCCTGAGATCACAATCTGAGGTGAAATCCCGAATGGGATCCTCAAGCGAGTGAGCCACTCTGATGCCCCCACTCCATGCATTTTGTACATATAAATCACCACGAATTCATCAATGATTTGTAGTAATATGTTGAAGAAAATGCTTTATGTGTATAACAACTTGTGGTTTCATTATGTTTGAGTTAATAAGAAAATATAAATTATTCAAAATCTTAATTACACAATCTTGAAAAATCGTGTAAAATCTGAAAATATGCCTCATAAAATTTAATATCTATCTTTTATCCTATAGTACCAGGTAACGAATTAGAAGTTTAATGTCTACCATTTATCATCTACATTACCACACTGTTCCTTATCTCCTCACCTGTAAAATAATAAAATAAATAGAAATTAAAAATATAGAAATAAATAAAAATATAAAAATTCTCTTACTTCCTAACTGCCTAATATAGATTTGAATGAAATACAGTATCTGAAAGTGATGTTTAATATATGAACAAAATTCACACAGAAATTTTAACTTTTAATTTTTTACTGCAATAAAGGAATATATATAAAAAGATTATTTTCTATTTGTTGCCCTTCTTTGTTCCAATTTTTCTTCCACCCTTGTTCTGCTTTTTGTTGCTTAATTGAGCATTTTATAGAATTCCAGTTTGTCTCCTTCCTTAGAATATCCATTACATTTATTTCTTAACCCTTTTTAGTGATTGCCTTAGAATATACATTTACAGCTAATCTAAGTCCGCTTTTTAATAACACTGGCCCCCTTCATGAGTAGCGCAATGTACCTTACAATGACAAAAGATTCCTAATTCTTCATTCTACTTCTTTATAAGCACACATAAGTGTACATCTATATTTGAATACAGTGTTATCATTATCTTGAATAAATTATCTCTTGGATCAGCTAAGAAAAAGAAAAGTAAGTTTCCCTTTCATTTTCACTTATGGCTGTTCTGATGCTCTTTCTTTCTTTATGTTAACATTTCTTACAAAGCAGATTTACTGGTAGCAAATTCCTTCAATTTCCATTTTCTGAGAAAGTCTTTATTTTTTCTTCACTTATGAAGGATAATTTACAGCTATTCAGAATTCTAGGCAGTAGTTTTGTTTTTTCTTCTCAGTACTTTAAAATCTTCATCCCTCTCTCTTGCTTGCATGGTTCTAAAAAGAAGTAAAATATAATTCTTTTCTTTGGTCATCACTAGTAGGTATTTTTTCTCTTTAATGATATTTTCTTATCTTTAATTTTCTAAAGTGCAAATCTGAGATTTCTAGGTATAATTTCTAGGAATATATAAATATAATAATGTGTGTGTGTGTGTGTGTCTGTGTGTCTGTGTGTGCATGTGTGCATTTATCTGGCTTAGTGTTCTCTAAGCTTCCTGGGCCTATGGTTTGGTGTCTGACATTAATTTGGAGGAATTCTTTGTCATTACTGTTTTAAATATTTCTTCTTTTCCTTCGTCTCTTTTTCTCTCGCTTGGTATTTCCATTACATGTACAGTTTTACTTTTTCTTGTTGTTCCACAGTTCTTGAGTATTCTAATCTGTTTTTTCAGTCTTTTTTTTTTCTTTTTTCTTTTCAGTTTGGAAGTTTCTATTGTTATATTCTCAAGTTCACAGTTTCTTTCCTCAGCTACATTCAGTTTACTAATGAGTAATCAAGGGCATTCTTCAATTCTGTTTCAGTGATTTTGATCTCTAGTATTTTTTTACTCTTAGGATTTCTATTTCTCCGCTTGCATTGTCTATCTATTCTTGCATGTTGTATATATTTTTCCATTAAAACCCTTAACATATTTTTCATAGTTTTTTTTTTTAAAATTCTTGGTCTGATAATTCCAACATTTCTATGATATTCAACTCTGGTGGTTTTGATACTTCTTTGGTCTCTTCAAACTGTGTTTCTTACTTTTAGTTGCTGGGAAGTAGACATTGTGTATTGAGGAAGTGGTAAATAGGCTTTTAGTAAGGTAGTGGTAAAGTGTGGGGAGAGGGGCACATTCTATTGTAAGTTTAGGTCTTACTCTTTTGCTGAGCCTGTGTCCCAGGATTTAGTTTCTGGTGAGGACTCTCTTCATGGCCTGTAGATGACCACCTTTTGATGTGTCCTTACATGGTCCTTGCATGCCTGCACAGAAAGAGCTCTCTCTAGAATCTTTTTTTATAAGGACACTAATCCTATTGGATTAATACCTCATCATTATGACTTCCTTTAACCTTAATTATCTCCTTTGAGGCCTTTCCAATTGCAGTCACATTGGGAGTTAGAACTTCAACTATGAATTTTGGGAGGACACATTCAATCCATGGTATCCATTTATCTAATGGATGATTAGATAATGCTGAACACTTACAGAAATCCCAGCCTCCTCCTCTTCCAGAACACTAGTCTCTGCTCCTCTTGCAAAATTAGTAAACCGTGTATCCCTATTTCTACATCTTATCAAGAAATAGCTAGTTTCATAAAAAGTCTTCTGTCCAAAATTAATGGCATATTTCTACCTTAACTAAAGTCATTTAGGTAAATCCTGGGAATTTCAAGAAAATATTGTCCTGCAGGAGAAGATAACTTTTGGCAAGAAATTTCTTAAGCCACCTTGGGTAAGAAGTAGCTTATTCCTCCTCAGTATGGGCCTAGGGAAATATACATACAATTTACTCTATTATTTTGACTCTGTCTTGGTTTTTAAACAACACAATATTTAAATCTTACAGAAAGATAGGTAAAATACTAATGTTACAATAATGCAATCACAAAGAAAAAATGACCTGAATAAAATTGAAAAGGCTATAGACCTCATGAAATTTTACATATAATCTTTGGGACCAATTTTACTTTGTTTTTATTTGTACTTAAATTTTAAATATGCAGAACTACTTATGCACATCAAATTTTATAGATTTGTTTTACACAACTTCACTATAATTACCAATGGAAGAGTAACTACTATAGATGTGTAACAAAGGGAAAGAATTCATAATATAACAAATAACTTCCAAGACTGTGTAAATTAATCATGCTTTTTCATGTACCATTTATTTTTCTCTTTTATTTTGTGCAATGCTGATAAAATATTTTATGTCTGTAAATAAATGTGATTTTTGTATCCCTCTAGGTTTATATTGATCCATAAGAAGGACAAATTACAAATGCTACCATGACCTGGCTAAATTTCATTGCATTTACACTTGATTTACATAGGCTCACATAAGTTCAACATTGATTGGACAACTCAAAGTTACCTAAACATAATATTTGATAATATATATTTTATTACTCAAAATTTAAAAAAAAAGTATTCTTTCTAGGCAGGCAAAGTGAGCAGTAATCTATTTAAAACTTATGACTCATGTCTACTATATTCTTAGCAAATTTATAACATCTGTGCTTTCAGCATTTAGCAGAGTCCTTAGATGATTCCAATATACCTAAATGTTGTAACTTTTGGCACTTGTCTCAATTATTCCTATTCAAAAAATTTGTAGCTTTTTGAAGAAAATAAATCCTGGTAACAGACCATAATAAACTTAGCTTTTAAAGAATTAAAATTTACTAGTAAAAATCTTGATGTAGAAACTGTGTATGTGATGGTTTTTCTTTTCCTTTACTTTTAGAAAAAAATTTTATTTATACCAGAGCAAAACGAATACATTATCATGAACTATATTATCAAAGAACAACTTGGCCATCTGGTTTTCTAGCAGATGGTAAATATTTAATAAGGGAATGCCCCATACAGTCTCTAGTTATTAAATATAAGCCATTAAATTTTTTCAATATCCTCCCTGCTTATTCTCAGTGTTAGTGTCTAGGCAGTGTGCTGTGACACAGACAAAAATTTTAATGCTATTATTTGCATGTGAAAATCAGGAAGATATATTCCAGAGTCAGATAATTTCATTAGCTAAACAAGATGTAAAATGAACAGTGACTTGACTGAGGAATTAGATTATTTTTCTTTGTATGTCAAAAACTTGTTCAAATGTGACCCATTAGTTAAAATGAACATGGCTAAATTCCAAATTATTTTTTTTCTCTACTGTCAGCTAATCTGGAACATGCTGACAATGGAGTGACCCATTTTTAGAATGCCTATTCTTCTGAATAATAATAAATCATGGTGAGATTTTTCTTAAGGAAAAAAGATGTAGTTCAGCATTTAAATCTCCAATTAAGACAACATGTTTTATCTTACTTTTAAGTTCCATTAGGAATGCTGCAGTTTATCTTAGTTCCATCCTAATAAAGAAAGAATTGATAAATGCTGATGAAATAAGGCTTGACTACACTGCCAACCGTGCTGGATCACCAGAAATAAGACTTTCCCAAGTGAAAAACTTCCATAGCAGAGACAGATTTCTATGTAGTCTCAAAGATTTGGTATATTTGCCAATTCAACATTATTAAAATATTCTTAACTACCAGGAGCACTGCAGGTGTGATAAACAGTTGCCAATAAAAATAATGATAGGATGACACATTGGTGATTTCAGGTGTATTGGGCAAAAATATTAGAGAAACATGACAAGATCAAGTTAAGACTTAGCCTAATGATCAGCTTTGCCTTCTTCATGAAACACTGCATGTGAATGTTTCCTTAGGTAGAAAATAATAGTGAAACAAGATAATGTTTTATGGTTTATTTCATTGATTCAACAAATTTTTTATTACATTTATATTTTTGTTGAAATATATTAGACTTATGGTGTACATTTAAGGCATACAACATGTTGGTATGATACATTTATATATTATAATATGATTGCCATTGTAGCAATAGTTAGCACCCAAATTATGTCACATAATTATAATTTCTTTATTCTTTTTCTTTATTTTTAATTGGTTGAATTTATCAGGAAGAACTTTTGTGTTTGTAGTACAAATTTCCCTAGAAAAATGTTAGAAAACTGCTTTATCGTGGCCAAAAAATGAGATGAGTTTTTGCTGGAGAAATGGTAACATGCTTTATGCTAACACACATTAAAATACTTCCTACCTAGGAAAAGTGTATATCTTTAAACATTTTAGGTTTATTTACTTATTTATTTTGAGAGAGAGAGGGAGAGAGACAGACAGAAAGAGAGAGAGAGAGAGATTGAATCCCAAACAGGCTCCACTCTGTCAGCCCAGAGCCTAATGCTGGGCTTTGTCTCGTGAACTGTGAGACTATGACCTAAGCCCAAATCAAGATTTGGATGCTTAACAGACTGAACCACCCCAGCACCCCTAAAAATAATTTTAATGCTTCTAATTCAGAGTTATATTCCATGGAAACTAGAGTTTTTCATCACATCACCTTCAGATTCTAATTTTCTTGCATAGGACATATCTGGAACTGCATCTTACCTCATTTTTTCCATTCATGATCATCTTGTAACCTGGCAATTCTGGGCATGTATACACCATATCCATTTCATTTTTAATTTAATAAATCGTACACAAGAAAACATGCATCCATCAAAAGTGTTTACTTTTTATATAATTATTATTTATCCTAAGCAATTATATTTAATAACATAGAATTAGTATTTTATGTCTTTCATTAGTATTTCAGAAGTGCCATTTCAAAGTAATTAAATTCTCTTTGAAAGCATAGACTCCTTTGACTTATTGTGGCATTGTGTCCTGACAAATCCATTATAGTTGAAAATATCCTATTGAAAATATCATAAACTGAAAACACACTTAATACACCTAACTTTCCAAACACCTTAGCTTAGCCTTGCCTACCTTAAAAGTACTCGAAACACTTACATTAACCTACAGTTAGATCAAATCCTCTAACAGAAAGCTATGTTATATTATTGAATATATTATATAGTGCATTGAATACCCTACTGAGAGTGAAAAATAGAATGGTTGTAGAGGAACAAAATGGTGGTCAATGGATTGTTTACACTCGTGATCATGTAACTAACTGGGAACCACAGTGCTGTTGGTGGCCAGCATCCCTGGAGAGTAACCTACCAATTCAGTAGCCTGGAAAAAGATAAAAATCCAAAACTCAAAGTACACTTTCTACTGAATGCATATTGCTTTTGGACCACTCTAAAGTCAAAAAACTGTATGTTGAACCCTCATAAGTCAGGGGCCATCTGTAATGGCATATCATATTAAACTCTTGAAATGATGGGTTGTTTGCATGTCACAGAGTAATAAATCAAACTAATTTTTTAGGCCTTAGGAATTGACATTTAAAAATTAGATTTATCATATTTTATAAGTTTTATTTACTGTGAGTAACAAATGAAGTTCAAAGTCAAAGTACTTTTGAATTGGTGGGAATTTTATAAGATTAACCCTTTAAAGAAGACTATTCTTCGTTTTGCCTATCTTTCCATTAAAATGAAGTCCCAGTATCCTAAATTTTTAACATACCATTAGAAGTTAATTCACAATTTTCTTTATTTACCTTCTCTTTTTTTGTTATATAAATATGATGCCAATGTAGTATGTGAATAATAGGTAAAATACAACCTACAGGTAACCTGCTTTGAGCAATTCATCATCAACTCTCCAATCTTAGGTCCTCATTGTATCAACAAATTGAATTTTGAGACTTTCTTGTTATGGTGAATTTTACTTAAAAAACAACAAATTGGACAATTTTTAATATTTACAATTAAACTTAATATTTATAATAAAATAAAATATTTTAAATACAGTAAAAGATGATCTTACAAGTAAAAGTGATATAAACCTGTTCTAATAATTATGATAGTATCCTAGTGTCACTGGGATTGAGTGTGATTGGGGGTTGCTTGTTGAAAAAAACAAAAGGAACATCTTTGGGTGCCTGGTAATTAAATTTGCTTCCTAGGAGCACCTCTGTTCTACCTTTTGTGTGTAGAAACAAACACCCTAGCCTACCATATGATTGGTTCCTTAGGTATGCAGGTACCATAACTGACCTTCCATATCCATTTTCTTTGAATCCTGAAGAAAAAACTCATCAGTTTTAACTTATTTGAGGGACACCATGTTTGCATTACTCTCTAACATTTATATATTTAAATTAGATAAAAATAATGTTTTATCAATTTACTTAAAAGTGTTATCTTTATTCACATGATATTTCTAATAAGAAAAGGCGTTTAAAAGTTTAAAATATGTCCAAATGTGAAACATGTGGAATTTATGCCAAATTAGTGACATTGACCCCCAAGAGTGTTTATTTGGGCCTATTAGATTTAACCATTTCCAAAGGATGATGTAAGAGCTTGGCATTTTATAAGCTCAAATTCAAAGCCCAGTTGTTATTGTTCTAAGATCTCTAAATAAGAATGAACAAGACAACTTGCCAAAATATTATGTAAAGTGACAGTAAGTTTCAGCTCGTTGAAACCCTGTCCTTCTTGAAACAGCAGTGGGCCTTATTCCAGTACATTCAAAGATGAGCACTAGAAATGATAGAAAAGCAGTGATGGTGTAAGAAATATAAAGCAAGATGTAGGGGAATTTATCATTTTTTTGTTTTAAAAAAATATAAAAAGGTGATATTCACAGATCTTACACAGTTTGTTAAATATATTGAGATAACAGAAAATGGGATGAAACTGTCCTAAGAAACAAACTTAGTGTCTCTTGATCTCTATTTGGTTTATTTAACCTTGGAGTATAAAAGACAGGTTGTCATCTAAATGAGTGCCAGAAAAATGACAAAGCAACATATTTCTCACAAATCTATGTTGGAAGAGGACCAGAGAATTAGCCTGTTTTCACATAGTTTTAGTGTTCATCTATATGTATCATTTTTAACCTAGAGTGCATAAATTATTATATAGAATAATTGGAAGCTGTGAAGCGAACACAGAAGAGATGAATGAAAAGCTATTAAAATGCAATGTCTTGAATTATAAGGAGAGAGAAAGGCAAAAGGAAGAAATGGGAAAACAAAAAAAATCTGTAAAAAAATTCATTTTGCAAACATTTTATAAACTGAAAGAGAAAGGATTGGAAATTTGATTAGGACTAGAACGTGTTAGAGGAGAGAAAAAGAGCTCTTACAAAAGAATGTTGTTGAATGTAAGAGAGGGTATGACATAGAACTAATGAATTAGACCACTGATTTTAGTATGGATTTCATTAAATATGTTTTGCATTGAATTGTTAATGACAAGCTAGGAAATTAGAATTGTCATAAAGAACTAATACTACAGCTGATAAAGAAGGGAGAATATCTTTTCATTTATGAACAGATAAAAAATGCCATAGAAAGATGCATTAATTCTTACAAATTATTTCAAAATGATTTATAGTTTCTTAGAAAAATGTGCTTTTGAAGTTATCCCCTAAAAAGATCCCAACAAGATTTCCAAGATTAATTCACATATTAACATAAGAGTTTGAAACATTGTTCTAGGGGCTGCAGACTGATTTTCAAAGTGGCTATCTTCCTTCTACTGTATAGGTGTGATGGAGCTTTCTTTAACTCATTCATCATGGTAGATATAAGGGAGCTTTTTAAAAATAATCTTGGATCTGACCAGTTAACAGATCATGAGCTTAATATATAACAACTAGAGATCCCTAGTTTTGCTAAATCAGTACATGTAATCACACAAGAAAGAATAATCCCTAAGGCAACTGATCAAAAATCAGGAAGACACAGCATATCCATTTACTACATGCAAACTGGTTATTGGATCCTATCTAGAATGTCAGCAAGCACTCAGTTATGACTTAGATATATGGTTATATTAAAGCTGGTAAACATGTGAACTAATATTATATGCAAAAATATAATAAATGAGTATTTTCATTGATGTAGAAAATAGAAATGCTTTTAAAATGGGTAAAAATAAGAAAAAATAAGAAATTTTTACTATTCATTATAATATGAGCATGAGATTTTGGTTCTAGCAATGATTAAATTCACTCACTAACAGGTATTTGTTATGTCTAAAAAGTACTGGGATAAATTATTATTTTTGGTAAGTAAAATAGATCCCTTTAATGTCCAAGCACAAGCATCAGATCCATTAACTGAGAATAAATAAATCAAGCTTAATACCTATTCTGGCACAATTTAATTTTACAACAGATACCAAATTAAGGAGGACTGTGGTATCGGAAAGGTATGGCTATGACAAATCCTCTGCTGAAGCTTCAGATTCAGTTCCTTGTTTCAATAACAGACAACCTTGTTTTATTGCCCTTCGCTTTATTGCACTTCACAGATATTGAGTTTTTAGAAATTGAAGGTTTGTGGCTACTCTACATTAGAGCAAGTCTTTTCCAAAGGCATTTGCTCACTTCATGTCTCTTTGTCACTTGCATTTCAAATTTTTTCATTGCTATTATTATATTGGTTATGGTATTCTGTGATCAGTGATTATGACTCATAGAAAGCTGAGATGATGAGTAGTATCTTTCAGCAGTAAAGGATTTTTTAAATTAAAGCATGTACATTTTTTAGACATGCTGTTGGATATTTAATAGATGACATTAGAGCGTAAACATACTTTTATATGTACTAGAAAATCAAAATAATTCATTTGACTCTCTTTACTGCAATATTCACTTTATTCCAGGAGTCTGGAAGTGAACCTGCAACATCTCTGAGGTCCACCTCTAATGTATTTATAATTTAAGAAAACTTTTTAAAATTGTACAATGATAAAAAAAAGAGAGAAAAGTTTTTTAAAATGTTTATTTATTTATTTTTGAGAGAGTGAGAGAGTGTGAATGGGAGACAGGCAGAGAGAGAGGGAAACAGAATTCTAAGGAGGCTTCTCGCTGTCAGTACAGAGTCCAATGCAGGGTTCAAACTCACAAAATGAGATCATGACCTGAGCTGAAATCAAGAGTCATATGCTTAACCGAGCGAGCCACTCAGGTGTCCCTATTATTTAAAAATTGTATTGGCTACTTTTTCAAATGTGTTTTGTTTTCAAATCTGATAGGCTGCATTTCATTGTATCTGATATCTAAAAAACATCTTAAAGTTTATCTTTAATTTTTTAATTGGTTGGTGCTTTTTAATGTTTATTTATTTTTGAGAGAGAAAAAGAGAGAGAGAATGAGCAGGGGAGGGGCAGAGACAGGGAGACAGAGGATCTGAAGCAGGCTCCACACTGATAACAGAGAGCCTGATTTAGGGCTTGAACTCATGAACCATGAGATTATGACCTGAGCTGAAGTCAGATGCTTAAACAACTGAGCCACCCAGGAGGCCTTATCTTTAATTTTTTTAAAAACTGAAATTGTTTTATAATGTATGCCTTATAATTTTGAATCTGGAATCTTTGTGGCCTCTATTTTATTTTACTTATTATTTATTATTTTGTTCTTTGTAAGCTTTTGATTCTGCTTGTTTTTACTCCTTTTTACACATAATTTTTACACCTTGTCTATTAAGGTGCTTCTCATCTGTATAACATTCATTATTGTTGAAAATATTGGCCTAGGATGCAAGCCTTTTTCCCTTCCCTCCTTCCTTCCTTCCTTCCCTCCCTCCCTCCCTCCCTTCTTTCTTTCTTCCTTTCTTCCTTCCTTTCTTCCTTCCTTTCTTCCTTCCTTTCTTTCTTTCTTCCTTCCTTTCTTTCTTCCTTTCTTCCTTTCTTCCTTTCTTCCTTTCTTCCTTTCTTTCTTTCTTTCTTTCTTTCTTTCTTTCTTTCTTTCTTTCTTTCTTTCTTTCTTTCTCTCCTTCTCTCTCTTTCTTTCTTTTTAAAATTTCCCAATTAGTAAACATTTGCTTTTGCCTTTACCATTGCCTGGGGCACTGCTATGGTACTAACGATCATTAAATTCATAGCTTTAGATTCTAGCAGCCCCAGATGATCTGAGTCTCAAATATGCTTTATCCCTGTTCTTTTGCCTCCTGGTCTGCTCAGTATCAAGACAATCTTCTTTAAAATTTCCTTCTTATTTTATTTATTTTATTTTATTTTTTTAATGTTTTATTTATTTCTAGGAGAGAGAGAGAGACAGCGTGAGCAGGGGAGGGTCAGAGAGAGAGGGAGATACAGACTCTGAAATAGGCTCCAGGCTCTGAGCCGGCAGTCAGCACAGAGCCCGACGCAGGGCTCGAACCCACGAACCGCGAGATCATGGCCTAAGCGAAAGTCGGACGCTTAACCGACTAAGCCACCCAGGCGCCCCATTTTCCTTCTTATTTTAAAATAATTTTACAATAATACCATGACTGTGGGACTTTGGTGCCCCAGATCAATATGGAAGCATCTCCTCTTAACTTCCCCACCTTATTCAGATGCTGCCGGCCCTTGATTTCTCTCCTAGTACTGTGCAGATCCACCAAAGCCCAACTCAAATTTGTTTGGACCATCAAACTTTCAGAACAAGTATGGGTTCAGTCATCTAGTGTCCAAGGTAGCAATCAGAGTTCACTTTTTTGTCTTAAGAGTATCTTATCAGCTTTATACCATAATGTCAGCTCTTTCATGTTTTTAATGTGAATATATAAATATACTTTTCCCAGCATCTTTAGTAATTTCTGAAAATGGAAGTACAATATATAGACCTTTCTTCAATGTTATGCATCTAATAAAGTATTTTTCCCTCTTGATGCAGGAGCCAAAAACATTTCATACAGTATAGTAAATAACTGAATGCTTTGCTTGACAGAGGTAAAATTAAATAGGCTTATATATCCACTGTCTTGCACCGCAGTATACAATGAAATCAATATATATATATATTTAATTAGAAAGAGAGAGCACGCACAAGCAGGGAAGAGGGGCAGAAAGAGGGAGAATCTTAAGTAGGCTCCACTCTCAGCATGGAGCCCGACACAGGACTTGATCCCATGAATTGTGAGATCATGACCTGAGACAAGATCAAGAGGCAGACATTTAACCATTGAGCCACCCAGGCTCCCTACAATGAAATATTTTAGTCTATTTCACACTTGATAGTCTGAAGTCTTATTAGAATAACTCTCCCCTGCCCTTGTTTCTGCCTTACATTAGAATGTACATTTGGCTATTTATGCATTTCTATCATTTGTACAGATATCAGTCTTAAATGATCCTAGTCACTCTCTAAAGATGTCACCTTCCATATCCATAGCTACTAATTTGCTGAAAGATATAGATTTTTAAAATCTAAAGCGCCAATTTTGAACATAACTGTCTGATTCTATTTTCCATGATTCTACTGTCCAAACTGTATAGATATGACTTGTTTGATTCCTAACTTATGAAGTTTTTTATATTATTATCTCAAAATTTGAATTCATACTTTTTTCAAATTTAGATTTTAGTTAGTTAACATACAGTGCAATATTAGTTTCAGGAGAGGAACTTAAATTCATCACATACATACAACACTCAGTGCTCATCACATGTGCCCTCCTTAATAACCATCACTTACCTAGCACATCTCCCATCCACCTCCCTCCCTCTCTGTCAACCCATAGTTTGTTCTTTGTCATTAAGAGGCTCTTGTGGTTTGTTTCCCTCTCTTCTCTCCCCACTCCCCTTCCCATGGGTTCATCTGTTTGGTTTCTCAAATTCACATATGAGTGAAATCATATGGTATTTGTCTTTCTCTAATTGACTTATTTTGCCTAGCATAATACATTCTAGCTCCATCCATGTCATTCTAAATGGTAAGATTTCATTCTTTTTGATGGCTGGGTAATATTCCATTGTATGCATATACCACATATTCTCAATCCATTCATCAGCGATGGACATTTGGGCTCTCTCCATAGTTTGGTCTTTTTGATAATACTTCTCTAGACATTGGGGTACATGTACACATTAGAATCTGTATTTTGTATCCTTTGGGTAAATACCTAATAGTGCAGTTGCTGGATCATAGGGTAGTCCTATTTTTAGTTTCTTGAAGAACCTCCATACTCTTCTCCAGAGTGGCTACACTAGTTACCATTCCCATCAACAGTGCAAGAGGGTTCCCCTTTCTCTGTACCCTCACCAACATCTGTTGTTTCTTTTGATGTTAATTTTAGCCATTCTGACAAATGTGAGGTAGTATCTCATTGTGGTTTTGATTTGAATTTCCCTGATGATGAGTGATGTTGAGCATCTTTTCATGTGTCAGTTAGTCATCTGGATGTTTTCCTTGGCAAAGTGTCTATTCATGTTTTATGCCCATTTCTTAACTGGCATATTTTCATAGTTTCTGTACATCTACTAAAATATCTAATTTGCTAAAACATGTTGTCCACCTTTTGCATTAGGCTTTTTACCATAGTTATGTTAAGCTCTTTGTCTGATAAATCTTAACCATTTTAAAGTCTTCTTTTATTGGTATTTTTTTTCTCTTAACCACAGTTCTTATTTTCTTGCTTTTTCACATGTCCCTTCATCTATAATGCTAGATGTTTTATACAAAAGAACAATAGAAGATGAAGCAATGTGTTTTTGTTTTTGTTTTTCTTTCTTTCTTTCTTTTTTTCTCCTCAAAAAAGTAGAATGTTTCTTTTGCTGTCAGGCCATTAGAGTAGATCATGTTAATCTGAACTTTGGTTCATCTGGATCATGTCTTCATTATAACTTTATTTTGATTCAGTTTTCCACTAGCTGTAAATGTTTTCAGGGAAAAAACAGGATTTTTTCCTTGGGTGAAAAAGGTAGCTCATCTGCTTTGCTGATTGTTTGAATCTTTGGGAAGTTCTCTTTGTTTCTCAGTCCTATATTAAGTCTCTGTATAGCAATATAAAGTATAATTTCTAGATTGTCCTAGAAGGTTGTCTCTTAGCTTTCTTGCCTACCAATGCATTTCGTTGGTGAGATACTAATCCAATATTTGAAAGGATTTTGCCTCCCCACTCCTTCTGTTTCTCACTGTCTCTCTCTCTTTCTTCCTCTCCCTTTCCTTTTTCCTCCTTCATTAGTTCATTTAAATAACACTGTGTCTTAAATCTATGGTAAGTTTACAAAAATTACTATACTTTGAAGTTTACACGGCCTTTTGGTGGATTTTCACCTTTATGTAATGTGTCATTTATTCTCTGGCAGCTTCAGCATTTACTATTTATTTTCCTTTTCAGCAATTGACTGTGTTATGTGTAAGGAGTACTTCTTTTATTTAGCCATGGCCTAAGATTAGTGAATTTTCTGCATCATTGAATTTATATCTTTTGGAAAAAATCTTGGACCTTGTCCTTCAAATATTTTCTCTGTCTCACTCTTTTTCTTCTTTACTTCTCAGAATAAAATTATATCCATGTCAGAATATTTGACATTGTTTCTCAGGCTATAAGTAGTTTTCTAAGTTTTATTTTTCCTCTTTGTGTTATGACTTGGGTCACTTATATTGACCTCTCTTCAAATACAGTATTTTGTTCTTTTGCTGTGTTCAAGTTTTGGCTAAGCCCATAGAAGAATTCATTTTGGTTATTATATTTTTCAGTTCTCATGTTTAAATTTAGTACTTTTTATATCTTCTATTTCTCTGCTGAAATTCCCTTATGTTCTTAAATTTTGTCCATATTTTCCTCTAGAATTCTTAACACTTATCAAAGCTATTTTAAAGAACGTATATGCTATTTCCAAGCCCTCTGTAAGGGCTTATCCTTTTCTAGATTGATTTCTATTGACTGGCATATTTTTTGATTCAGGGTCACATCTTTAGTTGTTATTGTTTGTTTTACTTGTTTGTGTGCCTGTTAATTTTATAAAAATTATGTTGCTAAAATTGTGTGGAGTTGGGGAAAAGAATGGACTAAAGATAGTAATATTTGCTGCCAGAGAAATGTATACCCATTCCCTTCATATGTCTGTATGCTGGATTAGAGTAGTGAGTTAGTCACATTGTAGTTGAGCTGGATGAAGTTTTGGTAGAATCAGACATGGAAATGTTCCTTATAATCATTTCACCACTAGCTCCAAATACATTGCAATAATTAAGACTTTGTGTTCAATTGGCTAATCTCTCAAAAAAACATAAAGCACTTATAGACCCTCTGCTAATGTTTTTAACCCCTCTATACTTCAGAGCTTAGTAGCCAGGTTTTTGTGTCACTTGTAAGCGTTTTTGCTCTACAGCCCACCATCACTCCCAAGTTTTTCATACCACACTGCTGACCTGACTCAGACTTTCACTTCTTTGTATTTAGTGTTGGCTCCATGCAGTTTCAGGAGATAAAAATTAAAACTATAGGGACATAACGGCACCTGGGTGACTCAGTGGGGCACCTGGGTGACTCAGTGGGACACCGGAGTGGCTCAGTCAGTTAAGCAACCAACTCCTGATTTTTGCTCAGTCATGATCTCAGTGTCATGAGATTGAGATCTGTCACAGGCTCCACAATGAGCAAGGAGCCTGCTTGGGATTCTCTCTATCCTTCTGCCCCTCTCTCACTCACACTTTTTCCCTTTCTTTCAAAAAATTAAACACTTAAAAATAAACCAACCAACCAACCAACAAATAAATAAAACTTCTAGAATGAAACACAAGAAAAATGTAGCAGAACATTTTGAGACCTTGAATAGGCAAACTTCTTAGGTATGACATAAACATTGAATAATACGTAGTTTAAATTAACGTAATTAAAATAAAATGCATCTGTTCATTAAACAACATATTTAAGACAACAAAAATTAAACCTCAAGCTGTAGGAAGATATTGTGCTGTATGAGTGTTTGATTTGAAATTTATTTATCAATGTATGTTATACCAATATATAGTCATTTTGACATATATTTTATCAAAGATTTTGTATCAAAAATATAAACTAAAACACTCAATGATAAGAAAAAATTCAATCAAAAACTGACAAAGAGGCACCTCGGTGGCTCAGTTGGTTGGGAGTCCGACTTCAGCTCAGGTCATAGTCTCACAGTTTGTGGGTTCGAGCCCCATATTGGGCTCTGTGCTGACAACTCAGTGCCTGGAACCTGCTTCGGATTCTGTATCTCCCTCTCTCTCTGTCCCTCCCTTGCTCACATTCTGTGTGTGTGTGTGTGTTTCTTTCAAGGAAATCAATAAACATTAAAAAATTTAAAAACACTGGCAAAATATTTGAAATGATATTTTACAAGAGAGGATAGTGAATGACCAATTACTCTGTAAAAAGATACTCAACCTAATTAGACTTCAGAAAACACAAATTGAAATCACATGAAATATCACTCCATATTCACTTAACTGGCTGGGGGAAAAAAGGAGAATGTTAAGTTTTGGCTAGGGTGTGGCATAACTAGAACACTCAGACATCACTGTTGGATATATAAAAGGGTACGATCACTTTGGAAAAATTTAAATTTTGTATACAGTTAAGCACAAACACATGGATAAGACTGAATTATTCAAGTAATAGTCATTTGCCCAAGGAAATTACATCTATACATAGAGAAAATTCATGTGCTCTAAATATGTCTTAAACTGTCATATTCTTGTACATATTGCATTCTACTTTGAGAGTATTGCTCCAGTGAACTGTTTCTGAAATGTAAATTCTTCATGGGCACTGCAAATATCTCTTTCTTCTTAAGTAATCCCCTTTTTTAATAAGCTGAAATGTCATTGTACTTCCTGTACTCCCATAACAGTTGAGATATATCCAATAATATTGCTGTTATTTTACTAATAAAAATCTCTGAAGCCATGGATGAGACTTATCAAGTGGAAGGATGTAAGGTTTTATGGTTAGATGGAGGTTTATCCATTTGAGGAGAGCTGTTCAAATGCCAGTATCTCAAGGCCTTTTTAGGTGCTTGAAGGACACTCCTTCAAATTACTTCCTTCTTTGGTTATCAACTTGAGTTCATCTCTCAGAATGAAAAATATAAAATCTGCTGTATACTTTCATCCCTACTTTTTTTGTTATATGTTAACTATATATGTAAAGTTGTATATGTATATACAACTGTTGCATAAAATTAAACTCCTTTTACCTAACAGAGTGGAAGAGGGATTAGTTGACTGAAAAATTTATACCCATTCATGTTTTTTTTTTAATTTTAATGTTTGGTTTTTTTTCTAGGAGAGAGAGAGACACAGCGTGAGCAGGGGAAGGTCAGAGAGAGAGGGAGTCACAGACTGAAACAGGCTCCAGGCTCTGAACTGGCAGTCAGCACAGAGCCCGACGCGGGGCTCGAACCCGTGAACAGCGAGATCATGACCCAAGCGAAAGTCGGATGCTTAACCGACTAAGCCACCCAGGCGCCCCTACCCTTTCATGTTTTATTTTTAGATTCATACATGTTCTTATTTCTCACTGTTAAATATGAAACTATGGTTGAATCATCATAACCTTGACTGTAAAATGCACAGAAATAAACAAAAAACAACAGATAAGTCAACAAAGAAAAAAAAGGGTAAAACTTTTTTAAAAAGTAGATAATCAACCATTTTTGATAACAGAATAAATTATTTTCAGACATAAAAAGGCAAGAGAAGGGGCTGAGTCAGTTGAGCATCTGACTTCAGCTCAGATCATGACCTCACAGTCCATGAGTTGAGTCCCGCATTGGGCTTGCAGTACCAAGAATCAGCACAGAGCATGATTTGTATCCTCTGTCCCTCTTTCCCTCTGCCCTTACCCCACTCTCTCTCAAAAATAAATAAGCATTTCAACTTACAAAAAAAAGGGCAATGGCTAATGTTTTCCTCTCTTTCTTTGGGAAACCCATACAAATACTCTTGCATCAAGAACATCAACATCCCCATAACCACTACCACCACCAATAACAACAACCAAAGGGCAGGGGAAGAGAACAGAAATCTGGACATTTTGGAGCCATCCTGAGTAAAAATTGGTTATCATCTGTGTAGCATCTCAAAAAGTGACTTAGAGGAACAGAACTGTTTAAAATAAATAGTTATAAAACAGGAAGAGGGTTTAGAAAAATATAAAACTTTGTGGTTACGGACATATGTAAAAAGAGAAATTAGTAATGAGAAATCTGTACAGCATTGTGCCTGCATATAATACTGTATCACACACTTAAAAATCTGTTAAGAGGGTAGACCTCATGCTAAGTGTTCTTACCAACAACAAAATAAAATTTTAAAATAACGAATGGGAAAAAATAGCAATGTGGAATTTTTACCAATGGGCAATGCTTGGCATGACATTGACTAACGCATTTGAAGTCAAAGCGGTGTAAATTCTATTAACTGAAAATTTGTGGTAAAACTATTGATACAGGATATCGTGATAGACTACTTCTTGTCCTTGACTTGATAAATGAGACTCAGACAAAAACTAAGAACAGAATGGTTTCAAGCAACAAATGTTTTAGGTCCAGGTGCCACTTCTAGGCTTTAGTGGGAATAAATTAATCCAAACCAGTTTTAATACCAAGAAACATCAACACAGCTGTTCATCTTGGGAAACATAAGGCTCAAGGAAAAGTAGATTCTTATAATCTGGAATTATTCATCAAGGAAAAAGTGCAGCTGTGTTTTGTATCCTTCTCTACAAGAAGACAGATTGGGTTTCTTCTTCCCAAAGCTAAGGAATATGGAGTCAAGATGTTCAATCCTTATTGTCACTAAAGGAAATGAATAGATAACATCTAAATTAAAAAAATATTGTGAAGCATGAAATTTAAAAATGGTGGGAGAACCAATCGCAGAAAGAAATGAAAACATGTGTTTGCCTGATGTCGGGAGTATAGCACGAAAAGTTAGGACTTGTAGGAGGCAGCAGGTTAGTATTCTTGTTTTTCATTTACATCAATAATATTTATGCACTATATGTATGCACTAATTCAACAAAAATATGTATGCGTGTGTGCATGTGTGTGTTTAAAAGAGATGTATTTCTGAAAAATATTAAAGAAAGGAAATGAGCCACTGACTAATGAAGCGGTATAATCCTTGAAAACATTAATCCTTGAGAACAATTTTCTAAAGTAAAGTGATATAGATGAGCTTTAAAAAGTACAACTTCTATTCCTAAGCTTTGTAATTACAGAAAATAGACTTTCTTAACATACTCACATTTGATTTGACTATAGAGGAATGTTTCTAGATACTAAGTTCATAAAACACAGTAATATATAAAATATCACATTTTCTTATTTTAAAAAATTAACAATAAGGTGTCTGGGTGGCTCAATCAGTTGAGCATCTGACTCTTAATTTCAGCTCAGGTCATGATCCAAGGGTCATGGGATTGAGCCGACATTGGACTCAACACTGAATGTGGAGCCTGCTTAACATTCTCTCTCTCCCTCTCTCCCTTTGACTCCTCTCTCTCTCTCCAAAAAACTATTAAAAAATAAAATAAAAAAACCAATAATATAATCATGTACTGTATTTGCACAAATAAAAATACATATCCAAATTCAATATCTAGTTTTGAAATAATTTTATGTTCACAAAATTTTAAAATGTAGTCAAATAGTTCATTTGAGGTTCATTTGAGGAAAAGCTCACAGGCTTTTGGTGGATTTAAGAGACCTAAACATTCAATTGTCAACAATAGTCAACCATAAAAGAGAAAGATGAACATAACAATCCTAAATTGCTGCCTCATCTTCCATCAGTCCAACAACACGTGGGTGAATCTTTTCCACCACATAAAATTCAGTTTTTGATTGGTACTTTGTCATTTTTTTCATCATTCTAAACAATGCCAATTTAAACTGTGTGATATTGGCAGTGTAGATACCTGATGTGTCTAAATGAGGAAACATTGCCAAAAATGATAAAGCTGTATAAACTCAGTATCAGTTATGAAAGCTCCTGCAGTTCCTAGGTTACAACAGCCTTTTTTTAGCTAAAAAATAACACCAATTAAGTACAAGATCATTTACAGACTTGAAACCTTTTCATAATAACTTTGAAAATTATTATGTACAGCATGAAAATATAAAAGATGCAATTCTCTTTGTCAGTTCAAAATGCAAATATCTTTCTTTTATGTTAAGATTTTTATATTCTTGCAAAGTGGCATTTATGAATACTTTGAACCTCCAAAAGAAGTGAAAATTGCATGGTCTGCAAAAATACTATAAATTATATTCATAGACAAACAATGTGTTTTATCACTGAATATCTGAGGAATATCAAGCAGTAAGCCATCATCTGATGAAGTACCTATATGTCAAGATCAAGTACTTTGGTTTCATGTGTGGTACTGGTAGATACTAGATTTATCTGCTTTGTGACTACAATGAACAGCATTTGGTTTCAATTTTTCTTTAAAGTCACATTTTTAGTTCAGTTTCAATATTTCAAGCTAATACAGAAATATTGAATTTGTCAATTTTATTATGGTAAAATTAGAAATTAACATTTGAAAAAGGAATTGGAGAAATAATTATTATTTACCACAAGTGGTATTGGGCAAATTAAGATGGCTTGAAAGTAAAACAAAGTATTATTTACATATATGTATATGGATCTGTTCTTTTAGATATTTGTTATTTAGGGGAATATGTAGTTTACATAACCAATTTTCTATATGTATAAGCCTTTAAAATCTCTATCTGAAAGACATATAAAAGTATCTCTTACTACTTTTTTTTTTTAATGTTTTTTTATTTATTTCTAGGAGAGAGAGAGAGAGAGACAGCGTGAGCAGGGGAGGGTCAGAGAGAGAGGGAGTCACAGACTGAAACAGGCTCCAGGCTCTGAGCTGACAGTCAGCACAGAGCCCGACGCGGGGCTCGAACCCACGAACCGCGAGATCATGACCTAAGCGAAAGTCGGACGTTTAACCGACTAAGCCACCCAGGCGCCCCATCTCTTACTACTTTTATATTACACAAATGTCAGTGAAAATACAATAAAAATGCTTTAATGTCGATGGCATTAACATATGGAGAAAATCAATGCTGCATTTTCTGCCAAGATTTAATGTAAAAAAACCAAAATCCTGTAAAGTTACCTAAAACACTTGCCAATTTCACATAAGTCAGAGCTTCTAGCACTGCACTATAGTACATAGATTTCTCTGGTTTTAAAAACTAAAGCTTTTTGTGCCCATGTTTTCAGTTATAAAAATGATACATTTGTTATTAGAAAAGCAATAGAAAAAATATGTAACTCAAGAGTTTCCAGTTTGGGGTAAGATGAAGTAGGTGCACCCCTTTCTCTCCCACAGAACACACCTATAAAACCTTGACAGGATGCATGGCCCAGCAGTTTGAGAACCCTGAAATGTAAACAGCAACAGGCAGATTGAAATAAAACACCGTAAATCAAAGTGCCTCCAAACTGGTGATGACTTTACCATGTGTGTATCCTTTAGTGTCTCCTGGCCCGAGTTTAACTCAGTTGGGAACCTTAAACCCGTGCTGTGGGGCAACAATAGCAACCAGAAACAAACAAAACAGTTCAGGAAAAGTTGTTCCATTCTAGCTTGAGAAATGGGCAAGGGAATTATACAAGGTACAGGGAGAGAGAAGAAAACACATTTTTTTTCTCTTTCTCTCTTTTGCTCATACCATAGACTTTGGATAGCCCTGCTGAGGGCTGGGAGTAGTCACAGCATCAGCTGCAGTGCTGGGAGCCTGCAGGGGCCAAAGTCCAAGCAAGGGGAACTTTTCTCTCACTTCAGGGGGTGAGACCAAAGCCCAGCTGTCTACTCTCTCTATTTCTATATCCTTTCACCTTTTGCTCCTGAATGGCTCAACAGCAAAAGTAATTGCTTTCTGCCTTTAATAACACAGTGGGAAAGGGGAGCACAGAAGAACAGACAACTGCTGGGGAGATTTTGGAAAGGAAGATTGGAAAATCAACCCCCTAAAGTAGGGTAGTATTTATGGGCCCACCTGTGGCTTATTCATAGAAGGATCTCACCCTAAATAGCATGTAGAAGGCTTTAAGAATTGACAGGTAGAAGGCTTTAAGAACAGAGATAAGGGAGTGCCTGGGTGGCTCAGTCAGCTAAGCCTCTGACTTTGGCTCAGGTTGATCTCCCAGCTCCTGAGTTCCAGTCCCAAATCAGTTTCTCTGTTGACAGTCTGGAACCTGCTTTGGCTCCTATGTCTCCTTCTCTCTGCATGCTTCCCCCTCAACCCCCACTTTGTGCTCAGTCAGTCTCTCTGTCTTACAAATAAATATTGAATATTTTTAAAAGAACTGAGATAACAGATCTCTGCTCACATCCTTCACTAAATCCTATGTGGCATACATGACACATTACTGTCTGTGTACACCACGATAGATTTGAAAAGTGGACTGATGTTAGAACCACAGCATAGAGAGTGCAGGTTAGTCTTTGCAGCTTGAATGTAACCATGTGAATTTCATACTAAAACATAAATTTTAGTATTCCTCTTAGAATTTAAACAAGACCCAACGTCTCAAGGTAGGAAACTCAAAATCTCCATGGTTGTCCAAATTTATTTAAAATTATTCAAAAAATTGTGCTAAAGTTAAAATTCCTCAAAATGACCTATAATTACTCAGTGTACAATGAACCATAATATTATCAACTATCTTGGAAAAATAATTCAAAAGATGATAGAGAGATGTTGGAAGCAATTGTAATAAAAATTGTAGTCAAACACTTTTAAAACACATGTTAAGATATAAAGTAGAAAGAATATATACGAAATAAAGAAGAAACAAATGGGAACTTCAGAACTGAAAAACACACTGAACAGTCAGTACCAGAATGGTGATGAAAAAGAAATCAATGAATTTGAAGATAAGTTTGAACATCTGAGAGAGACAGAGGGAAAGATACTGAGAGAAAATAATGAATAAGGCTTCAGGGACGTGTGGGACAATGATGAAAGATCAAGACTTTGGAATTCCATAAGAAAAGGATACAGGGAACGATCCTGAAAATGTATTTGAAGAAATAATGGATTTAAAATCTTACATTTGTTAAAAATAGACCTACCCTATAATCTAGCAATTTACTAAGTATTTACCTAAAGGATACAAAAATACTAATTCAAAGGGATACAAGCACCCCAGTGTTTTTAGCAGCATTATCTACAATAGCCAAAACATGACTACAGCCCAAGGATCCATTGATCAATGAATGGATAAAGATGTGGGACAGTGCTGCAGAGTATAATACTAAGTGAAATAAGTCAGAGAAAGACAAATACTATATGATTTCACTCATGTATAATTTAAGAAACAAAACAAACGAGCATGGGAAAAAGAGAGTGAGAGAAAGGGGCAAACCAACAAACAGACTTTTAACTATAGACAATAAACTGATAGTTACCAGAGGAAGTTGGGTGAGGGATGGGCTAAATAGGAGATGGAGATTAAGGAGAGCACTTGTTGTGATGAGCACTGGGTATTATATGTAAGTGTTGAATCACTACATTGTTCACCTGAAACTAATATTACATTGTATGTTAACTAACTAGAATTTAAATAAAAACCTTTAAAAAAAATCTTACATTTAATAAGAGATGTAAACCTACACACTTGTGAAGCTGAATGAATCCCAAACAGAATAAACACAAAGAAATTTGTGTCCAAATATATCCTAAAACTGCTGAAAACTAAAAACAAATGAAATTCTTGAAGGCAGCCAGAGAAAAATGGTTCATTATCTATAGGGGAAAAATAATCTGAATGACTGCAGATTTCTCACTGCAAACCATGAAGACCAGAAGAAAAGGGCACAGCATTTTTAAGTGGTGAAAGAAAAGAACTGTCAGGCCAGAATTCCATCGCAAGTAAAAATATCCTTCAGGATGATGGTAAAATAAAGGTATTCTCAGAGGAAAGAAAGCTAAAAATAACCTACAAAATGTTCTAAAAATAATTGTTGGAATAAATTCTTTAGACAAGAAAAATGATACTCGAAGGAAATTCGGAAAGTCAAGAATAAAGTAGGAGAATGTAAGCTGTAAATACACAGGAAATATAACAGATACTACTTCTCTTGAACTTTAAAAATTTTTTAAAGATGAAAACAAAAATAACATTGTCTCATTGGAGTTTGTGTATATAGATGCAAAACTGATTACTGCAACCAGAGGAGAAAGGGAGCTGTATAGTGAAAGTCTGCATATTCCAATTGAGGTGGTACTGTATTGATTCTAAATAAACTGGGCTAAGTTATGAATGTATTTGCCGTGTCTAGAAGACTAACAGAAAAGATTTTTAGAAGGTAAATATATAAATAAGTTAGGGTACAACCATGTAACAGAATACTAATAATCAATACATCCACCAATTTGGATACATGTTGATACATGATATATACAACTTGAATGGCTCTTAGAGGTATTCTGATGAGTGAAGGAAACCATTTTCAGAAGGTTACAATTACTATATGATTTCATACCATTGCCATTCTTGGAAGAAAAAAAAAACTGTAGTAAAAAGAACAGATTAGTGGTTTCCAAAAGTCACAGAATAGTGTAACTATAAAGTCATGGTATAAAGGAATTTTTGAGGTGTTGAAAGTTTTCTCTGTCAGTATTATGTTGTTGATTGCATGAAATTATATGTGTTAACATTCATAGAATTAGAAAACAAAAGAAATAAGTCCTTTTTACTGCATCATAATTTTAAAAATTAACCCAAAAATAACCTTGTGAAAAGCATATTTAGGTGACTTTTCAAGTAGCTCTAATTTCAGTTATCAAAAGTACATTAGTGTTTTTAATCACCCATCTGTTGTGTAATTTGAAAATGAAAATTAATCACATCAAATTAATCAAAATAAAAGTTAATTTTTAAAAAAAGAGACTTTTTCTTTTAGCTACCAAAATAATTAAATATAAAATTTCAACTCTTTATTGTTGATCACATGCATTTTCCTTTTTTACATTATCCCAAGAATAACTAGAACTATGAAGAAAATAAAAATGTGATTTCTAATATCTCTTATTCTACACTAAACAAGTCTATGCCCATTGACCAAAAACGCTTATGTGCATGTACAAAATATTGCAATTCAATCCAGTTTGTCTCTAAACAAATGGATCATATTAATGTATAATCTGATGTTATTACAGGAAACTTGAATTTTAATGAACCCTATTTGATTTGGATGAGTCAAGACAGGCATAACACAATTGAGTCAATTAGCAAGAATTTTGCAATCAATGTTGATTAAGAAAATGGGATGATGGTATGTGCATAATTTGGAGGCTTTCCCTGGCTTGAACATTAATATAATGAGATAAACATTGGCATTTAAACATATCACATTGCTCCAAAATTAAATGATACATATTTTTGATAAATATAAATATTAATCTATATACTTTTTATTATACATGACTGAAAATCATTCAAGGTAGATCTAAGAAAGAACAATACATTGTTCTGCTTTCATGTTCTAGTAAAACATAACCATTAAATCTGCTATGGCTAAACATGTAATGAAATAAATCTAGGATATGACACAAAATTATTGTGCTTAGATTTTTGTACCATACAACACTGATGGAAATGCATTTTTGTTTTAGAGTTCTGGTGATTTTTTAAATGTAATTTACACATTATATATGGATGCTGTTCTGTCACTACAGACATATTTTTCTTGTGGAGAAACCAATATACTTGATTACCTTAGGTTTACAAATAAAATGTGTATACATGTTTTCTATTAGTTCTTTACAGCATCAATAGTTTTTCTCTTTAATATATTTACTTCTACTTCACACGTTATATTGGGGATAATTATATTTTGCCTTCATTGATGTTCTTTTAAGTTATAATTTAGTTAGTCCATTTTTCTATGTCATTTATATTTTTCTGTTACTGATTTTGAGATATTATATAATTTCATATAGCATATAGTTGATTGTTGTATATGAATTTTCATTGCTAATAAAGCCTTCAAAGTTAAATCATGGTGCTTAAAATAGAACTCATGCCATAGAAGACAGCTATGATTTATGTTAATTCATATATAACAAAGATTTAATAAATTGAAATATGTCAGGATTATGATACTGAGAAAATGATTAAATATTAAATATGTAAAACAAAAAACAGATTAAAATAATAAGCTATTTTGAGAGACTAATGAAGTTCTATTACATAAATTTTGTATCTGCAAAATATCAAATCAGTTCTTGAGTAATTGTTCTTGATCTGATTCCATTTTTGTATGTAATTTAGAGTTCATCAACAAAAGTAACTGAAAATCCATTAACATGTTCTTTCTACTTACTACTTGAAATCATATTTACTTTCACAAATATTTTGAAATATCATGAACACAATTTTAAATATCAATATGCACATTCTCTACATTAACTTCCAGAGATATGCTAGTATAATCTTTTTTGTATAAAACTGAAATGTTAATATATTTTCTCAGATTTTTACATAGTGATTTTTCTTTTCATTTATTTCTCATCAAGAGAAAAATTATACTTCATCTTATGTTAGACTTAAATAATTGTTTTTGTAAAAGATTTTAATCACGGGATAAATGTATCTTTATGCTTAAAAAAAACCTGGAGCTTGTTCTCCCATTTTTAGAAAATCTCCCTATATTAATTATTGATTTTTGTATGAATTTTGTATAAACCTATGATCTGTTTAAAGATACTGAGAATTTATACTAAGACATTTGTTCATCTCTGTGATAGGCAGTGGGATTATTTTAGGAAAGAGGAAAATATCATTTCTGATGTAGAGCAGAACGTAGTATCTATTTGCAACATGCTAAATATTATAAAAAGTGAAGCACAAGGCTATTATGGAAATATACAAGGAAATTTGATAGAAGGATGCACTGAAGACCTCCCCTAAAAATATCTTTTATAGCTAGGAGATAGCTAGGTCTTGTTTTCTCATCCTGACAATAAATCTGGCAATTTTTAAATTTTAACAGATTTAGAGCTTTTTTTTTTTTTTTCTTATGATAGAGGGAGAAAAAAAATTCCAAGCTAGTAGGGAAGGGACTGAGGGAGAAGGGGAGAGAGATTGTCAAACAGCCTCCACATACAGCACAGAGCCTGACCTGGGGCTTGATCTCATGACAGTGAGATCATGACCTGAACTGAAATCAAGTTGGACACTTGAGCGACTGAGCCACCCCAGTGCCCTAGAGCATTTTTATTTATGGTGAATCCTAATATGGTTGAATTAGAATATGTCATTATCTATTTTCAATTTGTTTTATTGGTTCTCTCCTTCTTTTGCCATCTTTTCTACCTTCCTTGGATTTAATAGACTATGTTTTGTTGTTCTACTTTATCTCCACAATTATTCATGTTTTAAACAAAATTTAGGGGTTCCTCTAGTTTTATTAGTATATAGATGCTTAAATAATCTGTATTTGGCTTTAGGGAATTATTATAATACTTCCCATGTAGTGTGAAGACCTTATAACAGTAATTATCAGTTCTTCCCTCCCATACCTTGTCATTTTTTACTTATACATATACTATAAAGACAAAATAATTGTTTTTGCTTTAATCATTCAATTATCTTTTGGAGAAATTAAGCACCATGATGATCTCATCTTCATTTCAAATGTTCTTTAGCTCTTTGTTTTAATCTAGTTTCTTGTGGTTTTTATATCTTGTTCCTTTTACCTGAAGAACTTCTTTCAACATTTCTTATAGGGTATGTCTACTGACAATTTCCTCAGTTTATATTCATCTGAGTAAGTTTATATTTCTGTTTGACTTTTAAAAGATATGTTAACAGAATATTCTTCAAATTTCTGTTTGACTTTTTTCTTTTTCAACATCTTAACAATTTTTGCCTTCCTGTTTTCTTGCTTATATGGTTTCTGAAGAGAAGTTTACTGAATCTTTATCTTTGTTCTTTTGTTTTTAAGGAGTCTTCTTTGGTTACTTTCAATATTTTCTCCACTTCTCTGTTTTTCAGCAATTTGAATATGATAGATTTGGGTTTTTCTTTGATATTTATCTGGCCTTTTCTTCTCCAAGGTTTTTTTGGATATGAGGTTTTATACCTGATATTAATTTTGGAATTTTTTTGGCTACTATTTCTCCAAATATTTCTTGTGTTCCATTCTCTCTTCTTCTGTGATATCGGTTATATGTATGCCACATAATTTGACATTATACTATATTTCCTGTATACTTTCTTCCATTTTTCTTTTTCACTTTTTTCTTTGCATTTCAGTGTGAACAATGTCCATTAACCTACCTTCAAGTGTATTGATTTTTTTCTTCTACTCTGTCAAGTCTACTGATGGGCCTGATGAAGACTTCATTTCCATCACTGCTTTGATTTTACCATTTCTATTTTCTTATTTCTTATCATTTCCATTTCACTGCTGAATGTCTATTTGGTTGTATAAATTTTGCATTATAGCCGTTAACATATTTATCCTAGTTATTTAACATTCCCTATCTGATTGTTTCAATATCTCTGTCAATATCTCAGCTGCTGGCCATGACGATTATTTTGTGTCTTCGGAAATGATTATTCTTACTTTTTTACATACCCTCATCAATTTTTGATTCAAACTAGACATGTAAAATATAGATGATTCCTAGGTAAGTTTATGCTTGAAAATGAGCACACTTTTCCTTTTGCCAGGTGTTTAGTGTTAGATTTTACATTCATCTAGTCAGAAAGTTGACTTCATATGATTTATTATTATTATTATTATAATGATCACTCTCAATGCATCTCAAGATTTAAATTCTTGATTTTTGTGGTTAGAGTCTGGGCTACTTGCAATTTCTGTCCCATTGTTTGTTTGCTATTTTCACTCTTGACTTTAGATGTTTTTTTTTACTTTGGTCCCCAGAGAGAATTTACCTATTGCAGCTCTACCAATTGTATTCCACTATTACTTTTATTCACTGCTTGTTTGCCAGATGGTCGGGGGGTGCAAGGTGTTCTCTGATGAGAACTCCAATTTCAGTTAGGCACTCTAAAACCAAGTATCAGTGATATGGCTTACAAGTTTCTGCCCCTCATCTGGAGGTAATGCTGTCTATCATGTATTACTATTCATGATTTTAAAAAAGCAGAGATGTTTATTCTGGTGTGTGTGTGTGTGTGTGTGTGTGTGTGTGTGCGTGTTTTATTTGTTTTATTTACTTGTTCCTCTCCCTCCACTATACTCCTTTTCTATCTTTTTCATAAGCCTACAAACATTGTTGCCCTTTCCCAGGTTGATTAAGAATTATATTCATTCATGGAGAGAAGTGACACGGGTCTAGGTGGTTCTGGCAGTGGCTGTTGTTCCCCTTATGCAGCTAACACCATGACGGAAGCTATTCCTTGATTCTTCCTGGGAGTGAATGGTTACTGAAATATCTGCTGGAAAAGCCTGTGACATATTACAGTCTCCTTATCCTATGTCTGTGGCTTCCAGCAAACTTCATACTATTACCAGTTTATTCTGGCCTTTGGAAATTTGGTAAAAATGCCTGGCTTTTTCTACTGAATAATATGGCATCAGTGGCATCTATTTTAGGTAGGCCTATGTACGGGCAGTGTTTCTACTTGCAAGAACCTGTGTCCTGAAACCTCTCCAGGTTTCGAATTAGCTGTTTGAATTATGATGTCAGTTCACTAAAGGGGGTCAAGAAATGTCCTTACATGTCAGTTTGCCCAGACTGTTTCTGGTTGGGAGAGTGAAAGAACTCTGTGTTCTTTTTAGTTCTTCACATCTCTAGACTGAAGCAAAATAAGTATGTTGTAAGAGTTCTATTTACTAATGTAATCACATCTAACTGGATATCACCTTTTTAACAAAAGTATCTGAAGTGATGAAAGGTATAAAAATTGATCGGTAACTGATATAAATATTTACACTAGATATATGGGTTCCCCCTTTCCATTCAACATTTACTTTTCAGCCCAATTCTCAATTTATTATCCTCAGTAGATATTGTAAGCAACAAACTGCAATCCTCTATTTATCAGAAAAAATATAATATGCTTTAGTAATTACGATGAATAATGGAACATTTTAACATATTTGCTTATTACACATATTTGGTCTTAGAAAAATTTGTCTCATACAGAGAAATTGTGTCTTCTGTAGATTACATTTTATTGATGTATCTTGAAAAATTTTAATCAATTTACATTTCATTTTGAAAAAGTCAACAAATTAACCATAATCTACTGCTAGAATGTTTTTTATTGAAATCTATGTAATTTATTATTGTAGGAAATATCAGACTGACATTTTTGAAGCATAATGAAGAGATGACAAATTACTTAAAGCCCTTATTAGATTGAATGTGAAACCATATAAAAGTCTGATCTTAATTAATACCTTTTTGTACATTTTATTTAATATTTTTCTAAATTTCAATCACTAGGGTTTCAAAATAAGTTACAAAATTTTAATTGTTCTTGAATAATTATATGTAAACATAGAAAGAGATTATTATATATATATATATAGATATTAAGGTGATGATTTATTTCTAATTATTATCCTTAATTTAACTTGGAGATATAATGGAATTTAGTATCAATGAGGTGATGAGAAATGCATTTAATTAAATGCTTAATAATTATTACTAACAGCCAATAAACTGGACAACCTAGAAGAAATAAATAAATTATTAGAATCAGTAGACTGCTTACCAAGAGGGAGATTAAATCAGTAATCAAAAACTCTTGATGAACAAAAATCCAGGACCAGATTCCTTTATAGACAAATTCTACAAGTATTTAAAGAGGAGTTAAGGCCCATTATTCTCAAACTATTCCAAAGAATAGAAGAGGAAGAAAAACTTCCAAATTTTTTCCAAACTTCCGATCAGGCTAGCATTATCCTGATACCAAAACCTGGTAAAGACACCACAAGAAAAAAGAATTACCAGCCATTATTGTTGATGAATGTAAATGCAAAAATCCTGAACTAAGAGCTAGCAAAGAGAATCCAAAAATACATTAAAAAATCATTCGCCACAGTCAAGTGGGATGTATGCCCAGTATGGAAATGTGGTTCAATATTTGCAAATCAATCCACATCACATTATGTATCGCATCCAGAAAAGAAAGTATGAACACCGTACGATCATTTCAATACATGCAGGAAAGGCATTTGACAAAGTGCAATATCCATTCATGATAAAAGCCATCAACAAAGTAGATTTAGAGGGAATATAACCTCAACATAATAAAGGCCATATATGAAAAACCCACAGTGAACATTATACTCAGTGAGGAAAAATTGAGAGCTTTCCCACAAAACTCAGTTACAAGACGGGAATGTCCACTCTCACCGCTTTTGTTTAACATAGTACCAGAAGTCATAGCCACAGCAGTCAGACAACATGAAGAAATAAAAGGCATCTAAACTGGTAAGGATAAAGTAAAACTTTTACTACATGCATGGACAAGATACTATATACAGAACACATGAAAGACTCCACCAAAACACTACTAGAAATGACAAATAAATTCAGCAAGGTCACAGGATAAAAAATCAATGTAGAAAAATCTGTTGCATCTCTATACACTAATAATGAAGCAGCACAGAGGGAAAGTAAGAAAACAATCCCATTTACAATTGCACCAAAAATAATAAGATATTTAGGAATAAACTTAACCAAAAAGGTGAAAGACCTATACTCTGAAAATTATAAAATGCTGATGAAGGAAATTGAAGACAACATAAAGAGATGGAAAGACATGTCATGTTCATGGATTAGGAAAACAAATACTGTTAAAATCTCCATACTACCCAAAGTAAACCACAGATTTAATGCAATCCCTATCAAAATACCAACTGCATTTTTCACAGAACTAGAACAAACAATCCTATACTTTATATGAACCATAAAAGACCCTAAATTTCCAAAGCAACTCTAAAAAAGCTACAGACACCACAATTTCAGACTTCAAATTATATTACAAAGCTGTAGTGATCTAACCAGTATGGTACCAGCACCATAGATCAGTGGAACAGAAAAGAAAACCCAGAAATGAACCCACAACTATATAGTCAATTAGTCTTTTGTTTAATGTTTATTTATTTTTGAGTGAGAGAGAGACAGAGCATGATCATGGGAGGGACAGAGAGAAATGGAGACAGAATCTGAAGCAGGCTCCAAACGCTGAGCTGTCAGCACAGAGCTTGACATGGGGCTCCAACTCACAAACCATGAAATCATGACCTGAGCTGAAGTCAGAGGCTTAACCAGCTGAGCCACCCAGGTACCCTTAAAGTCAAGTAATCTTTAACAAAGTAAGAAAGAATATCCAATGTAAAAAAGACTGTCTCTTCAACAAATGGTGTTGTGAAAACTGGAGAGTGACATGCAGAAGAGTGAAACTGGAGCACTTTTTTTTTTTAATTTTTTTTTTTTTTGTAGGAGAGAGAGAGAGAGAGAGACAGCGTGAGCAGGGGAGGGTCAGAGAGAGAGGGAGTCACAGACTGAAACAGGCTCCAGGCTCTGAGCTGGCAGTCAGCACAGAGCCTGATGCGGGGCTCGAACCCACGAACCGCGAGATCATGACCTAAGTGAAAGTCGGACACTTAGCCGACTAAGCCACCCAGGCGCCCCACTGGAGCACTTTCTTATATCATACACAAAAATAAATTAAAAATGGGTTAAAGACCTAAATATGAGACCTGATATTATTAAAATCCTGGAGGAGAACATAGGCAGTCACCTCTTTGACACTGGCTTTAGGGTCTCTTGAGGCAAGGGAAACAAAAGCAAACAAATTATTGGGACTATTTCAAAATAAAAAAAGCTTCTGTACAGCAAAGGAAACAATCAACAAAACTAAAAGACAACCTAGTGAATGGCATAAGAAATTTCAAATAGTATATCTGATAAAGGTTTAATAACCAAAATAAATAAGAACTTATAAAACTCAACATCTGAAAAACAAATAATCCAGTTAAAACATGGGCAAGAAATGAAAAGACAGGGGCACCTGGGTGGCTCAGTCACTTAAGCGTCTGACTTCAGCTTAGGTCATGATCCCATGGTTCGTGGGTTTGAGCCCCATATTAGGCTCTGTGCTGACAGCTAGCTCAGAGCCTGGAGCCTGTTTCAGATTCTGTGTCTCCCTCTCTCTCTGACCATTCCCTGCTCATGCTGTCTCTCTCTCTCAGAAATAAATTTAAGAAAACATTTTAAAAAAGGAAATGAAAAGACATTTTTCTGAAAAAGACATATAGATGGCCAACAGACACGTGAGAAGATGCTCAACATCACTCATCATCAGGGAAATACAAATCAAAACCACAGTGAGATACCACCTTACACCTATCAGAATGGCTAAAATCAAAAACACAAGAAATACCGAGTGTTGGTGAGGATGTGGGGTAAAAAGAACCCTCATGCAAATTGGTGCAGCCACTCTGGAAAACAGTATGGGGGGTGGGTCCTCGAAAAGTTCAAAAATAAAACTACGTACTACTGGGTATTTTCCAAAAATCACACTACTGGGTATTTTCCAGAAAAAAATACGAAAACACTAATAAAGGGATACATTTAATCTTATGTTTATAGTAGCATTATTACAATAGCTAAATTATGAACAGTTCAAGTATCCACCAATAGATAAATGGATAAAGAAGATGTGACATTTATCATGGAATATTATTCAGCATAAAATATGACATCTTGCCATTTGCAACATCAATGGCTAAAGTATATGGTTTCATTCATATGTGGAATTTAAGAAACAAAACAAATAAGCAAATGAAAAACAAACAAAGAGAGAACAAGAGAGAAATCAAGAAACAGACTATTAACTATAGAGAACAAATTCATGGTTACCAGAGGGAAGGTGGCTAGGGGAATAGCTGAAACAGGTGATGGGGATTAAGGAGTGTACTTGCCATGAGGAGGACTGGGTGATGTATGAAAGGGTTGAATCACTACATTGTACACCTGAAACTAATAGAATTCTGTATGTTAACTATATACTGGAATTTAAAATTTTAAAAAGTAAAATTCAGTGCCATATTAAGAAAAACAAAAATCATTACTAGCAAAACTAATCGTCATCATGCTAGTGTCCCTTCCTTGAAAAACATACCCTTAAAAGTAAAGATTTGACAAGATAGCATATGGTTGATTGTGTAGATTCTAAAGCCCAAAATGGCTGAGTTCAAATATTACAGCTAGCATTCAGGAGCTTCCCAAACTTGGGCAAATTTCTTATTAAATACCCTGTTTCTCAGTTTACCTTTCAAATGATGATGATAGTATCTACTCAGAGTTTTGTGGGAACAATTAATAAATTAATTCATATCAATTACTTACACAAGTCTTCAGTAGATAACCAACATATGATTCTGTTGGTCACATTTTCTCAACTCTTTAGTACAAGAGTTTAGCTTGGTAACCTAGCTGTATGATAAATTGTATAGTTACAAAAGTTAAATAAATATCAGTCAAACACACCAAATAAATATAAAATTCTTAATTCTGTTTCTTGTTTTGAAACAGTTCTCAAATGTGTCAAACAGGAATGTATTTTAGTAGATATTAATCACATATCCTACAGTACAGCTTTGGGAAGGTGTCAAAATAATGCAATCTGTATACGTAGAAACACACAGCTGAAATTAGGGCTAATTTTATAGCTAGTTACCTTTCCTTTATTGGAGCTTTTAATATCTCTATATCATTATATCATTGTATCTTTTTTATTTATATATTTTAAAATAAAAGTTGTATAAAGTTGTACAAAATGATGATTTGATATACATACATTGAAATGATAATTATAGTCAAACTAATTAACATACCTACTGAGTTATCATATTTGTGTGTATGGTGAATGTACCTGAAATACACTTTTAGCATGTTTCTAGTGTTCAATACAGTAGTAGTAGTAGTAGTTTCTTCCATAGATTCATATTATCAATTATCCTTAAAATAATGACCATAAAACTGTAATTTTTATAAAGAGAAAAGTAAAAATAAAACAAAAACATGGGTCTGTATTTCAGCACAAATTGTATTATTTCACCATTCTGTAAACTCTATGGCAATATATTTCTCAAGAATTGCTACTAGATGTTTACTAATTATTAGCATAGAAAATGGCTATAATTTTTCAAGTTGTAATTAGTTATGGTGACTGATTCAGATCAAGCACTGGGCCGTCAGCTGTCTTAGATTATGAATGCAAGACATTACTTGCTCTCTTCCAGTCAAGGCAATTCATTAGTTATGCTGTTTGAGAGCAGCTGTACCCTTTGAGATGTGATTTATTCAGATTCCCTCACTATTACTGCAGAAGCATGGGGAGATAAGTGATTTGATGAGGCTATGTATTTACTGTCAAATGCCATTATGTTGTGAATGTGCAGTAGCAGTGATAGGAAGTCTGTATTTTAAAAGCAAAGGATTAAGTCAAATGAAGAAAAACACATAAAATCCAAATGTAAAAAATTATATCTCCTATACTTAGACGTGCATTTTTCTTGTTTTTTAAAAAAGTTTTTATTTAAATTCCAGGTAGTTAACATATAATACAATATTAGGAAGCATGCATTTCTCAAGAGATGTAACAGGAACTATTAAATTTTCACTTGGGCATTTCTACTTATTAATTGTGAAGAATAGTTACACCATTTAAAATATGAGCATAGAAAGCACAAATCTTGAAAATATGAATTGTCGAATCTTTGTCCACTGAAAATAATTTTAATTGTCCTATGTTCATTTCTATAATTTATGCACATACATTTCTCAAAAATAATAAATAAAAGAGGGATTTGACTTGAAATGAACTATGTATCCAGACAACTTGATTTTAAAATACTCTCCTGCAGTTGTGTGCTATAGAATAAATAAATCAAATATTTGCTTACAATGTTTCTTCAACATCCATTTATATGGTCATCAAACAAAATATCAATATTTATACATATGATAGTGGCTGGAAAACTTGGAAAGTGTTTTAATTAATTTTTAAAGTGTTTCGTCATTGGGGCACCTGGTGGGGGGGGCTCAGTCAGTTAGGCATGGACTCTTGATTTTGGCTCAGGTTGTGATCTCAAGTTAGTGGGATGGAGCCCCCAGTCAGGCTCTGTACTGAGTGTGATGGGCCTTCTTGGAATTCACTGTCTCTTGCTCTCTGCCCCTCCCCCACTCAAGGCCTGTCTCTCTTAAATAAACATATAAATATTATTTATTTATGTGTTTGTTTGTTTGTTTGTTTGTTTGTTTATCTAGAGAGTGCAGAAGGGACAGAGAGAGGGAGAGAGAGAGAATCCCAAACAGGCTCTGCACTGTCAGCACAGATACAATGAGGGCCTCAAATCCACCAGCTCTGAGATCATGACTTGAGCTGAAACCAAGAGTCAGATGTTTAACTGACTGAGCCACCCAGGTGCCTCTAAGAGCTAACATTTTTAGGAGCAGATTACTCTGCTTCCTTTAAGGGAATACATAAAACCATGACTGTTACTGGAAATAAATTATCTATACTTCTCATTATTCAATAGAGTAAAATTTATAACTAACATTAAAGATTTTGGGGCCATCATCAACATGCAGCTATTTACAATTAAAAGGCAGGAATTTCAAACAAAACTTATGAAAATAATGGAGTACAATATGTTATAATTAAATTGCTTCCAGTTGTTATTGACTTATAATAGATATAAATATAAGGCATATTATGAAAATTTATTTTATGGTAATAATCACAAAGTATTGGAGACCGAAACTGCACAGTTCATCCCTGATGGCAAGGCCCAGGGAGAACCTGTGGGAAAAGACTGCAAGACAGTCTGAAGAACCCCCTGAAGAATTCTTCTCTGCTTAGTCTGTGCCTTTTACTGTCACTACTGCTGTTAGTCTATTCTAGGGTTAATATGAAACCAGAATCGCCCAAAGTTTCCCCCTTCCTACAAAATGGAATGAACCTAAAAATCATGCCCGTCCCCTCAATCAGATGTTGTCTAATAAATATTGTAGCAATTAGCAAAATTGGAGACAGTCCGGTACACCTGGGGTCTATAAGAGACCTAGAATTCATTTTCCTTTTATGGGTCTAATTGCCAGTAAGAATACATATTATGCCATAAGCAGAGACAAAAACAAGACTTACTAGTTTTGGAGGACTTTCTTGGAAAAGTGTTAGAGAAATATTTGCCTGCTGATCTCAAGCTTGTGAGGCAACTTATGGTTTGTTCTGGCCAAAGGATGAGATCGGTAAATGCAGAGACCAGATTCTAGTTGATTCACGTAAAACATTTGCATACGTCATCTACAATAAATGTTGACATTGTTCTTTCTTAGTAAGGGGTTGTGAGAGTCTATTACCTATAACCGTGGGTACAAGTATATCCTGCTTTTGCATGCCCACTGAATTTAAACAATCAAAGGGCACTTTGTTTTCATGCATTCTGGCAATATGCTTCACTTATTTCCTGCCATGTGTAGTAAAGAATATGTAGAACTTTGTTATGACTACCTGGTTAAATTTTATCAATTTAAGTAGAAATCTTGTACTGTGAAATCACTGTTGTTAAGAACATGTAGAAAGATTAAATCCCATCACTATTTTCAAAAAATGTAAATTCTTTAAGTATGATTGTTTGATTTGCTATATAAAAACCCTAAGCTGAAAAGTAAATTGGAGCAGTCCACCTGAAGAGGCTGGCTCCGTGGCTTCTTCGCCGACTCCAATCATCACTCTCTGGGTCAACCCTGGCTTGCAGAGGCTGGACCCCTGCAACAAAGAAAAAACCTATAATGTATACACAAGTGATAAGGAGAATAGAATTAAAGCATACAACTATAAAAATCAAGAATTCACAAAATAAAACACCCGGAAAGAAAAAAAGAAGAGAACTATAAAACAATAAGACAACAAAATGGCAATACTATGTTCTTACCTATCAGAGAATTCAATGGTGGCTGCCAAGGACTGGGGATAAGGATGAACAGAGAAATGTAGGTCAAAAAGTAGAAACTTTGAGCTATAAGATGAATAAATCCTGAAGATCTAATGTACAGCGTGATGACCGTAGCTAATAACCTGGTATACCTGAAGATTGTTGAGAATAAGTCTTAAGAGTTCTCACTATGCAAAAAAATAAATAAACACATAAAGAGTTAACTATGTGAGGTGAAGGATGTGTTAATTATCTTGATCTTGGTAATCATTTTACAATGTTTACGTATATCAAATCATTATATTGTATGCTTTAAATCTATACAATTACATTTCTCAGTTATTCCTCAATAAAACTGCTCTTTTATTCAAAATGCAGTGTTTTACAACTTCTCATAAAATTAGAAGGTCTTTAATCATCATTTAGATTAAATTAGTCAACTTATTTAAAGTTTTCAAGGATACTAGTAAAGAACAAAACCTTGTTATGCCAAAAAAATATTTTTTTGAGCCGATAGCTTAGGGAAAAGCTAACATCCTCCCTATTGAAAAATCTTACAAATATATATAAAGTAAACTTGAAAATTAGCAGTAACAACTCATAGAAAGCAACTCAATGTCTTTAGTGACAGGCAATCAAATTTTTCCCATCTGTAGACTAGATATTAACACTATGCAAGAATATTAATTTTATGCTATTCAATTTAGGAATGCTGGTAAATGACAGTGAAGTTAGTGATTCTATTTATTTCATAATGGCTTTGCATCCTAGAAGAAAAAAAGATGATAAAATAAAGTGAGAAAAACATTTTTCTCACCATTTCTCCACTTAACTATGAAAAGAGCATAGGGACAATGCTCAGATTAACACAAAAATAAAAAAAGAGCCTTTGTTCAATTATATATAGAAGATATTTTCCCCTATCTATACCCAGCAATTTTGCCCCTCCCTTCCTGATATATTTTAACAAATGGATATCTTAATTTCAGTTAAATTCAAGTTTGTGTATATTATATATACAATATAACCCACTATATGGTAGTGTATTCATTCATAATTAGATTTGGGATTTATCTGGAATAAATTTTGGGATATAGGGTAATTAAAGAGGAGAATACTTATACTTTTCCAAAATGGATATCCGATTAATGCAGTGCATTTTTTTGGAAAATAAATTCTTTTTCCACAGTACTGAAGTGGGATTTTGTGATAAATCAAGTGACCAAATATGTATGTGTGGTTTCTTATTGGCCAATTATTTTGTTTCTTAAATCTATTTTTTTATTCTTGTGATAATACTCTTCAAAAGTTTCTATAAATACATGATACATTTTATTATTCCTAATATGTTCTCCAAAGTTTGTAATTGTCTGCATTGAAGTGATTTATAGATTTTATAAATTTATTTCTAAGTTTTCAGGATTTTAATGTCATTGTAAGTTAATTAAACATTTACTATATTTATTGCTACTCTATATAAGTACAATTAAATTGGATCTGGGGCATCTGGGTGGATTCAGATCTTCTGTCTCTCTTATTTTTTAAAAATAATTTCTAAGTATTTAAGACAAATGTTTATGAAAAGTTTTTATATCTCTGATATGTAAAACTCATATTTCACTTGAAAATATAAAAACAGGAAATATATTTAAAAGCTAAAAATGGAAACTTTAACCTTTGACATGGGAAGACTTATTGGTTAAAAGCACTGAGTTTGGAATCAGAGAATGGAGAAGGTCACTGATTCTATGTAACTTTGGAAAAGTTACCAAATCTTTTTGATTCTTAATTTTCTAATCTATAAGATAGGAATAGAGCGTCTGAGTGGTTCAGTCAGTTAAGCGTCTGACTTCGGTTCAGGTCATGATCTCCCGGTTCATGAGTTTGAGGCCCGCATTGGGCTCTGTGCTGACAACTCAGAGCATTAAACCTGCTTCAGATTCTGTGTCACCCTTTCTTTCTGCCCCTCCCTGGCTTTCGTTCTGTTTCTCTCTCTTTTAAAAATAAATAAGCATTAAAAATATTTTTTAAAAAAGGAATAAAAATGGTAGCCACTTTATATAATCAAACATAATACATTTTATAAATAATTTAACATAAATCATTTAGCATAGTTTTGGGCAGCTATCACTTATTTGATAAGCCTTAACTAATATAATGATGACCATTTATATAATGAAAAAAATTTAAACTTGAAATCAACTAACAAATGTCTAGTATATTACTATTTAAAATATATGGCTCAATTTGAAGGCTTCTGGGTCTAGAGTTTGCTTTATGTGCATGTTTTAAACACAGATTCTATGTTTTTATTTTTCATTAATTTTTAATTTTCCCCCTGCCACATATCTTTATTATTTTTCAAAATTTTATTCAAATTCTAATTAGCCTTAACTATAATACAATGAGTATTTATATAAGGAAAAAAGTTTAAAAGTGAAATCAACTAACAAATGTCTATTATATGACTATGTAAAATATATGGGTCAATTTGATTAAATGTATGAAAACTGCATAAATGGATCTTTCAGTATAGTAAAATATGAATCATATTTTTAAGAAATTATACTTCTATGTTATGTCCCATCTAAATAGAACTTCTAGTTTCTCTTTATGGGGTCTAAAAAATAAGAATTACATGCATTTTCTATAATATATAGATTAGACCAGTTGCCAAAAAAGTTGTACATAAATCTAATTTTTTATCAAACCCATTGAGCCTATTCATGTTCATATTATTTCATGTTTATAAATATTGTTTTCAGAAATGATATTTAACTTTACTTTTATATATTTTTTAGTTAAAAAAATTTTTTTTTTTATTTTTGAGAGAGAGAGAGAGAGACAGCATAAGCAGGGGAGGGTCAGAGAGAGAGGGAGACACAGAATCCAAAGACAGGCTCTAGGCTCTGAACCAGCTGCCAGCACAGAGCCTGATGTGGGACTCAAACCCACGAACCCATGAACCATGAGATCATGACCTGAGCCGAAGTTGGACACTTAACCAACTGAGCCACCCAGGCACCTCTAACTTAATTTTTAAATGTTTTACTTACTAAACTTTAAACAATTAATATATAAGACTTTAGGATTATAAGGTTATTTGTCAGCATTTCTGTAAGAAAGCTCTTAGAAATCTTTCATGTAAAGAAAAGAATTTAGATATAAAATTTTTATATATCTTAATATATATTAAATATATATGTATTAAAACTATCAAATATTTTATGACATAATGATTATATACATGCATTAAATCCCAAAGTAGAGGACATAGGGTAAATTATTTATAATGAGTAATGTATGTCATTATTGTTATATACCATTTGAAAGTGCTGAAATAAGACCATTATATGACAATAGTTTTACTTTTTTAAAACATACATTATTTTCTTTCTAATTAAGTTTGAGAAACAACATAGATGCATTAAGAGAAACTAAAAAATTCCTCTTGTTCTCATAAATTGGTAGCATATTTTGAGTATTTTCTGTGTCCTGTTCTGGGTATTGTTTTTAGAGCTCCAAGTGGATTAATTCATTTAATCCTTACAACAAGCCTATGGAGCAAGTGATGCAATTATTACAATCATATGGATTAGATGGTACAATATAGGCATTAAGACTTTAAATTTAAGTACCCTGACTAAGGCCCATGGGTAACAAGGTAAAAAGTAAGAATTTAACTCTGGCTTTGTCATGAAATAATCACATAACTGTCCTTTAGTATTACTTTTATCAAAGAGATAAAAGAGACACATGAGAGCAAATAAAGTAGTGACACTGATGAGGTAAAATATCAGTGTCTAAGAAGTAAGGAACAGAGAATTACTAATGCTAAAAGTCATAGGTCACAAATTATATTCAACTGAGAATAAGCAGGGAACCCCACAGTGAGAATAGTCAATGAATGTGAATGTTGTATCATTTATGAGCAAATTTTTTAACTTCTACTTGACTCTCTTTTTATATATTGCTTTTGTTATATCATGTTCTAGTTTGTATAATTAAGATGATTATTATTTGTATGGTTTATTCAATATGGAAATAAAGTATGTCAAAAGCTTTTATGAATACCTGGTACATAGTAAGCCTTCAATAATGTTAGCTAGAATGATTATTATAATTTCCTAGGTTATCTCAGCAGTCTGCAACAATACAGTAACAACACTAACAAAAATGGCATTTCTGTGGTACCAGGAATTGGGAAGCCTTGATCCTCCCAAGTACCTTCTCCTACTGGCTGCTCCATGTAAAGCTTGGCCATGGTTAGTGTCGAGCCTTTAGATGCTATAGCGAGATTTTCTACAGACTAAGGGCCAGTGACTTGTATATCTTACCACCACTGCCATGATTATTTTCTCTCTATGAATTTCCATTGTGTTACTCTATCAAAAGGAGTTGCACTGAATCTTTTGGTTCTAAGCTGTGAGCCTAACCATTCCTCCAGAAGTTCTCTCTTTTAAGGTAGTCATCATTATCACAATGTTTGTCAAGTGTAAGTTAGTTGAGATACCCATACAAACAACAAAACTATTAGCTGGGTTACTTAAAAAAGAAAAATGGAATAACAAAACTGAATTTAGCAGAAGTATATTAGAAAGAGTATAGAATCAAAAGAAGCCTGGAGAAGCAGCCTTTATAAAAGAGGCAACAGAAAATACAACCATTATGGGGTGCCTGGGTGGCTCAGTCCATTAAGCATCTGACTCTAAGTTTCAGCTCGGGTCATGATCTCATGGCTCATGGGTTTGAGCCCCACATCAGGCTCTGTACTGACAGTGAGGAGCCTGCTTTGGATTATCTCTCTCTTCATCTCTCTGTTTCTCCCCTGCTCACTTGCTTGCTCTTCCTCTCAAAATAAAGAAATAAAAATTTTTAAAAAAAGAAAGAAAACACAACCATTATGAGCCACAAGAATAATTTGTTAGGATGACCTGCTGCCACCTCTGCACATTCATTGTGCTATTGCCAGATAACCCCTGCTCTGAGTTACAGCTAGCATTCCTGGGTGTTTTTTTTGTTTTGTTTTGTTTTGTTTTTTTGAGTCACTTGTTCTAAATTCAAAGATCAAAGTCCCTACTGGCTAAGACTATTAAGACGTTCCATGCCTTAACTTTTAGAAAGAAAGGGGAAGGAATGTTATAGTTCATTTCACTTTCAAAGTTGGAAAACAGCCCTTATCTTTCACAAAACTTCACATGTATTAAATAAAGTCTCAAAATATTTTCAATTGCTATTATTATCTTTATTACAGATTGGGAAACTGAGCCATCAAGAACTTTCATAGTTTAGCCAAGGTTACCTATTTGGTAAGAAGTAGAGATAGATTTGATTCCAGAAACCAAGAATCATCAATTACACACACAAGCATGTGTGTAGATGTATAAAGATAGAGAGAAAGAGAAAGAGAGATCAAAAGAAAGCCAAACACAATTATGCTTGTGATATTGTCAGGCTATAAAGTGTTTTTGAACTGAACTGACAGTTCAATATTGTGAAAACCAAAATTGCTTTACAAAATGCCAAAACTAGCACTTTGAAGTAACCACTATGGAAAAGTAGACAGGACATTTCTGCTTGTCCCAGAACATCAATGTTCAATTGTCTCACCTGAAAAATTTTTAATCAACAAAACCAAACCAAAATAATGGCAGCCTGACATCTTTTGAGTTTTATAGCACTGAGGTACTTCACAAAATGAATTAGGTTAGGGGAAACTGTTGTATAGGAAATCACTGATGAATGGGTTTTATACAAAGATGATTGGTTTGTCTGACTTTTCTCTCAAGATGATTCATTGGTTGCCTGCACATATCAGGTATTTTAGAGTGGGGTGAAGTGTCACTGAGGATATTTTTTTTCTTTCTTTCTTTCTTTTTTTTTTTTTGGTGAAAGCAGAAATGATGGACACTTGGCAAACAGTTTGAATTAGCTCTTGATCTTGCCACTAAACTTTTCTTTCTTAGCGAATTTTAAAAATTGAATGCAACTGTTTCTTTTGGGTCTTTGTCAATGTGTTTAGAGGTGCCAGGATAGGGTGACTGACCAACATTCAAGTTACATGACAATAACAAACGCATATCTAATTTGTAATGCCTGTCATTCAAAAAAACTAAAATAATAAGTTTGCTTAAATCAGGTTATCTTACTGTTTCAAAGAACAAGGAATCAACTCGCTAAATAGTATTTTGAAATATGAAAACCATAGACACAAGTAGTTAGATGACATAAATCTAAACTATCATGATATACATTTTATAAAATGTTATTTGGGAGAAATTTATAAATGTTGATTTTTTAAAAATCTAATATGTGATTTCCACTAGAGATAATGAGAATTAATATTGTATATTTGTGTAAAAGAAGCTATGAATTTCTTCATCAAGAAAATCTTTGGGGCACCTGGGTGGCTCAGTGTGTTAAGCATCCAACTTTGGCTCAGGTCATGATCTCATGGTTCATGAGTTCGAGCCCCATATCGGGCTCTGTGCTGACAGCTTGGAGAGTGGTGCCTGCTTTGGATTCTGTGTCTTCCTCTTTCTCTGCCCCTTCCCTACTAGTGCTGTGTCTCTGTCTTTCTCTCTCTCAAAAAATAAATAAACATTAAAAAAATTTAAAGATTTTAAGTCAGCAGATGATATTGTTATTGCATAATTAAAGAGATACTGCTATGTGATGTTACGTTTTAATCTAATGAGCTATCCATGACACTTACATGATTTTGCTTATATATTAAATCTAAACTAATATTTTAAGAAGCTAGAAACCAAAAATCTTCCTATATAATCCTTAAAAATAATTTACTTCAACTTAGATATTTAAATTCTGAATATATCACTGAGGCATTTGTTGTATTTCTCACAGGTTTGGTTATAGCAGTATTGGGCATTATGTATGTCAGAAGTTGTTATGAATACTACTTCAATATTTTATTTATCAAGTACTAGCTGAATGGTGGTACCCATTAACGTATCAAAATCTAAGAAGCTTGTTTACTCTAGATCTATATATTTTATATATAACAGCAAAATAAATAACAAATAAATGACTATAACCCAGATATTTATGCCTTACACTTTTTCTACAGAGTATCATACTTTAAATAAAAATGGAAATGTTTAAATAAAAGTTTATCAGCAATTACATAACATTATGATGGAAGGAATTAAATAAATATATAAATAATTATTCTCAGTAGCTGATTTCTAGCTTGAAATCAGGCCATCTAATATCTCTTTAATATTTTATAAATTTAACATAAAAAGCACCTACTTATCTGTCATAATTTTGAATAGATATGGAAATATTTAAAAAAGTATTAACATATTGGCTCTACCGGAATAAAAATAATAAGTCTTTGTGATTAAGTAGAGATACCGTAGTATGAAATATTGTTCAGTGATAGAAAACCTGCTAATATAATTCATCACAATCATAGTTTAAATAATACAAAAAAACAATACAACCTACAAAACTAACTCCCCTAAAATAGTCTACATCAATTCTTCATTAATTTTTTTTCAGAAACCTAAGTGTATTTATTTAGGGTATAAAACCTATTTGAATAATCCCCAAATATCAATTGTTTAAGAAAAAAAAGGTTATTTCTTCTTTAATATGCTCAATGGAGTTAGGGTTAGGGGTGCAGTAGGATCAAGGGGCACCACAGCTCCATGAAGTCATTGGAAGAATCAGTGAGTTCTTTTCAGCCCCAACTGGATTGTCTGCATTCAGATGACATTGAGGGCAGGAGAGAGAATGTTAAAGACACATCTGGTTTTAATCACCTTAGCTCTTGGCCAACTGCACTTATGTAACAGGTAGTTAGTTACATAGCCCCATCTAATGCTAAGGGCCTGGGAAATGTAGTCTAGTCGTTCACCAAAGCAAAAAGAATGTGAATATTGAAAAACAGTTTAGACAATTTCTGCTGCACCAGAATTACAGCACGATTATTTAAAAATAGTTAGGGTATGTAAATCATTAGCATACATCTCACATTAGAGACATTCACAGTAAAGAAAAAAAAGTATTATCTCAGTTTCTATTCAACTTTAAAATAAATTAGGAAAATTTTGAGCAATTGAGAGAAAAATAGCAATATGTATAAAGTTATCAACATTTATTCATGATATGATTATATGGAAATAATAAAAGTAATTTTATTACTTTACTACAAGAAACTAATAAAAGTAATTTTAAAACAGAGTGAATTAATCATTTAAAAATACATATTTGCAAAGCAATAGTTTTCCTGTAAACACAGTCCTTCAAAAATCCAGCTCAAAAGAATTATAAAATAGAAAATCTACCCTTTCAATTTAATAAAAATACATAAAATAAATGGAAAACATGTCTTATTTCTGGATCAGAAGTTCCATTTGTGTGATAAGGTCAAATAGTTTTTTGTAAATTTTTCACATTAAAAGACAAAATTCAAGCACAAAGAAAACATTTGGTGGGTTAATGGGAATTTCATATAAAATAATCTGGAAAAAACTAACTAATGTGAGATAGAACAGTTGTGATGAAAGATTTTCTCAGCAAATATAAAACTTGTAGGAAAAAACAAAATATTTATGTCATATTGTGGAATAGGTTTTCTCAAAATTCTAAAAAAAGAAGAAACTACAAACAAAATAAGAAACAGTTGTGACTATTTTTTATTTTGCTATTATATATAAAATATACACATATGTAATATTGTCATTTAAAACACCAGAATAGCAAAACATTTGAAATATTGAGATATATTCATATCTATAAATATATTTATACATATGTTTTATAAATCAATAAGAAAATATAAAGACAATTAAAATATGATAATGATAATTATGACTTTAACCTGTTCATATATTTCTCACAGGAGGAAATAATTTTCATTTTTGAGCAATCTTAATACAATCTATTTCGATTGATGACTAAAGATTTTTTTTCTTTCTATTCTTACATCAGTGATAGTTTACAATATCTGAGAGTGATATTTTAATAGAAATCAAATTTTATTAATTGGTTAATGTTATCATATTAACTTAGTTTTAGAGATTTAGAATATAAGAATTTTGCTCTTCAATATTTTTAAAAGTATTTTAAAAATGCCTTCAATACATCAAGTAATTTTTGAAAGCCTTTCATGTTGGTCATGATTGCGGCAGGGTTATTTTGAGTTGCTCAAACTCAGCATTTTCATTCTCTCTCTCTCAGACAACACATGTAATTTGGGTTTTAAATACCACAGGGGGAAAAATTATGAAAACTAGAATGAACTAATATATACAGAAATGCATTGTTAATTTTATCTACAAACAGGCCACTCCATCTGTTCAAACATAATGCTCAAAACCAAGGAATATGTTCCAAACCAAAGAGCATGATATTTGACAGATGGAGAGGTCTGTAAGCCTGTCTGGAGCATGGAATACCATAGAGTTTTTAACAGGGTCCAATTTTCCACACTAAATGAAATCTAATAGAAATTTCTCCCCAATAAACATCAAAATCAGCACCAATTTTACCAATTGCTATGCACCATAGACCAACTCATCTTATCTATTTTCTTTCTCAAACACAAGAAACCCATATCTATGTGGTGAGTTAATTTTTAATTTTCATGGTTGTTCTCTTACATAAATAAGTACAAATGCCAAGCATATTTCATATAAAATAAGTCACTAATGAGTCAAATGCAGGATGACTTATTCTTTAGCATAAAAATATGAGTCCTATTTTTAGAAAAATTAATCATTTCAGGATTCTATTATAGTACATAAGATTTGGAAAAAGCTATGATAGGGCTTTGATCAGTTTCTTCAAATTACAGAAACAAACAACAAAACAAGAAGCACAGGATATTTAATTGTCTTCCCTAAGAGCATGCAGCTGGTGAGAAGCTAAATAAGATTTCTCCGCTCTTGTCCAGAGTTTTGTTCTAAAATCCAGCATTCTAATGTGTACTAAAGAATATGGGAGATTGCCTTATCACTACTAAAATTTTAGTTTAATTAACTAGAAAAAAAATGTTGCTAAAAATGTCCAGGTATTGCAAGGATCTGGGAACACCAATTTCTGCTTATATAAATTAAACATAGGCTTATCAAATACAGCATGAGGGCATACAGTGAGAAATGTGTAGATAAGAGATACTGATACACTTGACCCTTGAACAACATGGAGGTTAGGGGCACCAACCTGACAGAGAGTCAAAGATCCACAAATAACTTGTGACTCCCCCAAAACTTAAACAGTAACAGTCCACTGTTAACTGGAAGCCTTACCAATTACATAAGGTGTCAATTAACACATATTTTATATATTAAAAGACTCTTTTTTAAAAAATTTTTATTTATTTTAAGAGCAAGAGAGAGCATGAGGGAGAGGCAGAGAGAGAAGGAGACATAGAATCTGAAGCAAGCTCCAGTCTCTGAGCTATCAGCACAGAACCTGATGGAGGGCTTGAACTCATGAGAGCGATGAGATCATGACCTGAGCCAAACTGATCACATGCCTAACTGACTGAGCCATCTAGGTGCCCTTTTTACATTAAAGGTATTATATAACGTATTCTTAAAATAAAGTAAGCTAGAGAAAAGAACATGTTATTAAGAAAATCATAAGAAACAGAAATCATATTTATGGTACTGTGCTATGAAAAGTCCATGCATAAATGGATTCAAACCCATGTTGTTCAAACTCATCTTCAAACCCGTGTTGTTTAAGGATCAACTGTACATTGATATGTGTCACATAAGATCTTAATTCCTGAAACTGGAACATATTTCAATATCTAATTTCAACATTTTAAAGTTCAGACTTTTATTTAAGACTCTGCATCTCTGGAAACTTGGCATCATTTAAGCCAAACTTCTAGCTGTGCTCATTTCCAAACCTGGGTAGGTATGACTATACCCTATCACCTGTAGTGGTTCTTGGGACAGGCAAGAATATTTTATAACAGTCTCAGAAGAAATCCAGGTTTAACAGGAATTTTTACAGGAAAACTCTACAAGGAGTTCACTTTTATCTTCTTCACAGGTACTACAATTACGTATGAAATTGAAAGAGGGCAGAATTTGTCACCCCAAAATATACCTCTTTGGAATTAAGATTATCTCTAGCTGGTTCTTTTTTTTTTTTTTTTTTTTTTTTATTCNTTTTTTTTTTTTTTTTTTTTTTAACTGCAGACACAGGAAAAATTCTGAAGACTTGTAGAAGTTATCTTTCTGTAGAGAAAATTACATTTTTAATGGAACTCTTCAGAAGACAGAGTATCTCTGACTTTGTACTAGGAAGACGAGGATGGGTAAATCTCTAGAAATTTATTAATGGAGATGGCATGGCCTTCTATCTGCACAATCTTACCTTTGTTTACTCTACTTTGTCTGTTAATCCCCCATAACTGGCTTTGCCATCCCCAACATCTTCTTTTCTCTTTAATCTAGAGATGGTACTTAAGGTGGTGATGGGCCATTTTGGGGAGTTAGTTTTCCTGGCTATTTTCCATGTATATAGAGGTAATCAAGTTATTGAACTTCTGTTTGTTGTTCTCCTATTAATCTTTCTCTTATTACAAAGGAGTTTCAATCAAGAACCTAGAAGGGTAGAAAGAAAATTAATTTTTCTCTCCCATAAAACTGCTTGTTCTGAAGATATTTCCTTTTTCTCCATCTGAATGAAATTGAATATTCAAGCAACTTGATCATAAATTTAAAGACTGAGTACTTATTCTTCATTTGTTAGGTATAAAAACCTTTATAATATTATGTAAAATTCAGGTAAAATCAATATTTCATAGACATGCTTGAACTATCCCATCTACTTTTTCTCCAGTCATGAAATAAATTATTCTAGATTCTCACATCAGATATTCCACTACTGAGTGGTTATATTATTATTTTGATAGGCATTTATTTGGCCATGTCATTCCCACATGAAATGCTCTGAATATTCTCTCTCTCAAATTTACATGGTTCTATTAAATGCTATTTTGTGTTAACATGAACTGCCTAATGACATACTCTCAAGTTTTGATTCTGAGCTTAATTCTCAATTATACGAATTTTACTGGAGCTGTATCTGTCCATACCAATAAAAATTAATTGAGAGGGTGTTTTCAGTGCCCAAGTAGTTCTTCAGATGCATTTTTGAATATCAGAATGAATTCTTCTTATCTTTTTAACTCCTGAATGTTAATCTGAGGCCACATCCTTTATTCCCACATTCTTCTATTTTCCTTATAATTTCTAACTTAGTATACATCTGGTAATTGCTGTTGCCAGGTTATGTATGTGTATGTTGAATTTCAATTTTACCCATGTGTTAGAGAAAATAAAGCAGACTTAGGAAGAAAGGATAAACTTCCCTGGCCAGGAAATAAGATTTATTTTCATCCACACCACCAGATTGCCTCTATGCAGATCTCTCCTCAATATTTCAGACTTATATATTCAGGTTCTTAGTCTATTCATCCACTTACAAATCTACCAGTCACCTCAGTGTTAAGGTTAGGTTTAGGTGGTGCAATGTATTAGAGTATTTGATAAATATGAAGAAAATAGTCACTTCAAGAAAAATGGAATGATGTGGCTATTGCTAAGATCAACAGATGCTCTAATAGAAGAACAGGAGAGGTTGAGGACAATTAACAAGCCATTGAAAGTTAAGCATGAAAAGCCAACACAGTGTCATTGGCAATGGAAAAAAAAAAAAAAAAAAAAAAAAAAAAAAAGAGAGAGAGAGATTTTCATCTCTTAATTTGGGAGGTGCTCAGAAGACTAAATTAAGAAAACTCAGCTAAATAATAACATCAATTACAACCACCATGCCAGATGTTTTAGTCTTACTATAATAGGTCTTTTCCATATGAAAGAGTTAGAAATATGTTTTTATAAGGAATGGGAATGTATTACAGGTATAGGTTTTATTTTCCTGTCTGCAAGGAAGTATTAGCATTACCACATGGCTTATAAAATGTCACAGGATCAAACCTAACATTAAGTGAGATCATGGGACTCCCTTTAGAGGACAGTAAGTACAAAAGTGTGCTCATGAGTATTAGATCCACTGACTGTATCACATGCTCCACCAACTAGGAGCTGCTTTCCAAACAGAAACATTTTACAGTCTGCTGAAGGCCCAGCTGAAGCACCGGTGTGGAGAAGGTAAGTTTAAAAGAATGGTACAGATGATTCATTAAACTCTATGCTATGTATGAAGTATATATCTTGAGTCAAAGATTTTTTGTTTTGTTTTATTTATTTTTGAGAGACAGAGAGATCATGAGTGGGAGAAGGCCAGAGAGAGAGAGGGAGACACAGAATCAGGAGGCTCCAAGCTCTGAGCTGTCAGCACAAAGCCCGCGTGAGGCTCGAACCCACGAGCTGTGAGATCATGACCTAAGCTGACGTCGGACGCTTAACCAACTGAGCCACCCAGGTGTGCCAAGTCAAAGATTTTTAACATGAAACTATTTCCCCCATGAGTCCTGACTATACTTACCATCACTCTTAGTGAACTTCTTGGGGGATTTGTGCTTCCCATCACTATATCACTGCATTCTAGGGGCCTCAGTCATCAAAGGCAGAGCACTTCTTCCAGCAGACACAGTAAGAACCCTAGTGAGCTATGACCTAAGTATGTTGCTGGGACATATTGGATTCCTTGTATCTGAGGACCAAATGTTTAATAATGATAATAATAATAATCGCTATCTTGGTAGGGGTAATTAAACCTATCAGAAGGAGCAAAGGCTGTTTTCACAATGAAGGCCAAGAGCAATGTTTTGAACCCAGGTGGTTTGCTCCATTGTCTCTTGGAGCTTACTCCCTTGAGCAACCGTGAGTATAAATGAACAGATATAGCATACCTGGCCTTTGCAGAGCATGTTCAGGGACTCAGATCACTAAGAGATAAGGTTCTAGATAAGGCGAGTAGAGGTGATAGCTGAGGGTGAGGGCAAGCTAGAACAAATAATTGAAGAGAGAGATCACGATTGTCAGTCCCCAAGACCAGTTGTAGTGGTGGCAGCTTCAGTACTTTGCAGTGATTTTCCATTTCTTAGATTCTCCCAGAAATAGAGGTCCACCAGAGTCCTGAAAGAGTGCCAAAAGAACTTCTCTACAAATGTATATAAAGAAGTTGAAATGTAAGTAGCTCAGGGCTGGCAGTGATGAACAGAACCCTGACACCTAGATCTCCTCTTGAGGAAGCAATTGTCTCTCCAGCTGGGCATACCTTCAGGAGAAAGGCTGACAGTCAGTCCCTGGGATTGCCTCAGCTGCAGAGTGACCTCCCCCAAAGACACATTGATCTTAGGGAAGCTAAAGTCCAATGACTAAAGAAACGGGGAGTGGGGGTGTATAAAAGTCTTGCTATTTTAGCCAAACACAAAAATTCTCCACCATATTTAGCTCCAGACCTCTTTGTCCAAACAGCAGCTTTTCCCATGGTGCCATCTTGCTTTTTTACCTCCCCTTTTGTATTTGTTGATTCCAAGAGCACTCCCCCCCGCCAAAACAACCCACACACTAAACTGTTTCAGAATCTACTTCTGAGAAAATTCAATCAGAAACTCTGTATTAGTCCTAGCAGTGAGGTAGATTTGCTGCTATCTATATTCCAGGGAGTCAATAATTATATTCTACTCTATCAGAAAAACAAGGTAGCTCTCAGGTTTCATTGTCTCTTGATACATTCTTTTTGCATACCTGTCATTACAATTGATTCATCACAATTTTGCAGGCTATGTCTGTTTTGAGGTCTTAGCCTGCTTTGTCTTCAATATTTAACGTGGCTTAGAATTCTGTCTGCTTAATTTAGCTCTTTCTAGCCTAATATGGTACTTGGTGTTATTTTTGTTTTGTTTTGTTTTTGTCAATACTAAGCCTAAAAAGAGACTGATAGAAATAGAATAATAATATCTACAGGGAATGCTCAACTCCAACAACAGTTTAGGAACCTCTGTAATCTGATTAGGTGCTCCCCAAAATAATTTGACAGTTATTCAAATTAAAAAAGTTTCTCCAGTAAACATTGAATTTCTACTACAATTATTTTTATATATCAGAAAATAGGTATAGATACTTCTTGGTGAGGGGGAAAATATAAAAAGATATTTTTAACATTGTAATTTCTGATCATTTGGAAATGAGTAAAATTCAGGACCTCTATCTACCCTCAATTTATAATTAAGAACTGTGTTTAGATTTGCTGAAAATGTAGAGGTATAGCACAACTGTTTTATTAAGATTTCAATTTAATGTATCCTGAATGTGCCAATGTTGCTATAGCTACTATGTTTTTTTAAATTTTTGAACAGTATGTGCCTAGTTAGTAATCCAGTATGAGCCTGTTCTACCCTGTTTTAAGTACTGTTTAGGATTTGCTCAACTGGATTACTCTGCATAGTGTATTGATTCTAACCCAAAAGTTTTTGTCTCAAAATTTTATGTTTTATATTTTCTTCCGATTTATGCTTGAAATTATTATCAATAATGCTTTCTGTATCTATTGCACAAGCTTATAAAGGTCAAAAAAAGGAAAAAATATTTTTGAAAATGCTTTGAAACCCTACATTACTTTAAACAGGGTATTAATAATATTTGAATGCTACTAAATAATTATTAGTCAATATTGAAAGTTATATCTTAAATAATTTACCTGTTCTGCATGTATTTGTCCTGAGGCTTTTGAAATATAATTGACTCTGTGCAAACACATATGTATTTATTAGTCAGGGTTCCCAGAGAAACAGAAGCAGTAGGATGTATATATTAGTTAATATATACATATATAAATACATGCACATCCAGTTGGTCTATCCATCTATTTATTTATCTATGGAGAAATAGGTTTATTTTAAGAAATGGGCTCACATGATTATGGAGGCTCCCAAGTCCAAACTCTGCGGAAGAGGCAAGCAGTCTGGAGATGTAGAAAACGTGATACTGAAGCATGAGTCTAAAGGCAGTCTGCTGCTACAATGTCCTTTTCCTCAGGAAAGCTCAGCCTTTTCTCAAGGCTTTCAACTGGTCAAAGAGGCCCACCCACATATGGACATTACTCGTTGCTTTACTAACACTCCTCAAAGAATGTTAATCTCATCTAAAAAATAACCTTCATGGCTACATCTAGGCAAGTTTGATCAGATATCTGGATCATGAACCGAACTGACACATAAAATTAATCAACAATTCATACACATGCATACACAGTGTAGTGGGAAGATGTGCCTAGGCTTACATTTTAAATCAGATAGTAAGTAGAATTTATTTATAAAATGTCACTTTCAGTAGCACAAGGCATATTATTTATATTAATTTTACAAATGTAAAGGAAACTGATTTGATATTTTTCATGTTACACATAGTTCAGCCTAGATGTAAATATATGTCTGGTTGTAATCTGATCTGCCTTTTTGTAGTCTCTTTGATGTAATCAGCTGGAACTAAAAGAATCTCAATTCCAGATTTAGTGATAATACAATAACTATTTGTATCAGGGGTGCCTGGGTCGCTCAGTCAGTCGAGTGGTTGACTTAGGCCCAGGTCATGATCTCACAGCTTGTGAGTTCGAGCCTCTTATCAGGTTCTGTGCTGACAGCTCAGAGCCTTGATCCTGCTTCAGATTCTGTGTGTATCTCTCTCTCTGCCCCTTCCACACTCATGTTCTGCTCTCTCTCTCTCTCAAAAATAAACATTAAAAAAATAAAAATAAATAACTATTAGCGTCAGTTATATTGTTTGGAGAAAAACTGGTAACCCAAAAACTGCAAACAGAAATAAATATTAAAATTGCTTATGGATATTAAAATACATACTTTCCTGAGATCTTACTCATAAATTCTGATTTTGTACACTTGAAGTAGAGCCCTGAATCTGCATTAATAAGATTATATTACTTTGCCTTGCCAAATAAGAATCAGTGAAACAGAGCATGCGATAGTAGAGAAAAATAACTTGCCTTTAGAATTAATAACAATCTGGAAATAAAAACACGTGGCTGATTTGGCATGTGGATAAATTAGAATTTAAAAGGACATGGATCCTAAACACTACTACTAACTTAGCATAGATAGATAGGGCCTCAGGGCATGTGAAAAGTTATCCAGCCAAACAAACAGGAAGTATACCTGGAAAGTATGGTCAGGGAGGCATTATGTTGGTACACAAAGCAGAAAATCTGTGTTCAACCAAATTATCAGTTGGTATTTATGAACATACGTGACAAGCACAAATTATATGCGTATCATTGGTTATCAAAAGGATTTCAAAAGAAAGCATGAGTCTTGAGAAATGTGCCTCTGAACTTTAGAGATCTGGTAGAGCTGGAGTGAAAGTTGGGACAGATGAGGGACAATGAGCAGTTTGCTTAGCCTAGCATTTATATGAGAAAAGCGTCCATATAATGATTCCCCCCCTAATATCCCATGCTATAGTTCTTTGTTGATATTGTTGTTTGGTTGTTGGTTTGTTGAGGTAAAATTTACATAAAGTAAAATTCACCTTCTTAGGAATACTGTTCTATGAATTTTGACAGATTGAAAATGAGTTTCACCATCATTATGATTAAGACATAGATATTTCTATTATCCCTAAAAGTCCACTCATACCTTTGTAGCCAATTCCCCTACACCATCCAACGGTTTTTGGCAACTGTTGATCTGATTTTTGTCCCTGTATGTTTATAATTACAGTTTCAGTGTCATTTAAATGGATCCTCCAGTAGAGGGTCTTTAAAGTCTTTGATGACTTGTTTCACTCAACATAACGCTTCTGAGATTCATTCTTATTGTTGCATGCATTTGTAGTTCATCTTCTCACTGAGTCACGTGCCATTTTATTGTATGAATGACAATTTTTAAACCATTCACCAGTTGATGGACATTTTGGTTGTTTCTAATTTTTGGTAATAAATATTGCTGTAAATATTCACATACAGGTGTTGTTTGAACATGTCTTCATTTTCTTTAGTAAATATCTATGAGTAAGAGTGTTAGACCACAGGGTAAGTCTGTTACCTTAATATGAAATTGCCTTACCTTTTTCTAAAATGGATATATCATTTTGTAGCCACATCAGAAATATATGAAATTCCCAGTAGTTCCACATTCCGGCTAACATTTAGTATTATCAAGTCTTTTATTTTAAATAATCCAATAGGCATATAGTAGTATCCTATTATGATTTTAATTTACATTTCCTAATTTGTGGCATTTTTTTTCATTGCCTTCACAGTATGTTTGAAAGAAAAGAAAATTTTAATTTTAATGAAGTGCAATTTATCAACATTTTTTTCTTATTTTTGTGTCATATATAATAAATTTCTGCCTACCCTGAAGTCATGAATATTTATTTTCCTAGAAATTTTATAATTTTATGTCTGTGATCTATTTAGAGCTCATTTTTGTATGTGATGCAATTAAGGGTAGAGATGCACTATTTTTGCATGTGGTTACTCTGTTTGCCCAGCTTCATTTGCTGAAAAGACTATTTCTTTTGTTTTGGTTTGGTTTTGAGTATAGTTGCACACAATTCTAACTAGTTTCAGGTGTACACTATAGTGATTCAACATCTCCATACATTATGCTCTGCTCATCGCAAATGTAGCCACCATCTGTCATCATTCAATGCTGTTAGAGTATCATTGACTATAATTTCTATGGTGTATCTTGTTTTCCCATGACTTATTCATTCCATAACTGAAAGCCTGTATCCCTCGCTCCCTTTCACCCTATTTACCCAACCCCCTTCCCTCTTACAACCATCATTTTGTTCTCTGTATTTATAGGTCTGATTCTGCTTTTTATTTGTTTATTCATTTGTTCTGTTTTATAGATTCTACGTATAAGTAAAATCACATGGTATTTGTCTTTCTTGTGACAATCTATTTTTAGTATAATTTCCTTGAAAACTTCTTTAAATACCAAATGACCATATCTGCATGGGTCTATTTCTGCATTATCTATTCTGTTTGATCTCTGATTATATTTTTGGCAGCACTACATTATCATGATCATTGGAGCTTTGTAGTCATTCTTACAATCAGATAATGCAAATTATCTCTTCTTATTCAAAATTATTTTTTCTTTTCTATATCTCTTGCTTTCCATATAAATTTTAGTATTAGCTTTTTAATTTCTACATTAAAATGTCTGCTGAAGTTTGGTTTAGATTACCTTGTTCCATAGATAATTTGGAGGAGAATTTATATTTTGCCTATTTTTATCATTCAACCCATAAACAATTTCTCTCCATAAACTTTGGTCTTACTTGACTTCTCTCACCAAAGATCTTATGATTTCCAATGTAAAATTCTTTCTAATATTTTGGTAGAATAATCAATAAATATTTCAAGTTAGTATTATTTTAAGTAGTTCAACTTAAAATTCCAATTTCCAATTGTTGATTACCACTACATAGAAATACAATTGATTTTTATTTATTGACCTTGCATCCAGTGACCTCACTCAACATACTTATTAGGTCTGCTGGCTCATTTTGGATTCTGAAATTTTCTACTTAGGCAACTAAGCCATCTGCAAATAGAGACAATTTAATTTTTCTTTTCCTAAATGAATGTCTTTCAATTCACTTTTTTCCATGATTTGACTCGCAATAATCTCCAGTACAACTTTAAATAGGAGCGATAAAAACAGACATCCTCGACTTGTTTCTGGTCTTAGAGCGACACATTCAATCTTTGAGCATTTAATATACTATTATCTGTAGGTGAATATGAGACACTATCATGTTAAGGAGGTTGTCCTTTTTTAGCTCGTAGAGATTTTTTTTTATTTCAGAGAGAGAGAGAGAGAGAGACATCATGAACAAGGGAGGGTCAGAAAGAGAGGGAGATACAGAATCTGAAACAGGCTCCAGGCTCTGAGCTAGCTGTTTAGCTGTCAGTGCAGAGCCGGATGCGAGGCTCGAACCCATGAAGTGAGATTGTGACCTGAGCCGAAGTCAGACACTTAACCGACTGAGCCACCCAAGTGCCCCGATATTTTTATAATATATGGATCATGAACTTTACAAATGCATTGCTGTCCGTGTCATAATGAATCTATATTCTTTTTATTATTATTATTGATTTTAGGTTACATTAATTACATTGCATTAAGTTATATTATATTACATTAATTATTGGGAGTTGAACAAATCTCCTAACATCAATTCTACTTTGATAGGGTTTATTTGAGAGAGAGAAAGAGATGGGGGATGATAATGATGATGACATACTTTTTTCTATATCCATGAGGGCTATAGTTTTGTTTTCTTGGAAAGTTTGTTTCTGGATTTGGTATCTGCATAATGCAGGCCCCTTAAAATGAATTAGAAAATGCCTCCTCTCTTCTATTTTCTGGAAATGTGTATGTGGAATTATTAGTGTTATTTATTTTGTTTGATAGATTTCTCTAGTGAGGCCATCTGGCCCTAGAGCCTAGATTTGTTGGAAAGTTTTTAACTATGAATTTGCTATCTTTAATAACTATAGGACTATTTAGAGTATTTATCTCTTCTTATTTTTAAAATTTTTAAATGTTTATTTATTTTTGAGAGAGAGAGACACACACAGAGTGTGAGTGGGTGAGGGGCAGAGAAAGAGGGAGACACAGAATCTGAAGCAGACTTGAGGCTCTGAGTTGTCAGCACAGAGCCTGAAACAGGGCTCGAATTCATGAGCCATGAGATCATGACCTGAGCCTAAGTCAGACACTTAACTGGCTGAGCCATCCAGGCATCCCAAGAGTACCTATTTCTTCTTAAGGTAGTGCCCTACATTTATCTTTCAAGAAATGTATCAATTTCACATAACATATCAAATTGATTGGCATAAAGTTGTTCATAATAGCCCTTTGTTATTTATTAATGTCTGTAAAATATGTTGTGATTCCCACTGTTTCATTCCTGTGTTAGTAAATCGTGCCTTTTTTTTCCTGATCCATATCAGTAGAAGTTTATAAATTTTAATATTTTTTCCAAAATCAAGCTTTTGATTTCATAGATTTTTTTCTGTTGTTTTTCTGCTCACAATTTTATTTATTCCTGCTTATAAATGTTCCTGTCTATGTTACTCTCTTTCTTTGTCTTATACTTAGCTTAGTTGACACTCATATTATAGACTATGATTCTGTGTGTGTTTTGTGTGTGTGTTTCGTGTGTGTGTGTGTGCGTGTGTGTGAAATGTTTCATATAATTTCTTTTTTGCTTGTTTGGTTGGTTTTTTGTTTGTTTATTTTTGTTTCTCTAAGTGTTTGTTTAAATTCCAGTTAGTTAACATACAGTGTAATATTAATTTCAGATGTAGAATTTGGTGATTCAACATTTATTTACAACACCCAGTTCTCATTACAAGTGTTCTTTAATCCCCATTAGCCATTTAACCTGTGCCCCACCCACCTCCCCTCTGATAACCATCAGTTTGTTCTCTATTATTAAGAGTCTGTTTCCTGGTTTTCCTTTTCCCCTACAATGTTAGTTTGTTTTGTTTCTTAAATTCCACGTATAGGTGAAATCATATGGTATTTGTCTTTCTCTGACTGACTTGTTTCGCTTAGCATTATACTCTTTAGTTCCACCCATGTTGTTGCAAATGGCAAGATTTCATTCTTTATATGGGCAAGTAATATTCCACCACACATATATATGTATATACACACATACACACACACACACCCCACATCTTCTTATCCATTTATCAGTCGACGGACATTTGGGCTCTTTCCATAATTGAGCCATTGTAGATAATGTTCCTGTAAACATCAGGTTGCATGTAATCATAAGGTGTAATTTTTTAAAAAATTAGAAATTAGGCAGAATTTCAGGTGTCAAAGCTTGGATATAGATTCCAACAGGAATATATGAATTTTATTTATGCTAATTACAGGAGCTAGTTTTTTTTTTCCCCTAAATATTCTCAGACCAATTACTGCAAATTCTACAGAAGGTAGGTGTGACAGGGAAAACAAAATATTTCCACCTATGTATAGGGAACAGAGTGACGTGCAATGCATTTTATACAAATAAACATTGATTTATTAACTTGATAATTTTTCTCAAATAAAGTAACTTGAGTAATGGTATTTTATGTGTCAAACTGTATTATCCTCCATATATAAAGCTAAAATATTTAATTTCCAGGTGTAGAGGTAATTATGTCTTACTCGAGGAAGGAAAAATAGTTAGAACTTAAAGAAGCTTAGTCAATAAAAATCTTAGCAAACTCAAATGATCTGAGAACCCAAGCCTTCATAAATGTGGCTTTGCACCTTTCTTAATTCATAGGTGTGTGCCTTCACTGCATGATGAATCATTGGACTGGACTTAATAAATAGCACACTGTCAGGGATTCAGAGACGGCATTTGAGCCATTTACACTTTGAACCTAATGGCATATGATAGTTTTCAATAAGTTGATAGAAACATAGTTTTACTCTGAGGCAAAAGAGAAAAAAAAAAACAGTGTTTCTCTATGTGAAATTAATTGGCTCACATGGGACAGAACTGATGATTTTGCCTTGACTTATATCAAGGAAGCCAGGAGCCAATCTGTCTGCATCATATTTCCAATAATAAGTGAAATGTAGACTATAAGATAGTGTCTCACTTTGCAATTGCTAATTGAGAAGAACATGCAAAAGACTGCCTATAAATTCTTTCTTAAGAAGGAAATTTTACATGCAGTGGATTTCAAACTTACAATTGTTATCCATTCAGAAACAAGGTTATATAAAAATATATAAAATAATATATTTAAAAAGAGATCAAATTTGAAAATTCATGTAAGAAATATTGATATACTTGAAACAGATACTTTGAGATAGTTAAGAGAAGAAAAGAGGCATTTTATTCATTTTTTATTGAGATTAATGATAAGGTATGATAACATATAGCTTGATTTCTAAACTAATATATCAGCTACTCTTTCAGAAAGCCACTGCAACCAATTCATTAAGATTTTGCCATTAAATGTAAAATAAAAATGATGTCTTCACTCTGGAGATATTAAGTAACGTCAGCTTGAAAATTGTAACAGATAATTGTTCTGTCCTGAAAATACATATTATATTAATTCCAACCATTAGATTTCTCTTACTAAGACAGTAAATATATATCTCTAATAATTTAGAAAAACTGAGCCTTATAATCAGATATTATAGTTTTAATGACAAGAGTTAGGCTGATTATTGCATTACAGTAAAAAATGTGAAATAATGTTTGAAGAATTATGTTTAATTTTTAATAGTTAAAAATTAAGAATATAAAAATAATAGGTTCCAATAAGTCTGCAGCTTTACACTTGATCTTTACTGGTTATTATTCTATTTATATTTAGATATGTCCAGACATAAAACCACCCTTTGTACTTTCCTGATTGCCCACTAATATGAGAATATCATCTTTTTATATTGCTTGTTATCAATTGTTTTACTTTTCCTTTAAGAAAAAAAAGACAGTAATTCTATAAAATTGTATGTTTTCAATTAAAGTTGAATATACATGTGTGTATACACATACATATATATGCACAAACATAAATAATTATTTTTAAAAAGTTCTTTCTTAAAAATAGCTATATATTAAAAAGATTAGTATTAATACAAATACTTTGTTGAACATTGCTGATGTGAGTTCAGTATTCCTCCATCACTATCAAATATGTTTTGTAAATTCTTAATTTTAACATAAAATTGAATGTATGCTTGCCAGCTATAGTAGTTAAATTTCTCTTTATTTGACCTATGCTTAATTTACTTCATCAGAGCAATAGAATATTTGACAAATACATAAAAATAAATAAGAAAATGTGAATTAACAAATCCCATCTCAAAATAATAACCGATATTATCTTTTAGTTTATTTTAATTAACATATATAACAATTACATAAAACAACTCTATCTGTTTTAGCTAAAATAAAATGTATAATCATAAAGCAGGGGCTAGAATGCATCTTGGTGTCAGGTAGTGCAGCAATGAGTCTGGGAATAGATCAGGATTCATTTTCTCATTCCTGCTTCTCTCTTCTTTGATCTTATTGCTATTATTCTTCTCTTTTGCTCTTTTTATCATCCCTATTGATATCAGAATACGGTCACTCAGCTATCTTTCAATCCATCAACATATAGAAATTAACTGGGTCCATTACCAAGTTCAGAATTCCAAAGAAAGAAAATCAGATTGGCATAGTCTAGACAAAGTTTCCACAAGAGTTTGAATTAATTCTGTCACAGAGTCAGGGGCAAAGTTATGAAATTTGAAGCAATTCTATCACAGAGTCAGGGACAGAGGTATGAAATTAGGCAGGTCATTTATACTTGCCAGTCTTCTTTCTGATTGATAAAATAGGAATCGTAATCATTCCTTATACAATTGTTCAGAAGACTATAAATCTCATAAATAAGATTATGCTTGTAAAGAATCTAACAAATGACACAAAATAGGCATTTTTTCAAAGAATCCATACAAATGGCCAATATATACATGAAAAGATGCTCAACATCACTAATCATCAGGGAAATGCAAGTCAAAAGCTACCTTTTGTCTTTTACAATGAGATATCACTGCACACCTATTAGAATGGCTATCATCAAAAAATAAATAAATAAAACAAGAAATAAATTGTGTTGGTAAGAAAAATGCACAGAAAAGCAAACACTTGTATTTTATTGGTGGGAATATAAACTGGTTCAGCCACTATGGAAAATAGTAACGTGTTCCTCCAACAATTAAAAATAGAAGTACCACATCATCCAGCAATTATACTTCTGGGTATATCTCCAAAGGAAATAAAACACAATACAAAAAAGAGATTTGAAATCTTATGTGTGTTGTAGCATTATTCACATAGCCAAGATATGGACACAACCTATGTGTCCTTCAACAGAAGAATGGTTAAAGAAGATTTTATATATATATATATAAAATATTATAATATATAATATTATTCCATCATGAGAGAGAGGAAATCCAGTCATTTACAACAACATGGATGGACCCAGATGGCATTATGCTAAGTGAAATAAACCGGAAGCATAGAGAAAAATGCCAAACAAAACATGATGTCACTTATATGTGGAATCTTCTAAAGCAGTCAAATACATGAGGGCATCTGGGTGGCTCAGTCGGTTGAGTGTCAGATTTTTTATTTCAGCTCAGGTCATGATCCTACAGTCGTCGGATCGAGCCCCACGATCGGCTCAGCGTGGAACCCAGAGCTTGCTTGGGATTCTCTCTTTCCCTCTCTCTCAGCCCCTTCCCCACCCGTGTTTTCTCTCAAGTAAATAAACTTTAAAACAAAGTCAAATACATAAAAACAAAGAGTAGAATAGTGGTTATTTGAAGCAGTGAGTTTGAGGAAGTTAGATATTGGTCAAAAGGCAAAATTTGCAGTTATGTAGGATGAATAAGTCTAGAGATTTAATGTACAACATGTTCACTAAGATTAGCAATGCTGTATTGCATATTTGAAATTTGCTAAAAAAATAAATTTCAGGTGTTTGCATCACATATACAAAAAAAATCGTAACCATGTGAGGAGGTGCTGTTAATCAGTTTGTTTATAGTAACAATTTTACTATGTATAAGTATATGAAATCATCATATGGTACACCTTAAACATACACCTTTTTTATTACAAAGAATTAAAAAGAAAGTAGATTAGTGGTAGCCTAAGCCTGAAAGAAATAATGGGGTTTGGGAGTGATCGCTAAAGGTTTCAGTGTTTCGTTTTGAAATAATGTGTTGGTTCTAAAATTGTGCTGATGTTTGCACAACTCCATGAATAAAAACCATTAAATTTTTTTAAATGTTTATTTATCATTGAGACAGAGAGAAACAGAGTCTGAATGGGGGTGGGGCAGAGAGAGAGGGAGATACAATCTGAGGCAGGCTCCAGACTCCGAGCTGTCAGCACACAGCCCCATGTGGGGCTCCATCCCACAAAGTGTGAGATCATGACCTGAGCCGAAGTCAGACGCTTAACCGACTGAGCCACCCAGGCGCCTCTAAAAACCATTAAATTGTACATTTTAAATGGGTGAATTGTATGGCATATAAGTCAGATGTCAATAAAACTGTTACAAAAAACAATCTAGCACAATAATAGTATTAATAATCGATAATAGTATTATTTCATGGAATAACTTTTATTGTTTCTTAATTATGGCTTCTTTCTTTCTTTTGATGGAGTAAACTGTTTTTGCACCCCATCCCCTTAAATTCAGAGGGCCATGCGCCTTTATAATTCGCCAGAATTCTCTGGTAGTTTCAATCTCTAACTGAACTTAATTCGTAAGGCAGATGGTGACACAACTCAGTAGTTTGACATGTGGAACAAAGCACTGAGAGGTGCAGTAGGATAGTCGCTCGGTGTCTGTTTGTGGCCAGCCCTGATCCATCGAGTCAGAGGGCATTCCAGGAAGCCACAAAGAAATGTGCCTATTTTTTTTCAGGCTTTCTTTTTCATGATGTGAAACCATAATTTGTTAACTCTGGTTAAGCTTTTCCAAATCCAGCTTTGATTGCTTTAAAATTACTATCAATTCCAGCATAAGGCTTTCTGCCAGTCTTGATTTTTAGGGTTATGAGTCTTTTGTTTGTGTTTCATTTTGTTTTCCTGTGTTTTCATTTAGTAAGAAGTTGTGGGAAGAAATATCAGGGATTGCTATCCAAATTCCATTTCAAAACAAAGCATTTCAATGCTTTTCAAAGTCACTAGTCCTTCATTAGTGAGTTTAAAATAAACCAATATTAATGAAAATTAAAATTTTAAGCCTTACCTAAAGATAAAACTCTACCTAAAAATGAATCAGTAAGCATATTTTGATTTTCAATTTAACTGAGTTTGTGTATCTGTCATCAAATACATAGCCCCAAATGCCTTATAGAAAGAAATTTTTATTTAATGATATATTTAAAGAAAAAAATGATCATCAATCTTAATGAAAAAAACTGAGTAATGTTTATTTGGGAAAATGTGTTTTTATTCATATTTAATAAAGGGATCTAGAAAAAAAAACCACAATGATGCATGGCCCATACTTATTCACAAAATATATTCCACAAATGCCTGATAGTTTTGTTGTTTTGAGGAAGTATTGGATGAAATGGGTCAAAGGTGTGGAGGAGGACTAAGTGAGCCCCCCAGGAAAGAAAGTATTATCTGATCTGTACACATGTCACATTCAGCAACATTCTGTGTGGTTGCTACTGAGTTTCCATCTGTCAGATCTCAACAGAAAGAACAAAGACTAGTGATTCTGATAATTCAAGAAACATCCTTTTACTAGCTGGCAAGAGATATAAAATTAAGAGGACCCACTTTCTTTCTGTTATATGTTATAGATATGTGTTCTACTTTACCATATTACATTCTATAAAAAGTTCTTTCAACCATTTCCCTCGTATTTTCTTAAACAATCTTATTCTTCTAAACTTCTTCATAATAACTATTATATATTTCAAATACATATGGCAATGTGCATTTTTATTTATTTAATAACTATGAGTCTTCGGTAAAATTGTTTTCAGGTATTAAAATAAAATTATTATTTGGTAGAGATACAGGGAAGTATAGTATTGGCCCTCCATAGTGCTTCAGGTAAAAGAAGAATGGGGTTTTAAGATATGAATTAAATTTAATATTTTCATATCCATCATACATGAAAAATAACGCTATTCACTCTGAAAGTGCTATTAGAAGGAATTCAGCAAAGCAGATATCTGGGAAATTAAGCTGAAAGAATTTCCTTCAATTCCAAGAAAATTAATGATAATGTGCCACAGGTATTCAAATTCTACAGTTTATCTTCTAGTGTCACCTCATCCAACAAGTGAGCCAATAAGTAGTGTAGAAATCTTCTGCCTTTAATACTTTTTTTCCCCTGACAGCTAAAGTAGCATTGATTTATTCCTATTCCTTAGATGAACACTTGAAATGTTTATACAATGCATACTTTATTTTAAGATTGAATATAGAAGAGATGTTTTGACATAAATGGAACTAAAACCATAAAAAATTTTCACACAGAAAATTAATACACCTTTGAGTTATGGCCCATTGTGCTCTAAAAAGTGACTTGCTCAGATTGAATTACTCCTTTAAATATGAGATACCAAGAAGTTAATGTTTTATTCAGTAAGTATGAACAATTTGCTATGTCAGACACTGAGCCATATACTAGGACTGCAAAAAAAGTTGATAAATAAGATAGAGACAGACTTTTTTTCCTTGAAGAGCTCAAAGTTGAGTAGAAATAAAAGAAAAAAGCACAGATAAATTAACTATGATGGATATATTGGGGGGGGACATGTTACATGACTGTGGGAATAGTGTTGGAGGAAGAAAAGAAGTAGTACTATCTAAGGATGAGAGTTTCCAGTTTGGCATCCTGAAACAAGCAAATCTTTACCTGTATCATAGACAATAGCCAGGTAAAACTTGAGAATAAGTTGGGGCAACAAAAAAGTAAGTGTTTAACATCTATAAACAACAGAGGCCTGTGTTTAATATCTATAAGCAACTTGATTGTGCTAGACCAAAAAAAAAAAAAAACAAAAAACCCTGAGATGGGGAGTGGTAACTGATTTGCTGCATCTTAGAGAAATGTGTGGAAGTACATGTATAACCTAGCATGAAGTTCAGAATTTATCTTGTATGTAAGAGTCAGATGCAAGAGGGTTTGAAATAAAAAAAGTAATGTGGGAATTGTAGCAGATTCTGCCAATGCCTCATTCTCATGCCCTTAGCCCAAACTGGAGGTCACCTATGGTTTCAGTTACGGTTCCTATACCTACTAGTGGCTTCCTATATTAAGCACCTGCTTCTCTATCTTGGATACTTGCCCTGGATATAAAACTCTATTAAGCCTTCACAAGGGGCAGATGAAAGTGCCTGGAAGTTAACTCACCATAGAAGTGATCCTCAGCAGTGAGTTATGGAAATTTGTGAATGAACTTCCAGCTTTCTTAACCCTCAGTAGAATAATTCTGAGGTATGATACACAATTCTTTTACAGGATCTTCTATAGGATTAAGCCCCAGTTTCCCAGCATGATAACTTCTTTTTAGTACATCATTTATTGACTTTCCTCCATCCCTGTCTCACTTCACTTCATAATTGTACTTCCAAGGATCACCTCTCATGTAAAACACTTGCACTTAAAGCCTTATTCCTGCTCTGCATCTGGTGAAAGTCAAACAAGGACAGTTAAGTTTATGTTTTAGATAAATCTTTCAAGCAGAGGCATAGAAAAATCACATTAGCATCATGGAGCTAGAAACTTAGGAAAGAGTTATTGGCTGTTGTAGTAATTTCAGTAAGAAATCATGAAGTTTTGAATGAGAGTAGTTGCAGTGGAATGGATAAGTTAGTATAGGTTTGATAAATGCATAAGAAAGAAGCTCAGCAGGACTTAACAATGAATTGAATGTAGCTACAGAAACTGAATGTGTGTAGTGGAATTAGAGAGAAGTCAAGGGTGACCTTTTGGTTACTAGGTCATAACTAAATGGTAGACAACTAAATTAAGAAATTATGATTTCAATTTTGAATACTTTAGCCATGAGTATAAATTAACTGCTTATAAGAGAAAGTTGCATATGTGAACCAGAAACCCACCACCATAAAATACAAATATTAATGAAGTTCAAGTCCTTTAGAGTAAAGGAGTTTGTCAGGGGAGAATTTGTGATATTTCTTAGGTAGGGAAAAAGAAGTCATGAAAAATACATTGCCTAAGCAGTCATAGGAGAAGAGTCAAAGAAAATGCAGTGTCATATTTGAAGAGGTAACACCTATATCTAAGATGAGGTATATAACTGTGATGATGTTTGAGTGATATCCAGGTAGGCAGTCTAGAATCTTAGCCATGGCAGTTTTAGGACCTGAAAGAGAAATAACACAAGACTGTAACAGATTGGGGACTGAAGTATGTCAAAGTGGATACAATGACTATTTGATGAGTTTTTAAAATAAATTTTAACATAAACACAAATAGGAATATTAGACAATCACTAGCATGTTTATAAGGCCAACAAATTTTTTTCTTAATAAAAAGATATTTTCATAAGTTTAGGCTAAATAAAAGTAAGAGAAAAGAGAGAGATATTGTACATGGGTAAAAGATGGGGTCAATCCCTAGTAAGAAGAATACCTCACAATCTAAGACCAGAATAAGAGTAGTGACAAAATACTTGAACTTGGGCACAGCAAGTTGAGAGGAGCACCCAGGATCACCTTAGTTTTTTAAAGTTGTCTTTTGAGATTGATAGAGGCAGGACTTAAAGTAATGATTGTGGATTTGGAATGTTTATCATGTGACAGTTGACCAAGAACAGTTATGGTGAAGACCCAGGTGAGTTACATAAAGTTGTAAACATCTCTCTAGATAGTTCAGTCATTTTTATCTGGCTTGCTGAGCTCCATGGAGTAGAGAACTTATTAAGTTTGTGTGGATGATTGCTGAGTAGACGTTAAGGAAAAACAGGGTTACAAAATGTGCAGGCACTGTCAGTGCTCCCCTCTGATCTCTCTCAGATCCACTTTACCCTTTCCGTGCATCCCTCCTCTGACTTCTGTGTGCTTTAGCTTTCAACAGTCAGCACCCGTGACTGTTTTGGAGGGCTGCCATCAGACTACTAGAACCATATGCTCCATACATATGCAGAATCAGAACTCCCTGGAAGTTTAATTCTGTGTGTCACCATGCCCCGCCCCAGGGTCTTATCTCTGTTGTTCTAATGCTTCTCCCTCAGTTCCCTCAGTTTACATCTATGATCTTTTATGTGGTGTCTCACAGATAATCAACAGAGAAGTGGGGGTGGTGGACTAGGTTTACTGGATTAATTGGTTAATTAATTCAAAATATCTTTAAGCTAAAAATCTGTTGCTGTTTCATGACATTCCCTCTCAAGCTATTTTGGAAAAATAGTAAAAGAAATACTCCTGGGACAAAGGTTTGGGTTATGTATCTAGCCATCTGCCCATGTAAGAACAATGGTTTGAAGGAAGTACATACATGTAAACCCTTGGGTAGTAATGACTATTTTGGTCAGGGACTTGTAATGAGAGAGATCAGAAGTCCATAGACAAGGAGGTCTGAAAAATAGATATGGGAATGTACCAATAGGAATAGGCACAAAACGTGAGGATCTTTCTAGCACCCACTAATGCACCCAAGACAGCTTCTATCACATAAGTAGCACTCAGTAACCAGGTGGTAGGATGATATGCAGTAGATATCAACTTAACCTCTTCCATTCACCATTCCAGTGATTGCACATAAATGAAAAGCCATGACAACAGATAGAGAGACTGAGCATAGACCAAACTACAAGGTCTCTTTCTCAATAAAGCTGATCTAGCCACTAGAGGGGCTATATATCCAATCTGTCAGCAGTGAACACTAATGACTCTGAGGCCCCTGTATATGATGATCTGTCACAGAAGCCAATCATCCACTTGATGTGAGGTTGATTCCTTAATACCCAGTTCATCCTGAGAAGGACAATAATTCATCCTTATCAGAATTAACATGTATTCTGAGTATGAATTTGCCTTTCCTGCTGACAGAACTTGCATGAGCATCACTATTTGAGGGTTCACAATATGTTTGATTTATTAACATAATATTCAAAATCATACTGCCTCAAACTAATGAACTCATTTTATAATAAAGTAAGTATGGCAACAGGTATATAACCATAGGATTCATATCATTTGGGAAAGGAAAACAAAAGTGGCATCCTCCTTGATCTCAAAACACACAATGCACATGTGCACACATACATAATTAATTTTCTTTATTAAATATATATACATTTCACTTCAAATATGCCTTATATGCCATCTATTGACCTTACCAAATAGAATGCAAAAAGAATCAGTTAAATTTGAATTTCAGATAAACAGTAAATAATTATTTTAGTGTGCATATACCCCTAATATAGCACAGGGATACTTATACTTTAAAAATTGCTTTTTATCTGAAACTCAACTTTAATTTGGTGTTCTGTATTTTATTTTATAATTCTGGAAACCTATGTACCCTATAAACTAGGGAGGCAATATCATATAGTATTATTTCAATGATTTATCTGGTCTGCATAGAGCAGTGAAAATTTAATCAAGTATTAAAATCATTAGGGAATGTCTCTATGCTCAAGAAGGCAATATATGGCATATGAGTAGTGCAATAAAGTGAAATAGTTAGACTTCTTTTTTTTTAAATCGTATCAGGTGAAAAAATCTGGGAATGTGTTTTTGAAGAACAAAAAGGAAGCCAACTTTATCTCAAAGAGTATGCCTCGAAGAATATGGTAGGGAATTCCTCAGCATCTATAGTTCCTGTGAAGGAAATTTGGAGTTCATTTATTCCTAGGTTTTCTCTGAACGGTATGATATCCTAGGTTACTATTAAGCTAAGGATTGCAGAGACCTCAGAGGAAATATTTTGGAGGAGGCTAGTGGGGAACTTGAATTAGTTAAATAGTCTCCAAGTAGCATGCACATAAGAATAGAAAT
>NW_027533262.1:2431193-2626800 GCF_008692635.1 Crocuta crocuta
CAATCATGATAAGAATATTAGGCAAGATGTGATAAAGAGACTTCAAAACTCCAAACAGAATTCAGTTAGAGTGCCACTGTTGATAATGTAAAGTGAAGTCAGAGAGTTATTGTCAGAGATCTGGCAAAACTAGATTTGTTGTTGTTGTTGTTGTTTTGGTCTCTTAATGTTATAAATTAGCTCAGGCAGAGAATCACATGATTGCAGGCTTTGTCTGAAAATGCTGAGATTGGTGCATGGATAATTCCCAAGTTTACAGAGGCCCTATCTGTAAATGCTGCAATCCAGCACCAGACCAGAATCCACCTTCATTAATTTGATGGTAAAATCAGTGTAATGTGTACTAATGTGTTTACTGAATTATTTCCAGTACTAACATTGATTAATGAGCCATTAAAAAATATTGTTTTGCTGGTGTAACCTCTTTAACATTCTCCTTCCCTTGTCCTTTCAGTATGCAAATGAGTGTATTTTGGATACACACTATATAAACCATTCCCTGAGTCTATGGTGTCCTGATAATCTAGCACAATAAAAATGGAAAAAATGAGAGAAAATTAGAGAACATATCATAACCTTTAAATTTCCAGATGATGAAATAGAAACTCAAATACTAAATAAATTATCCAGAGTCCAACAAAGCCACTGGACATACTGATATCCTAAATGTTACTCACTTTAACCCCCAAATATGCTTCCTTCTCCACCTTTCCAGCTCTGTTTCTCAGCCCCTACTTTGTACTAGATAGCAAAGAGATAGTTTACGAATTGACATTTGCTATTGTGACTTATGTTCTCCACTGCAAGGCTATTGGGTTCAAATTTCAATCACACCTAATAGATATAGAACCTTAGATAAGTTACTTCAATCTTCTAGAAAAAAAAATTCACATGAATGAAACATAATAAACCTCTATAGGTGCCATGAGTTCTGAAGAATGTGTAGAAGAAAGACTAAACCTGATTGAGTAAGTTACGGAAAGTTTTACAAGTGATAATTTAACTGACAGTTAAAGCATGTCTTAGAGCAAGAATTAAACTACTTATATTTTTGTTGTTCACAAGCTCAGCCTTATTTTCACATTTTAAAATGGTTGAAAAAACATTTTTTCATAATATTTTGTAACATGGAAAAATTTATGATATCACATATGATGTCATTGTCCATAAAAAAGCTCTATTAGAACACAATGAGCCATATTCACTTACAGATTGTTTACAGCTATTGTTATGCTCTATGACAGAGTTGAGTATTTGTAGCAGAACCTGTGTGGCCCCCAGGTCTAAAATGTTTACTATCTGGGTCTTTACAGAAAAATTTGCTGAACCCTAGTTTTAAGGAATACTATTCAAAGTGCCAGTCCATAACAAGTTCAGAAGCTTGTGTAGGTATGTGAGTTAATGTACTACTTTCTATTAAGAAGAAATCTTCCTATTAAAAAAATAAAAAGGAGGGTCAACTCGCCATGTGCTTAGTCATGTGGTAGATTAACTTTCTGGCTCAAACACCTAATCTTGTCCTGGATGGAGAGCTAATGGTTTGAGGGCCTCTTCATGGTCCACAGACCTTTGGAGTACCACTGTTAGATATAAGAGCAGCAGCAGACACACCTTCCAGACAGAAGGCATCATGCATCTTCACATTTGAGGAATAATTATAATTCCACCATTTGAGTTTACATGTAAATGATTTGTTTAAAATGTAAGAATAAACTACAGAATATTGAAAACTTTAGCATCTGTGCGTGTTGGAAGTTTATAAGAAACAGGCTCAAATAGAGGAAAATTTAGTAATTTAATAAACAATATCATTAATTTGGCTGGATGTAGTGTCCTACAGGGTGCCAGCAAAAAAAAAAAAAAAAAAAAAAAAAAAAAGAAGTTAATTTTGAAGGTAAATTGTTTGAAAAGTGAAAGAGCAAACACTATAGGTTTTGAAACTTGTATATACGGCTTTGTATAATCAGTTTCTTCAGAGACTTAGGAGTACGCCCAGCAGCATCAGCTTGTTCCAACATGTCTTTTGAAATCATTTTCATGATATTTTGAAACTCTAAGATTGGCTCAGCTTGAATTAATACACTCAATTTTTAATATTTTGAATCTCACAGCCTCAAAATTTACAGCAGCACTAATATTATGAAAGCAATAATCTTTCTTTCATTTTTTTAAATATTTTTATTTATTTCTAGGAGAGAGAGAGACAGCGTGAGCAGGGGAGGGTCAGAGAGAGAGGGAGATACAGACTCTGAAATAGGCTCCAGGCTCTGAGCTGGCAGTCAGCACAGCGCCCGACGCGGGGCTCGAACCCACGAACCGCGAGATCATGACCTAAGCGAAAGTCGGACACTTAACCGACTAAGCAACCCAGGCGTCCCTCTTTCATTTGTTAATAGTACTTGCATTATCTTCTTATTTAGTGACAGAAGAAATAGATACCGAGTCAGAAAACAATTGATCTTAATTAGAGATATTGGTAAAAATGATTTGACAAAATTAAAAAGTCATTGCTTCAAATACTACCAGTACTGTCTTTAGGGACCTCTGACTATAAACCCCAAACAGTTACTTAAAATGCCCATTTTTATACACTTCTTTCAGGTTCTCAAGTAGTACTTTTAAAAAACCTCTCTGTTAATTGTGATAAGCCCTTAAATTAAATGATCACTTTCCCCTTTAAATTTGTATAAACATTTTCAATGTTGTTATTTTCTTCTACCCTCTTCCTCTTTTAAATAAAAATACAAAATTAATCCATTTTCCTAATTTTTGTCTTTTTTTTTTTTTTTTTTTAAGAATGTGACTCATATCATTATACCCTTAAAAACAAAACACTGCCTGAAATGTGTATTTGGCAACATTAGGTACATTTCATTACACAATATCCATGGAGTTAAAGTGCCAATCTGTGTGGAAGACTTGGTTCAAAAGGGACAGATGCAGGTGACCCAGGAGAAGCACTGTCTGCCCCAGGGGTACTTTCATCAGGTAACTCCTCAAAGACGGATACAAAACATGGCTTTCCACTGATTTCTTTTTGCACACATTTTGTGAATAGTGCAACCTTTGAAATAATATGTTAAATGATATGTCTGTTGAACATAACGCTGAGTGACAGAATGCAGACCCAGAAGAGCTCATACCATATGATTCCATTTATCTGTGGCTCTGGAACAGAAAAGAACTAATCATGAAAAATATTTTTTTTAAATAAATGATTGCCTCTTGAGTAAATTTACTAGGGAGCTTGAGGGACTTTCTGAGGATGTGAACATATATATTAATGGGGTGTGGTTAAGTGAATATCTGTATCTGTCAAAACACATCAAGCTGTATTCTTAAGATCTGTATATTTCCCTGTTTGTAAATTTTACCTTTATAAAAAACATACTGTAAATCAATATTGAATTCTAGCTAAAAGCTTTAATTTTCACAATGATATTAGGGTAACAATTATGAAGCTAATATCTACAAATTTTAGATCTGAACAAATAAATAAGTGTGTTGAGGATGGTAAAAGTCCTATTTCTCATTGTTGTAGAAGGCAGAAATACAGAAAGCACAAAGTCTAGACTGTAGCATATGGTATTGGATCAAAATTGGAGTAGAAGCAATGACAGACTATTGGCAGTGAGTTCACTGGAAGTATATTTCTCCACTAAATGAATCAGGGTGTTTTGGGGAAAACACATTTCAGAGATGAGGAAGGGAGAAAAATTCTTAAAAAGGCCTCAAATAAAAGGTAATTTTTAATCAAAGAAGTCCCCTTCTTTGGGGAATTCATGACCTAAGTATCTAATACAAATAACATTTGCCAATGCATTTGGGCAACCCTGTTCTTGGGCACTTTCTCTATATAATATAAAGACCTCTATGGGATACAGCTCTACTAAGGAGAGGAGTGTGGGAATCAATTCCTAAGTCAGAATACAAGTTGTATTTCAGTCAGAATCCATTATGTTATAAGTGGGATATTTTAGTATGTCTGTTTAAGAAAAATCTTATTTGTTTGGAGATGTATATCTTAATGGAATAAAAATAATATATTGAGGGGCACCTGGTGGCTCAGTCAGTTAAGTTTCGGACTTCCACTCAGGTCATGATCTCACAGCTCGTAGGTTCAATCCATGTGTTGGGCTCTTTGCTGACAGCCAGAGCCTGGATGTCCGTTGGATGCTGTGCGTCCCTCGCTCTCTGCTCCTCCCCCATTCTGTCTCTCCAACTAAATAAACATTAACAAAAATTTAAAAATAATATATCAATACCTACATAATACTTACAACATGCCCACCACTTTCTTAGTACATTTTATATTAACCAATATTTGATTTTTTACAACAGCCCCATAAATCAAGCACTAGTATTATCCTCAATTTTCTTTTATTAATCTCAATTTATAAATAAGAATCTAAAGCACAGATAATTAGCTTGTTCATAGTCATTCAGTAAATGGTTGGTCTGGGATTACTCTAGTATAGTGTCTGTATTCCACACCAATTTACTCTACTGCTTCTCTGCCTTATGAATTTACTTCACAGTTATTTTTGTTGCTATTGATGTGCAATTACAAAAAGAGTTTGCTAGTCCATGGTCCTCATTTCTACCTGGTTTTTCTCCACATTGTGTACCTGGTTTTTCTCTACATTGTGTAACTTCCAGTTAACTGGAATGCTCAACCAGCATTGGCACCAACCAGCTCTGCTGTTATGATGCCTGCCATGAGGGAAAATGTTGTAAAAGTGTGAGATTACACGGTGCAGTTTCTCTTTCCGGCACATAGCTCTGTGTCTGTGCGACTATGAACATCTAACTATTTGTTTTGAAAGTCAATAAATAAGAAACTCCAAAAATGTAAACATACATGAAATATTTTTCTTGTAAAAATGAAACCACTTTCTAAATCATCTTTCTTGCCATCCGTACCTATCATAATGATAAGTGAGATGTCAGACATTTTCTTAGTTTATCTTCCTAGCATTTGGTGTTAGGGTTTATTTTTAAAAATGTGATCTTAAAAAAAAGCGATCTCAGAAATATATGCTTATTCTAAATATATTTTTTTTATTTTTCCTTAAAAGTTTTAATATGTTTTGAATATATATGGTTTATTTGAGGAGAATGTTCTTTAGATCTTTCCATGAATATAATGTTGCAGCAACATGTCAATGTTAAGAAACTAATTTTTCAGTCTATTTCCCATATCCAGCTTTTTGGGGTGGTTAACTGATCACTTCTCAGCTGTAATTTTGAGCTCCACTGAACTGTTATGGATGTTCCATTTTAAAACAGAACATATGTGAACAGAACTCTTCCTGTCATGCTTGACTGATGCCCCTGATTGTGTTCTAAATTCACAACTACGCCTCTAGTAATGAACTAATAACTTTGATTATTTAGGTAAAGTCAGATCTTCAAATTCAATCCTGTCTGTTTAATTGAAAAGCAACTAAAAATCCATCTGCCACTAAGACTTGTAGAGGTTTTTTTTTTCCTTCGATTTAGAGAGATCTCATAATTTAGGCTATATGAAATCATTGGCATTAACCTAAATTGCATTATACCCAGTCCACATTTAAGTCAACAATTATTTATTGACACAAGAAAACATGAGGGTGTTCTCATGAAATGCTGATAGAGTGAGTAAACTTGATGATGCTTCAAAGTAAGTTTAGTGCAATTAGGGGATATCTTAAAAACAAAATCTAAAGTCAGATTTATCATCCATTCAGTCCCTATTGTGCTTCCAAAAAAGCAAAAAGTTCATAGGGAAAAACATTTAATTATGAAAAATAACATGAAAGAAACTGAATTCTGGCTTTAGCTCAATAACCTATTTTGCCAGATGTATTTGGCAATTAATTTCACCTATTTAACTGGTTCCCACATTATATATTATATATAATATATAATATATATTATATATAATATATAATATATATTATATATATATATAAAGATAAAAACTTAAACCTAATATTTACATTCCAGATTGTTTAAGGTTTAAATAAAACAAGATTGTGTAAAGTATTCCATAATGTGATAACACATATCAATGTTACTTTTTGCTACTTAATTCTGATTGAAGATTCTTGCTAAGATACATTCAGGGCATTAGCAGATATCAACCCTTAACAGTTCCCTAAGATCATCTGATGATGAATTATCCCCAAAGTACCTGAATTTTTATCATGATTCTAATCTTATGATTTTAACTCCCTCACAAGCAGCTTCTGTTTTTTGTAGTCACATGAGAATTGTATTCTTGTTTTTGTTACCTGTTCATTGACTGATACTCAGAGAGTAAGCATTTATCTGAAGTTACATTTGCATCATTTTTGCTCAAATTTCATTATCAGCCTAATTATTTCTATATTCTACACAGAGATGAGAATTTGAAATAGTGACCATGAGCTTTTTAAATCTATTCCTAGCTTTCTTTTATGGATATACACTGAAGCATGAATTTAATTCTAACAATCCATATGTTGCCTCTTCATTTGATTTTAATGGTACATAAGAAATCATTTTCACCTAAGAAATATGCCTTGCAGGTGAATCAACAGCTTATATTACTCTTATTTTACATATGTGTAATTTATTCCTCCCTCTCATTATTATGATAAGCCACGAGTACCTCATTTTCCCTTCTCTTTTCCTTACAGAATAAGATATTCCCTTCATCAAAGTCCCTTTGTAAATTCTCTATCTCTATGTTTATTATAGTTCTTCTTTCTCTTTCTTAGCAAATTTCCCTTGTCAGACTTTCCTCTGTTATATTTATAGCATATCCCCAAAGTAATATATTCTATTTTTGTTAGATATAGTGTCTTTAGGGAAACTTTTATAGTAGTAGGTCTCTATAGCTTATTTAAATCATTGTCTCAAGGTGCCTGAGTGCCTTGGCTGGGTAAGCGTCCAAGTTCGGCTCAGGTCATGATCTCATGGTTCATAAGTTCAAGCCCCATGTCAGGCTCTGTCCTGACAGTGCGGAGCCTGGAGCCTGCTTTGAGTTCTGTGTCTCCGTCCCTCTCTCTCAAACATGAATAAACATTAAACAGAATTGTAAATCCTTGTCTCTAACTTCACAGATATAATTATAAGAGTAGTTTATCAATGCAATAACTTCATACTGCATTTCAAAATAGGCCACTCTTTCAACTCCTAGTTCCCATTTAAAATAATATGGAACACTCAAATTAGAAACTGAGAGGAGGGTTTATTTACAAACGATCATTTGGAAAGGTGTGAAAGGTAACCAGATGGTTTAATAGAGAAACCCAGAGCTAAGAGAAGCAAAGCTCCTTTCATCCAAGGCCTGAAGGTATAAGTAGAGAGAGTGATTATCAGAATCAGAGTGACTTTTATAGAATAAACCTCCTTGAGAGAATCAGTGAACTTATGTCAAAGGGCATGGTGAGTCCCTGCTGATCTCAGAGGAAAAGAACCAGGGGAATAGATTCCTGATCTTACTTTCCTCCCTTCCTTTTATTTCTTACCCTTATTTCCTATTGGCCCTACTTAACTAGAAACTGGAAGACACAGGAGATATTTTTGTACCCCATACAAGCCAGCCTCTTAAACTAGAGAGCAAGGGTAAGAAGGACAAAGAAAAGATATCTGTCACAGTCCATTGATATTCTCTTCACCCAATTGTCCTGACACAGACACTCTCCATTGTCCATCATATAAACGGACATAGAAAGCATATGAGGACATATAAAGACAGTCACTTATATACCTACCTAAAATATTTGCCATCACTGATGTTCTTCATATAATTTATAGAGGGAAAGAAGAAAAAAAAACCTACTTTAAAGAAAGTTAATGTCCTGGTCTTGAGGCTTAAAAGAGTTATCATGGCGTCTTTTTATACTGCCCATTCTTTGTTCCCTTTACCTCTTCCAGCTTCTCAGCTGCATGGGGCTTCCTTCTTGTCCAAGTCTTAAGTACTTCAGAATCTGAGTCCTTCAGCCAAGTCTGGCTATTATAGTTTACTATCCACAAGTACATTTGAGAAAGATCTTAAAAATAAAAACACTCCAAGTTATCCTCTTAGTTCCAAATAAAGTACTCTTTATCATCATTGTAGGGCAGCAACCCAATTTACCACTTGTAATTAGGATTTATCTTTCAAAACAATTTGGTGACCACTTTCCTCTCAAGCCTATGGGCTCAATGACCTGAGGGACACATAATGGCCCGGTGATAGATTGTGTTGCCTAGTAGATTCAACTTTGTTCCTTGCACAGAGGCAATCTAAGTACAGCTCAACAGAGCTGAAAGGGGCATTCTATACATTTATTAATAATGGAGTTGGCAGAGAATTCTAGTCAGTGAATGCAAATTCATATCTGAAATATATAGCCAACTCTAAGAGGACAGAGGTTTGTGCAGTTCATTATAGGAGCAGTATCATACAATTTATCTCCTACCAGGTAGTTTTCTGAGTGACCAAGAAATAGTACCATATTAGTATTTATTATCAAGAATGGCCAAATTAGCTTTGATCTGGGGAAAAACAGGTAGTTGAATCCATGCTACACAGTATATCACTTTCACATGCCTACTTCATATATGTTCTCTGAATAAACACTGGGGTAGTTGAGGAAAAGACTGATAAGTATTTCTATCTAAATATTAAGAATGTTTTTCTTCATGGATGCTGTTTGATGGACATTTAAGGAGGACACAAAAATGTTCATATTCTGCACATTCTGAGAGGCTCAGCCACATAATTTTGTCACTATTTATTCCAATTTTGTTCTTCCCAAGCCCTGAGTAGCAAGCTAATCCCTTAGATACTACTGAGAAGTCATTTTAGAACCATACCCCAGACCCCATGAAGGACAAGGAGATGGATGAAACAAAGGTTTTATTTTATCAGTGTTTTGAAGGTCACTTTTGGGTGACATTATAGTATAAAAGCCATTAATGTTGACTGGCTGCAACATATCCTACAGATGCAAACACAACTGAACCTGAACTTTTCCCTTTATTAAATAATCGCAGCAATTTCACCAAAAGGCATTATTTAGGGATTAAGGGTGAAGTAGCAAAAGTGTAAGGTCACATTTTGTAAAGATTTTGAGCCACTTGACCTAGTCCAGAATGTACCACTTCCCTATAATGGATGATTCAGTGAATGTCCAATATTATGTTTTGATGGTCACATTGTCCAGGTTTCAGTCTCTACCAGGGTCTAGGGGCAATCCCAGAACAACTTTTCTAAGACTTTTCAGCAGATAATGGCATGGATTTCGCCAAAATCTTAATAGTCTCAGTTGAGACTTCTCAGCTCATGGGGCTTCCTGGAGGATCCATGCATCATCTCTGTCTGCAAGCACCACTTCTGATCCCATCAATATGCTGGGTCATAATGTCCAAGTTACAGGAAGAATAGCAGCAGAACCAGTGATGCAAAGCCATTTTTTTCTCAAGATCCCACTTGAAACTGGCAGTTCTAGGAGTTACCCATAAAAAAGGTTAAAGCATATATGATATATGTTACCTCTGAAATCCAAAGAGGCCACAGTGTATTTTTTATTGTCTTCATGGTGAGTAGTGTAATGTGCAGTATTTTGTCTCTCATTTCAAAGGGGATATCACTGCATGCCCCAAACCAGGCCCTTCAACATTCATAAGATTTATCTTGCATTCTCTGGCACATATATGTCTTATGAAGGAATATAGGTGCTTCTCATCTCTGGTCAGTAGTATAAGGTCAATACTACACTAGATCAACATGATAGATCTGCAGTATCTCAAGATGATAAATGTCTCTAGAGACAATATGAAGACAAAGCACAGAAGACTTCACATAGCTCTGGGCAAGAATATAAAAGTATCCTTTTCTTTTTGCCATATTAAAACAAACTGCTTCTGAATTTGGATACTGATTCCTAAGGATTCTTGGTCTCTTGAGGTTAAAATCTTGCCTATGTTTAATTGAATCATTCTTGAAAACAATCTGAAGGAAACAGACTGACAACTGCTGCAGGATTGCAACAGTATCTGCTTTCATTCCTGATGAGCTTGGTCCCAATGATAATAGTGTAATGATTCCAGTGGAGGTATTTTGTTGTCTCAGGGTCACGGTTTGGTTTGGTTTTGTTTTTTCCTTTAAGAAAGTGCATGTCAAATACACAAGTTTGGTTATATCTAAAGTCTCCAAAGTGACTGCAGTCATTTTAAATTGTCCTTGGCACAGCTGTGCTCTTTAGGAAGACACATACAGGAAAGATAATATAGAAACAGGTACCAAGAGGTAATAAATTTACCAGCAGACAATCCAATATAGGGTGGCTGACAGTCAAAAGTAAAAGTATCTCTTGTGCATATCTTTGATCCACAAATTTAAAGTCAAGCTGACCTGAGAAATCCCAACAATCCTCGGGCAAGTGGAATTTGTGGAGAGAAAATATCTTTAAAAGCCAACTTTGAGACACCATGATGGCCGAGTGGTTAAGGGGTTGGACTTAAAAGCCAACTTTGCCTGCATAATAGACAAGACCCAGGAAAGTATTGACATTGTGTTAATTAATAATGCAAGGCAAAGTTTGTCCTAAAGAGGTAATATCTAACGAGAGCTTTTACTCTTCAAATTCAGTTGGAAAAACATTTTTCAGACTAGTAGTGGTCTTGAACATCCTTTAATAAATACAGCAGTAACAAAAAACAAACAAACAGGATGATTATTGGCCAATCAATGATTTGCCAGTTTTTCATCAAGGAAAAGGGGTATAAACATACTAGATAAGCAAAAATTTCTGCATCCTACAATCTTGAGGAGGAAACAAAAAGAATCCTGAATAGGTCAGTGAAATATTTGAGCACAGATTCAGCATCAACTTTCCTTACTTGTATGGGCCAATTTGCCTGTAGTAAATTTAGAGACAAGAGAAGTATAGTAACTATACTTCTAAGTTATAGGTATTAATCTGTGCCAAAAAGAGCCTTAACAAAATCTCAGCAGAAGCTCCAGGATTCTCAAAACTCAACAGCAAGGACCATCAAGAAGACACTTTTACTGGGGCACTTTGGTGGCTCAGTTGGTTAAGACTCTGACTTCAGCTCAGATCACGGTCTCGTGGTTCACGGGTTTGAGCCCCACATCTGGCTCTGGTGCTGACTGCTCACAGCCTGGAGTATGCTTCAGATTCTAGGATTCTGTGTCTCCCTCTCTCTCAGCCACTCCCCTGCTCATGCTTTGTCTCTCTCACTCTCTCAAATTAAACATTAAAAAAATTTTTTTAATTTTTTTTTTTTTATTTCTAGGAGAGAGAGAGAGACAGCGTGAGCAGGGGAGGGTCAGAGAGAGGGAGTCACAGACTGAAACAGGCTCCAGGCTCTGAGCTGGCAGTCAGCACAGAGCCTGACGCGGGGCTCGAACCCACGAACCGCGAGATCATGACCTAAGTGAAAGTCGGACGCTTAACCGACTAAGCCACCCAGGCGCCCCTAAAAAAATTTTTTTAAATGATTAAACTTTTACCTAGGTGAAGAAAAACGGAATTATTTATCATACTGAAGTAAAGGAGAAGGAACCTGAAGAGGACTTTAAGAGCAAAGTACTTAGAGGAACAAGAGGGGTATTCTTACTTTGCAAATGACATATCTGATAAAGGGTTAGTATCCAAAATACATAACGAATGTATCAAACTCAACACCCAAAAAACAAATAATCCAATTAAAAATGGGCAGAAGACATCAATAGACATTTCTCCGAAGAAGACATCCTGATGGCTAACAGACACATGAAAAGATGCTCAACATCACTCACCATCAGGGAAATTCAAATAAAACAATGCAATATCACTTCATACCTGTCAGAATGGCTAAAGTCAACAACACAAGAAATAACAGGTGTTGGTGAGGATGTGGAGGAAGAGGAACCCTTATGCACTGTTGGTGGAAATACAAACTGGTGCAGCCACTGTGTAAAACAGTATGAAGTTTCCTCAAAAAAGTTTAAAATAGACCTACCCTATGATCCAGGAATCTCACTACTGGGTATTTACCCAAAGAATACAAAAACACTAACTCAAAGGAATATATGCACCCTTATGTTTATAGCAACATTATTTACAATAGCCCAGGTGTCAATCAATTAATGAATATATATGTATATGATATTATTTAACCATAAAAATAATGAAATATTGCCATTTGCAAGGACATTAATGGAGCTAGAGAGTATTATGCTAAGTGAAATAAGAGAAAGACGAATACCATGATTTCACTCATATGTAGAATTTAAGAAATAAAACAGGTGAATATATGAGAAGGGAAAAAATAAAAGAGAGGGAAGCAAACCATAAGAAACTCTTAATGACAGAGAACAAAGTGAGAGTTGATGTATGAAGATGGATGGGGAATGGGCTAAATGGGTGACGGGTATTAAGGTGGACATTTGTTATGATGAGCATTAGGTGTTATAATAATGTAATGAAGTAAGTGATGAATCATTAAATTCTACTCCTGAAACTAATATTAGAATATATGTTAACTAGCTAGAATTTGCATAAAAATTTGGGAAAAGAAAACAAAGGGAGAAAATGGAGGGAGATAAACCAAGTTACAGACTCTTAACTATAGAGAACAAAGAGATGGTTACCAGAGAGGAGGTGGGCAGGAAGATAGGTGAAATAGGTGGTGGGGATTAAGGAATGCACTTGTGATGAGCAGTGGGTGCTGTATGGAAGTGTTGAATCAATATATTGTACACCTGAAACTAATATAACAATCTGTTAGCTATTGGAATTAAAATAAAAACTTTAAAATAAAAAACAGGAATCTTCCTAAAAAGATATTTATCTCTACAGAAGGTTTTTGAGGGGAATTAAAAAATAAGAGTCAATTCTACATTGATTGCTATTGAGAATGAGGGATAATTTGGTGAATGACTATCTCGGTAATATAATATGATTCCTTATGCCTCAGTTATATCCCCATGATTATCCCATGTTTCATTATTTCAGTGTATCCCCATGTTTGATTACAGCAAACTTCCATCAGGAAACATCATGTTATGTTTGATTATTTACAAAGTAAATGAGCCTAACACTGAAATGAAATACAAAAAATTTCTATTAGATCTGCAACTAAATGATTTAAAATATAAATAAAATTCATATAATTGTTGCTTTCATTGCAAGCTATATCTATGATCTATCAACCTTGGGGCAAACCTTGAGGTAGCAAAGCAGCAATAGCCATTTTCTACCTCCCACAACTGGGTTGGCTGATGGAGATTGCTGCCCTCCACCAAAGACCCTGAAGCCTAAGACTCACCTGAAGGAGACATAGAGGCATAAAATAAGGCCAAGAATATGATACAGTGGAGAAAATATTTATGGGAGAGTCATTCCAAATCATAAGGAAAGCCAAGAAGTGTGTTTTTTTCCTGCCAATATAAATGTGGGTTTCTCAGAAAATATGGATATAAATAATCCATATAAAAAGCTTCTATAATACTGTGGAAGAAAGTACATCTACATATTAACATTTATATTCCACTTAAAAATCGTATTATATATGATACAGCAATACATTTTATTTTTAACACAAGGGATTTAAGCTGTTAGACTGTCATGACTTTTTTTAAAAAGTCACTTAATATATCCCTGTGTCCATATATTTAAATATTTTATTTGAAATTAGTATTTAGGAATAGTCAAAATGTGAGCCTGAGAAAATAATCTGGGTAATTATGCCATTACAAGTTTCTAATATGCTGCCAATGCTGATTTGAGAGAAAAAATAAAATTACCCACTGCATATGCTCAGCAATACATTTTGATATTTAAAAGTACAAACAGATTTTAAAGGCACTTTTATACCAATATACCAACATTAAAACCCAAATACTCACAAAATTGTGTTTTTTCCAAAACAGATCCTATCAAGAGAACACTAAAAATCAACCAAAGCCATGAGGTTTCATTTTACTGATCTCTAAATCAAAGTCGGATACATGAATTTAAATAATTTGTATGTAAAATATGTATAAAAACTTAGAGTCATGAGCCAAATTTTAATCTGAAGCAACCTGAAATAGTCAAGATTGCATCCGAAAATTTCCCATAAATAAAATGTAGACGAATATATTACTACACCCCAAGACAACAATATTTCACTCCAAGTTCTTAATAAGGATTTTCAAGTTCTTGAGCATTAGAAGTTGAAGGAATACATGCACAATAAGAAATATTTACTAACAGAAATGTGATAGCATTGAAATGATTATTTTCCTTTTACTACCTAGGTCCAAGCATTTTAAATAAATCTTATCTAGATTAAAATAGTTATTTTGGGGGCTACTTTGGGTGACTCAGCTGGGTAAGCATTCCACTAGCTCAGGTCATGATCTCACAGTTGCGGTTTGAGCCCCACAACAGGCTCTGTGCTGACAGCTCACAGTCTGAAGCTTGCTTCAGATTCTGTCTCCCTCTGTCTCTGCCCCTCCCCTGCTTGTGCTCTCTCTCTCTCTTTCTCAAAAATAAATAAACTTTTTAAAACTTTCTAATAAAATAAAACCAATTAAAATAGTTACTTTTCATACTTTGCTATGTGGTATTAAATGTATTATAAAATGTTAGACACAGGTATATATAATGATCCAAATGTAATCTTCCCCACATAGATCATGTCCCTTCCATATTACTAGGGTATTTATGGTCATCCAAAATATATGATGCGTCTGTCATTAATGCAAAATAACACCTACCTTTCAGCTTATGAATCAACATGTGGCTAAATCACAGTATTTGTAGTTAATGGATATTAAAAATATATAAATCTTTTTTTATCATGGAACAATTTTATCATGGAAAAATATAATAGGCACACATTTGTATAACAGTATATATTTGCATATTTACTTGGAGACAAAAAATATTTTTAACACTCCAAAATACATAGAAGAGTTTCCTAAGCACCTGTGATTCGGCAGAAACCACAGACAAGAAAGTGAGAAGTAGTAGCCATAGAATATTGAAAGGGCCCATGTCTGGCAGATCTCAGCAAGGGCATCAGGAGCTCAAAAGCAATATAATTGCCTTTTATTTGTAACAATGGGATTGGGAACTGGGTTTAGAAGGGCTGACTGCTATAACATCCTTGCTTCTTATCTAGTTCAAAGAAGGGGAGCTACATTTGCATGAAGAAGTATATCTTTATGTCAGTAGAGAAAAAGAGAATCCTTGGGTTGTGAAAATTAGCTGGTCTAGAAAACTAAGACACTACTACCTCTACCAACCTGTATTGGAAATTTCCTGCAAATACCATGCCCTGAAAACTCTAGCTTTTTAAAAACTACATAGAAAGAAAAAACTGCAATGGATCAATATAGATTTTATAAATAAGCAAGGAAATAAACAGCAGCACCCCACTGATGAAGAAGAAAAGTTTACAAGAAAAATATTGCCACCTAATAGGAAGAAAAAGGTTTAAGCATTTTGTCAAGAATTGAAATATAAAAAAGTAAATGCCCATGTGTAGGAGAAAAAACACACATAAATCATTAGACTTCAGAAAAGATATGTGAAAACAAAATATGAGAAGCTATGCTATATATACAGGAATCAAGCAAAAAACATAAAATTAAAAATGTGAATTTCCTTTTTAAAATTTTTTTAACATTTACTCATTTTTGAGAGAGAGAGAGAGAGAGAGAGAGAGAGAGTGAGAGTGGGGGAGGGTCAGAGAGAGAGGGAGACACAGAATCAGAAGCAGGCTCTAGGCTCTGAGCTGTCAGCACAGAGCCCGACGTGGGGCTCGAACCCACGAGTGGTGAGATCATGACCTGAGCTGAAGTCTGACTGAGCCACCCAGGAGCCCCTAAAAATACGGATTTCAATGGAGAATCAATTCTGTGGCAAATGTAGTGAGGACTATGGACATATATAGCAATGAGAAAAGCTTAAAAACTAAACATAAATTAAAAATAGCCCCCCATTTTTTTCAGAAAGAGACTTGCCGATTTAGATTGGAGACTTAGAGAGCTAGAAAGAATGTTTGTACAATTAAAATAAGAAAAACCCTGAGCAGACTGTAAATTAACGATTGTCTTGAATCCTTTAGAGAAGTAAGGTGCCAGGTCAAGTAATTAACCTGAAATATGGAGAGAGAGGTGCTTAAAGGGAAAAATGTGGTGCAACATTTGATTAACATGGTGGGAGGTGGATGGGGAGATAGAAGAAGACAGAGGAGGCTGACTCAGCCATATAAGCCAATAAGACCACGATCAGCCAGTTTTAAACAAGTCCTTAATTAGGCCTGAGAATGTCAAGTCCCTAGACAGCAGACATAAAGGGATCCACAACCTTATGCAGGATTTTTCTCCAAGAACCTCACTGGACATCCACAGAGAGAAAAGTTACCCTCCGGGGGGTTGGTGGGGAAGAATGGCAGCCACTTCACAATACCATCAACAACTATTTCTCTCATTTCTTGTACTGAACAGAACTTTTGGTTTCTGGGAAATGGTAACTAGAATAGAATGAACTGGTGGAAAATGATTGCCCCTGAGAAAAGGGAATGGCGGTCACTGTAGAAAATGTATTCAAGCCTGTCTGGCTTCTCTTTCTCACAAAACAGCCATCTCAGTCTGCAGGTGGAAGAGCAATAAAGGCTATATCCTAAGAGAATTAGTGGAGAGCTGTAGTTAGAGACAAGGAACTTGAAGGGGAGGGGAGGGGAAGGGAAGGGAGCTTCTTTGTGAAGGAGGACCAAGAATACAGTTAGGCCCAGAGCCACCCCTGCAAGAGAGCAGAAATACATGTGAGTCCAGACCCCAGGGACTCAGTCCCGGCCTGACACTGAGCCTTAATCAGAGTATCACTGAATGCTGCTTTCCCCCACTCCACATCACAACGCTGACAAACATCAGGTAAAGTTAAGTGGGAAAGATGCATCAGAGAATGATGTAAGGCATAGATAGATTCCTTCTGGCAAACTGTGCAAAGAAAAGAGGCAAAGACAAGTGGGAAGACCTGAAGGTAACTGGGGAGGAGACACTGAGAAACACTCTCTTGTTAATTAGCCCACAGCAGAAACACAAGCAGTCCCTAGAGGAATTAGAAGCCTCCGGTGTGAAGAAGGAAACCATAATAACAGCAAGCTTCACACTCAGCCCAAACCTAACAAGATTAACATAAAGCCCCACACTAAAGGCTCAGGAGAAGGAAAAGTGTGTTGTCCCCCCAAAATAAAAGCTCTTAAATTAATATTTCCTGCACCAAACAATATGTTTGGCTTTCAAAACAGCAACAAAAAATAAAGTATACAAAAAGGCAAGAGAAAACACACTTCAAACAAAGTATCTACCAGAATCAGACTTCCCTGCCCCCTTAAATGAAAAAATATGATGTAATTATCAGGCTTGGAATTTAAAATGACTCTAATTAATATGCTAAAGGCTCTAGTAGTAAAGGTAAACAATATGAAGGATCACAAAGGTAATGCTAGCTGAGAGATGAAGATCAAAAGAACAAGCGAAATAAAAATTGTGTAAATAAAAGATAAATAACATGTGATTTCATTCATATGTGGAATTTAAGAAACAAAACAGAAGTGCATAGGGGAAGTGAAGGAAAAGTCAGAGAGGGAGGCAAACCATCTGAGACTCTTAAATACAGAGAACAAACTGAGGGTTGCTGGAGGGGTGTTGGAATGGGTTAATGGGTGATGGGCATTAAGGAGGGCAATAGTGATGACTCATTAAATTCTACTCCTGAAACCATTATTACACTATATGTTAACTAACTTGGATTTAAATAAAACTAAAAAAAAATTAAAGAAGAAAGAAAAAATATAGTAACAGAGATCAGAGAATGTCTTTGAAGGTCTTATTTGTAGAATCTCAGAGAAGAATCAGTGGATATGAATATACATCAAAGGAATTACCCAAACTGCAACCCAGAAAGAAAAATAATAAAGAAAACAGAACAGAGCATGCATGAGCTGAGGTACAATATCAATGGGATCAATATAGGTGGAAATGTAATTGGAATCTCAGAAGGAGAAGAAAGATAAAATAGAACAGCAGAAATAATTTAATAAATATTTGTTGAGAATTTTCAAAAATTAGCAGTAGTAACCAGATCTCAGATACACGCCAAGCAGGATAAATGCTTCCACTACTCACTTTCCCTTCCACAAAAATATCGGGGCATAAAATATTTAAACTGTTGAAAACAGGAAAATATCTTGGAGGCAACAGGAGAATAGGGTTGACTAACAGAGGAACAAAGATAATAATTATAACATGTCTCATCAGAAAATACACAGGCAAAAAGAATCTTGAAAGTGATGAAAGAAAGAACAACAACCAAAAACTTTCCCAACCGGAATTCTGTACCAACTAAAAGTGCTCTTAAATGAAAAAGAAATTAAGAGTTTCTCAGACACACAGAAAGTGAGGAGATTCAGTTCTAGCAAAGCCAGGTTATAAGAAAATGTAAAGGATATTCTGCAAGCAGAGGAATATGATATAGGCATGATATAGTCATGATCTACACAAAAGAATGAAAGTGTTAAGATGAAACAAATAAGATGAATGATTTTTCTTGTTTTAATTGCTCTAAACGAGAACTAGGTGTGTAGACCAAACTTATAATGTGTTTATATAGCATATGTAAAAATGAAATGCAGGGCTCATGGAGAGTGAGAAATTGGTAATTTGTTGCTTGACAGTCCTATGCCATATTTGAAACTTTATATTATATGCCTGTGCACTAAGATATTTAAAAATGCATTTGTAACCACTAGGACAACCACTATTTTTTTTCAATTTTAAGTTAATAGAGAGATAAACTAGAATTATTTAAATGTCCAATTAAATCCAGAGAAGGCAAAGAAAATAAAAGAATAAAAGAGGAAGTAACCTATGGAAAACACATAAAATGGCCAGCAAAGAGATAGATTTCAATCCATTTTATATATTAATAATCACCTTAAATATGAATGATCTAAAAGTACAAGTGAAGAGAGTTTGTCAGATTCAACAAAAAAGCAAAACCCCAAATTTGCCATCTACAAGAACCTATTCTAAACATAATGACATATACAAGTTAAAAGTAAAGGGGGAGACAAAGGTGTAGTGTGCAAACTCTAACCAAAATAAAGCTAGAGAAACGATAACTTCTGACAAGGTAAGTTTCCGAACAAAAAATATTATCCTGGATAAAAAGAGGCATCACATAGTGATTAAAGGGTCAATTCTCCAAGGAGACATAACCATAACGACCATAAATATTTATGTGCTTAAAAACAGAGCTGCAATATACATGAGACAAAAGCTGACAAAACTAAAAGTAGAAATGGGCAAATTTACAATTCTGGGAAATGTAACAAGCTGTTCTCAGTAACAGAATCAGTAAGATAAAAATAACGTGATCTGCACTGTCAACCAGGTTGACCTAATTGATATTAGGAAACAGTCCACTCATCATCGAAATACAGACTGTTCTTGTGTGCACCTAGAACAAACACCAAGATGAGCATGTGCTGGTCCATAAAACAAATATTTACACATTTAAAATAATTGAAAATAAAACTATATAAAACAAACTAGAAACAGTAATAGGAAGATAGATTGAAACAAATGCCTAATAATTGAAAAATTCAATAGCATATTTGTATGTAAACCATGATTCACAGAGGAAGTTTCAAAGGAAATAATATAATTTGAACTAACTGAAATATATATGTGTGTTTATGTGTGTGTATATAATATGTATGTATATATGTAAATATATATACATATATATAGTGAAGTACAGCTAAAGCAATGCTTAGAGGAAAAATTATAGCAAGAAATGCTTATATTAGAAAACAAAAAAATATTAACAATAAGTAACCTGTGCTTTCCCTTAAGAAACTAGAGAAGGAAGAGCAAATTAAACCCAAAGTAGAGGAAAGAAAATAATAAAGATCAAGTAAAAATCAATAATATTGAGAGCATAAAAAACAATTCAGAAAAAAAAAAGTAGGTTTCAGAGCAAAAGATATTACCAGTGATATAGAATGACTTTTCATAATAGCAAAGAAATCAATTCCTCATGAGAATATAATAATCCTAAATGTGTTTCCATAATAGCATAACTTAAAAATAAATGGAGCAGAAGCTGATCTAAACCAAACATGAAAATAAACAAATCCACAATTACATCCAGAGATTTTAAGGTGCTTCTCTCAATAATTGATAAGAGAAGTAGAAAAAAAATCAGTAATGGTATAGAATATCTGAAAGACACAATTAACTTGATCCAAGTGAAATGTTAGGATAAGGCAGCAAATAGTAGCAGAACACACACCCATTTGAAATGCACACAAAATATTTCCTATAATAGACCATATTCTTGTTCATAAAAATAATCTCAACAAATTTTCTAGGAACCAAATCATACAAATTAGTTTCTATTTCTTTAATGACATTTCATGTGCTTATTTGTCATTTTTGTATATTCATTGGTAAAGTATGTGTTCAAAACATTTACTAGTTTAATTTAAAATATTGGATTTGATACCTTTTTATATTTTCTGTATAAAAGACTTTTATCAGATAGATACATTTCAAATATTTTCTCTTCTCTGTGGGTTATTTTTTACTCTATTCTAGGTTTTCCTTATTCTGTAACAGAACTAACCACACTGAGCATAATTAAAGGAATGTAGCTGCAAATAGTCCATCAATTTGCTTACCTGCACATATTCCCCAAGATCAAGGTATGCAATTTATTATTACTATTGTACAAAGGCAAGTAGTGTGCATAGGCAAGGTAACACAATATCACATAAAATATCACCGTCCCAATCACCCTCAGAACATCAGTTCCATTGGTCTTATGGAAAATGAAACAATGTGAAAGGCTTGAATGACTGCCTAAATTGACTAAATGAATGTTTTCACAAATGAGAGGCAGTACAGAAAGATTCCACTGGAAATGATTTTAGTATTTAGGAATGACAGGGAAACAATGCTGCAGCCACTCAACTTTATAACATTTCCATCCTCCAATTTTGTTTTCATCTCGCTTGAACAATTACCATTAAAGAGAGGTATCCATACTACTGAATTTGATTTAATGTATGTATTTCTAGGGAATTACCAGAGTACAGTATAACTTCTCCAAATTGTAAAATTTGAATATGACCATGTTGCTAAGTGCCAGCATCTTCCTGATCTTCCTAAGATTTGGCTGAAGAGAAAGCCCTAATGAAATAGATGCACTTATTTTCTAAGCCAGCAAATGCTACTGGGGGAGGAAGGGTGTGATTTAAAACAGGGAATAAATGGACAAGGGAAGAGATTGTAGTGAGAGAAAAGAGGGCACAAAATGTGGGTTATAACCAGCTGGGTAATGAAAGGAATTCAGTACCTTATTTCCAATGAGAGTGTCCCAGAGCAAGAAAATAATACTCTTAGCTATTTCTTTCAATCTCTTGCTGATAGACAGCTGGTGCTGATAGGAGGGGAAAAGGACTCCTAAAGATTTATGGGCTCTGTCTAAAGACTGAATCTGGATAATTTGGAGAAAAGATTTGATACAGAGTCCCCTGCTCATTGAACTGATAGGTAGAAAGTTAGACCTACTTTGGTTCAAAATTTCTGGGCTATATTTACTAATTTATTTCTTTTTCTGATAACCTGAGAGAGAGATTACCTTTGATTGGCACAGGGTGGAAATTGCTGAACATCCAGTCACCTACAGCTTGTGTGACTGTGAATCAAGATGACACATTGCTAAGACAGCTGTCTGTGTGCGAAGGGAGAAGATTGCTACCACATACCTGAAATATCATTTGATTTGCTCTTTCATGTACACTGAATATAAATTGGATGGAACACCCTAAAGGAAAGAAACATGAGAACCTGGTTAGTTTGAAGGCCATGGACACAGGGATGATATGGTTGCCTCATTCCACCAATGACTGTCCTTTAACACTTGTCAGAAGACTTACCATACACTTTGGTGTGGAATTAATGCCCAATTAATGCTTTCAAGGAGCACACAATATTTTGGCTCCTATTGTATACCTTTTATGTGTGCTGTGATTGCCAAATGGCATAAAAATATGAGGTAGTTTGAAAAGCACTAGCTCTACCAGGCGAGATGTAACTTAAGAATTTTATGAGTCAGTTTAAATTATTTAGATAAACCATTATCAGGTCAAAAAATACTTGCTAACGCTTACTGTGTTACTGTCTGGGAGATAATATCCTGAAAACTTGGTGTGCTGTTTTTACAAAGTATATGCTAGGCTTTGAAGTAGTGACTACTATATATGAGGCTCTTCTTGTAGCCAGAATACATAGATCTAGGAATCATGGTGTGGGAGTGGCCCTTATCACAAATAGGCTTAAAGTCCCAGTGAAATAATTTTTTATTCCTCTGTCTGAAACTTTGGTCTGGCTGCAAATCATGTTTCCACTGAAGGATAAAATATTTACACTGAATTGAAGGGTGAAATTTACTACTTCACTATTGGTGGCATATTATGCCAAAGAAACAGAATAGAAAAAGGGGTTGGTGTAATGGCTGTGGTGACTGATTCCAAGAATCAAGTGGGAAATTGGCTTTCAGCCTGCCACATAGTTAGGACAGGAAGTATTAGGTCTAGAATCAGAAAATCTGGATATCCTTAGATAGCTAGTCACCATTGTCCTCAGTTTTGTTACAGACCAGGTAATTATAAAAAGAGGCTGGAAATCTTGTAAAACTGGATATAGAAAATGAAAAAAAAAAGAGAAAGAAAGAAAGAAAGAAAGGAAGGAAGGAAGGAAGGAAGAAGGAATAGGATTGTATTTCCATCCCAGGATAATGAAGGTTAAGGGGGGGGAGGGGGGAAGACTTCCAATATTTAACTTTAAGTTTTGAGGCATAATTTGTCCATAGAACAAGAGCAATAATTTCGGTATCAGATAGTGTTAAAGGGTTTAGTTTTAGCATTAAATACAGATCTCCTATATCTTCCTTTGTATATGTTATTGGACATTTCTTTTTTTATTTTTTAATAGTTTTTATTTTATTATTACTATTTTTTTAAAGGTCTCACTTTTTTTTTTTTAATGTTTTTTATTTATTTCTAGGAGAGAGANACAGGGTTTAGGCCCTGAGCTGCCCGCACAGAACCTGATGCAGAGCTCGAACCCATGAACCACAAGATCATGACCTGAGCTGAAGTTGGATGCTTAACCTACTGAGCCACCCAGGCACCCCTGGACCTGTTTCTTAAATCTTTTTTTTTATGAACTATCTAATTTGTTTCATTGCTTGTATGGTTGTTATCAAGATTAAATAGGATAATGCAAGGATCTTGCCTCAGCATCTGACAGGTAAGTATTTGGAAAATAAAAGCTTTTATTTATATTACTACAACATATTATCAGATAAAAAATAATTTGGATATAGAATCTAAAATAGTACACGTGGAAGGGAAATTGATTAACAATTTTTTTTAAGCAACCAACATTCCCTACTTTATTTAATTACAGTTATGTATGTCTCCCCTTGCTGTGGTCTCCTGCTGGGAAAGGGGGATGGTAAGTTTTTCTGTTAACTTGCTTTGTGTTTCCACCCAGTCTTTCTCATCTTGCCCACTCAGGGTCAAAATAATAGCAACTTATTTCCGCTCATTAATTTTACAGAAGGGGAAGTTTGGCCCGAGGGAGAGATAAAGAACTTGGACTAAGGTCACTAGATAGAGTTGCAAAAATATTGAAAAGAGGTTATTAAAGAAAATTAGCACTTTAATGAAATTTGTAATCAGAAACTTATGGGCAGAAAATGAATATGCCAAGATCACAGGACCTACTTTAATCTGCAGCCACAAATTTCAAAATTTTGATAAATTTATATACATTTCCTCACAAACCAGTTTGGCATGCAAAAGTTAAAAATGAAATTATCTCCTCAACTTGAATCCATGAATAAAGAAAAGAGTCATTGGCTTGCTAGTTGACATTATTACTTCAAATCAAAGGGGCTCTAGGGCCCCTGGCTAGCTCAGTCAGTTAAAGTGTTTGAGTTCAGCCAGGTCATGATCTCCCAGTTTGTAGGTTCAAGCCCCACATTGGGCTCTGTGCTATCAGTGCATGAGCCTGGAGCCTGTTTTCGATTCTCTGTCTCTGTCTCTCTCTTCCCCTCTCCTGCTCACGCTCTGTCCTTGTGTCTCTTTCTCTCTCTCTCAAAAATGGATAAACATTAAAAATTTTTTTTTAATTCAATTAAGAGATTCTCAGGCAAATTTTATATGTGGAGTAGTCATAGTATTGATCAATGATTATTTTTAAATTATCTTTTTGTAAACTTAAAAAAAAGTATTTACTGTGTGTGTGTGTGTGTGTGTGTGTTTGGATTCTTTATGAGAATGGGATGGAAAACTGCATAAAAATTATTTTTAAAGAACACAATCATATAATCCTAATTAAAAATCCTGAATTAAAAAAGGGGATCCTATTTCTTTCTTGAGACAGCTTCTGACACTGATATTTATATTGAATCCCTATGTCCTTAATCCATAATCCTATGACTAATCCCTAGCTGACTAGAATAGTTTATCATGTTTAGAAACTAGTGGAAGAATTTAGGGGAGAAATGTAAGTAGAACTGAACAAGGGAAACAGTCCATGTATTAAAAAGGAATTCCAGACTCAGAAAAAAAAAATGCCACAACCTAATATCCTACTAGATTAATACTAGATTTAAACAATTAAAATTAATATAAAAAATGTGGCAATTACAGTCACACGATACATTGCTTTTTAGATAAAATAACCCTAAATATGGCATATACTTCACAAAACCTTGTTCAAGCTTAAAAAATAAAACTTTAAAAGATCAAGGCTCTTCAAAGCTCAAGACAGATTTTTGTTTGATTTTTCTTGCCTCAAGGACTGCTTTATCCAGGAAGATACTCAAGCTTCTTGGCAGATGAGTATTTGCTGGTGTCATTCCTTTAAAAAGAACATTGACTGCCTCAGCCTCTTCCCCTGGAAACAGCTTCAAAATAAGCTGTGAGCCCTAGATCTTAATTTAGTCTTTGTACTAGGAACTTTACTGGTGGTGGAGAGAGTCACAGGGTGATTTATTAAAGACCTAGAGTCTCTCTTGTTCTCTTATGAATTCTTTAGCCCTTCTGTTTGAGTTTGAAAGTTTAAGTATAATAGAACTCCTAATCTATGATTTTTAGTATTGGTTTCCTGAAATACACTCTACTTCTCATTACCAGTTGGGGTATTGATCCTTTAAAGGGCATGTCTACATGCCCTCTCTACTTGATTTAAAAAACCCAGCACTGTTGCTCCTCTCTTGAAGTCAGGCAAATCTTTGTTTAGGGAGGAGTCAACAAGAAACCTCTACTTGCTATGTTTTGAATACAATTTTTCCTGCATTTATGCTGACACTTCATTGAAAAACAATAGCATGCAACATGTACTTTTGAAAAGTCCTTTTCTCTAGTCTCCAAATGGAGATTCGTGAGGCCCCTATTACACATCGATAAAGTCCAAACTTAGCTCCCAATAGAAGCAATTTTTCTGTGATAATATGAGTAATGTATTCCTGGGAAGCTTCATTTTTAAAATTTTAATCACAATCTGAGTTTTTCTATTGGATTTTATTAAGAGGACACCCTCCCCCACCCAGCACTTCTTGAAGAAGGAGGTAGAAAGCAAACTGTTCTGAGTACTAAATTCAGCAAATCGAAGAATTCAAACAGTTAAAAAAATGTTTAGGATTTTTATTTTAAAGATTTCACATTAGAAATCTGTATATTTCTGCAGTCTCCTACAATAAGGCAGGAAATAAATAAATCTTAATCGAACATTAGAGTAATGGAAAAGAAGATAGAGTGGAGCGATATTTAGCAGGCAGCAAAAATGGAAGGACTTGGTAAGTTTGGATGAATATTATTTATAAAAAGGGGGGGGAGGAATAAATGGTGATGATGAGGTTTCTAAGTCCTAACTATTAAAGTGATACCATGCTGAGAGGTCACACTCATAGCACCAAGAAATGCAGGTTTAAAATAGAAACTATTGAGGGCAATTTACAACTAGGTAATAGTAGAACACATGCAGCCCTGCAAATAATCATTATCCTCCAGCTTAAGCAGGCTTGCACCATGACCTAATTTTGTCTTTATTTCTGGAATTTCAAATACTTGGTATTGGACACCTGAAGTGTTTCTCAAATTTCATTATTAAGTGTCCATTACTTCTCATATAGTTTTCTCCTTTTTCATGGAATGTTTTCAATTTTATCTTCCAAAATTTTATTACTTTAAAACATTAAAACATCTGCTGTAGTATGTTTAATTCAAACAACTCCTGTTTTATTCTCTGAGTACTTTTCTCCACAGCAATATATCTTTCTCATCTCTCTAAGGAAATTGTCTTTGGTCATCCAAGCTTATTTTTCCTGAAGGTTTGTCTCAGAATCTGGTTTTTATGAATTTTCCTTAAATATTTAGGGAGTCATGGCTATCCACTCATGTTTAAGAGGGAGGCACTAAGAAGTTGAACAGAAACTTGGTGTATTTTGGCAAGGCTTATCAAGTAAAGCCTTCAAATCATTAATCTGGCAGCATCTTCAGAGATATAATTCAGGCTGGTTATAATATTTGGATAAAAATATTCCCATTCCCTGCCAAAAAGATATAAGCCTGGCTGCCAATAAGGAAGGTCTCAAAATGATTCACTAAGGTGCTATCTGTGTGTCATAGTGCCGATTGTTCCTTTACTATAACATAGAATCTCCATTATCATTCCACCAATCTCCATTATGAGGGTGAAATGGACTTTTTCCTTGTAAAAACCAAGTTCCTTCCCTAAATAATAAATGTTTCTTTCAATGATAATGAATCCAAAACTCTTTTTTCCTTCAGAAATGAATCCTGTCCCATGGTATACGATTGTTCTATATCTGTTATTATTAAATCAGAATGTACTGCCTCAAAAAAACCCTAAATGTTAGGTTTTCAACATATTTTAAACTTTTCACTCCTGCATTCCTGAAGTTAGATGTTCCTGTAGAGTTCCATACAGATACTCTGGATCACCCTCTTCAAGGACCAAATTTTCAGTTTTCTGCTGCTTTAAAGGAAGACTGTGAAGATCTATCCATTTTTTGAAAAGAACTCAGCAAGTCAACAGATCCTTTTGCTGACAAGCTAACTCTGCCCACATATGTAGAGCTACCCATTTCTGAGGTTTTTATGGCTGCTGAAGTGAAAACCATGATACTTTTGGGTTTCTTCTGCTATGACTCAAATACTCTTTCTCAAACTTGCTAAACCAGTTTTCACCAGTTTTCCATGCACCTCAACATCCAAAATTGTGTTTCTAAAGATTCCTCTTTTACTGTTTTTTACTAAAGGATGTATTATTTATTTATGTGAACATTTACTGTCAATTTAGTAAACTTTTAGGGGGAAACGGGCAAATACATATGTTTAATTTGACATATTTAACAAGAACTTAAACTAATTTTTATTGGATTTTAAACCTCAACTATTTTTAAAAAATTTTTTAAATGTTTTATTTATTTCTGAGAGAGAGAGAGAGCGAGCCTGAGCAGGGGAGAGTCAGAGAGATAGGGAGACACAGAATCTGAAGCAGGTTCCAGGCTCTGAGCTAGCTGTCAGCACAGAGCCTGACACGGGGCTCGAACCCACAAACTGTGAGATCATGCCCTGAGCTGAAGTTGGATGCTTAACTGACTGAGCCACCCAGGCATCCTTATACCTCAACTTTTAAAAGTGATGTATATAGGTCAGCACCAGGACAGTGTGACTTCTGCCTATTTTTTCTCCCCTTTGATTTATAATTAATCGGGAATCCATAAACAAAGAGCAAAAGTGCCTGTGTACAGCATATCAGGACACCTGAGACATCTCTCCATATGTGTACCTCTTGCCAATAGAGGAGGCAGAGTGAGGGAGGTTGCGGTGGAGGCCCACTGCAGAGGTGGTGAGGGCAGAGAAGGCAGTGGCCAACCAGGCAGTGAGCCAGCATGACTTTAATGGTAGTGGAGGTGGAGGGAAAAGACAATGAGGGCCTGCCAAGACCCATGTGCTGCAGGTGGAGGGGGCAGTTGCTTTCTCTGAAAATAGACTGTAGGCAGGGAAAGGAAAGGGAAGTAGGCAGACAAAGAGAACTGAAGGATGGCGTCTCCTGCTGTCTACCTCAGGAGATGAGAGGATTGCCTAAAGACCTCTGGGATCTTCCCACTTGAGGAGCCCGCTACCTGGATGTGGCACACTCAAAACTTCAAGTGCTAAGTGTATGCCTTCTTCTACTCAGCAGCCAATCTTTCGTTTTTATTATTATTTTTTTAATGCCAACCTTAGCAGTGAGTCTGCTCTGTTAAGAGAAACCAAAAACTTTTACTATAGGACCACATTCTGGAGATGTCAACTTCTGGATTTCAAGCTATACTACAAAGCCAAGGTAATAAAAATAGTATGGTACCAACACACACACACACACACACACATTGGCCAGTGGAACAGAGTAGAGAGTATGGAATTAAATCCAAGCATATATGATAAAATAATATTTGGCAATGGAGCCAAGAATACTCAATTGGGAAAGGATAGTCTCTTCAATAAATGGTAACTGAGAAAACTGAAGAAACATCCAGATAAAATGAAATTGGGACACCTGGGTGACTCAGTTGGCTTAGCCTTTGATTCTTGATTTTGGCTCAGGTCATGATCTCATAGTCTGTCAGATCTAGCCCTAATTCAGGCTCCAAACTGACAGCACAGAGACTACTTGGGATTCTCTCTTTCATCCTCTCCCTCTGCCCCTCCCCCACCTACACTTTTTCTCTCTCTCAAAATAAGTAATCTTAACAAAAAAACTAACAGTGAAATTGGACTGCTATCTCATGACATTAACAAAAATCAACTCAAAATGGATTAAAGACTTAAAAATAAGACCTGATACCATAAAATTCTTAGAAGAAAACATAAGATGTTCCTCAGTATTGGCTTTGAAAATAATTTGGGGGGCATAATGTCAAAAGCACAAACATCAACAACAACAAAAATCAGCAAATGGGACTACATCAAACTCAAAAGTTTCTGCACAGTAAAAGAAACAAACAAATTAAAAGATAGCCTACAGAATGGGAAAAAATTTGCAAACCATGTGTCAAATAAGGAATTATTATACAAAATATATAAAGAACTCAGTCAACTTAGTAACAAAAATTTTCAAAATAGCAGAAAAACTGAACGAAAACATGCTCAGCATCACTAATGATCAGGAAAATCAAAATCAAAACCACAATGAGATATCATCTCATATAATGTTATGCTAAATGAGGTAAGCAGACAGAGAAAGTACTATATGATATCACTTAAATGTGGAATCTAAAAAACTTAAACCTTTTTTAAAAAGAGAGTAAAATGGTGTTAACCAGGTGATAGGTGAGGGGATAAGAGAGATGGTTTTTAAAGGTAGAAACTTGTAACAAGTAGTAAATAAGCCACAGAGATCTAACGCACATTTTAATGAATATAGACTATGATATTATACCATAATTATGTAATGTGATAAACATCAGCACTCATATTACAATATATAAATATACTAAGGTAATACACACCTTATATTTGTATAATATCACATGTCAGATTTATTTAATAAAAAACATATAATGACAAAGCATGTTTAGACAGGCTATGTGTTCTTTACCTGGTGAAGCCAGTAGATCATCTCCCTAGAGACATGATAAATTTCAAAAATTGCAAGTGTGTAGTTAGGCAGAAGTGAATTAAAAAATCATTAATAGTACATGATATTTGTATGACACTGAAAGGAATGGTTTCATATTTGTTTTCCTTATCAGTAAATTGGGTTTATTCCTAACAAACTTAAATATGTTTAGTAACTTTAAATAAGCCACTTTTGACCTATCAAAACAATTTCTTGGTATTGGATCAGAAAAAATACAATTCATTTATGTAAATCAAATACTTAAAGCCATCAGTCAATAATGGCATGCTGCAATCATACATCTCACAATGCCATTCTCTTGAATAAATCAATACCTTAAAGCATATTGAAAGCAATTCCCTGAATATATTTCTACAATTAAAGATATCTTCATCATAGGGGTTAGAAATTATCAAAACACCTTAACTAAAATTTTCCTTCTCTTTAAGGTAATTTAAAGAAAATTATCAAAGTTAATTTTTAAATATGTATCCATGACATACTGAAAGTTGCACTAATATTTGAGTTAAGATTTAAAAACTAATATTTATAAATGCATGTTTTTACCAGGATGGAATATTTTCTCTTTTTTCATGAATGTATTTTTTAAGTAGAATCACTCTTTTGTTTTACTTTTGAAAATAATACATGAATATCATATTGCCATGTAGTTTTATTCTATGTAATTGAGATTATATTTAAGCTATATATTCAAATAAACTCCATTTATACTGCTCTCCTATCAAATCATTGTTGATCAAAGGCAATACATGTGTGTAATATTTAGAAAAGATAGCATCTCTCACATCTATCAATATACAGATAATTCATTCACTTAAGGTATGCCAGACCATCTTCAAATCCCAAGTACATAAAAATGGGCTAAAAAGAAATCATTACAATTATGTAATTAATATTTATTTGCAAAGATCTCTTTAAAAAATTTCATAATATCAATCTAATTTTAAATATAGTCAGTGTAGGTTTCTGAGTGCTTGTTAGAAAATGCAAGTACATTAGAAAAATAAAACTAAAAAGTGATTCACAAACATTTAAGAACAGTTATTTGTATTAATTGTTATTGAAATCTCTGCTCAAATGGGTGCTATGTAACTAAACTCTCTTAATTTTTCTCATATTTCCCTGAGGTGTTTTCTTTTTTCTTTCCTGGTATCTTTTTATTCCATCTCTTAATTGTGGATAACTGGTCAAAAGCAATTAAAAATACATATTCATTATTTCCCAAATTCCATAGGATTTTTTTTCATTTAACAGAACATAAGATGCCTTCTGTGATCTTTAATTTTTTTTGTTTATTAATTTTTTGAGAGGGAGAAACAGAGTGAGAGCTGGGGAGGGGAAGAGAGGGAGGCACAGAATTTGAAGCACGTTCCAGTCTCTGAGCTATCAGTACAGAGCTCGATGGGGGCCTCAAATTCACAAACCACGAGATCAGGACCTGAGCCGAAGTCGGATGCTTAAGCAACTGAGCCACCCAGGCGCCCTTGCCTGTGATTTTACCTTTGCTTAGCATTCTAAGCTTATTTCTTTATTCACATTCATCTCCAGCACTTACACTGTTTATTGGGTTCCCTACCCAATTGCTGGGTTTATCACAGTCAGGTTTTTCACCTTTCTGGCATTGCTCAAATGGTTTCCTTTCCCCAAAATGGTTTCTAGTTTATCCAACTAACTCTACCCTGACGTAACTTTAACACAAAATTTTCTTCTTCTCAAAACCAAGCTTTAGTACCATCTTCAGCTAATTCATATCACCACACTTTTACATGTTAAATCATTGCAAGTGTTTTATCTTTATCTGTTTTTATGTACTTTTATATTGTTAGAACAAGCTTGTTGCACCCATTAGCATTGTCATTAACTGAAAAGAGCAGAATATCCAACTAAACTTCATGAAGGAAGAGATTTAAATGTTTCATGTGATATTTCTACAAGTTGGAGATTCAAAGTTGGTTTCAGGGAATTATTCAGATCACCACCAACGTTTTCACCTCAATTTGCTTACTGCTCTTGATATTTTAGTGTTAAAATGCATTGCCTCAGGTTTCCAGTATTTACTGAATAAATGTAGAACTATTATATGAACAATTTAGTTTAACTTTGTAGACAAGCTTCAATGGACCACAAAATTATAGTACATTTAATTGGCCATAATTACAGTTAAATGAGTGTACTGAAATACTGTATTTGATATTTGAATTTAGACTAGTAAAGTCTGAAAATGAGAAAGATATCTTTTTCTTCCTTATAACATTCTCTATGATTGGGTACACAGTCATATCTAATTTAGGTCAATTTTGTCAATATTTCCTGCTCTATATATTAACTCTTGAAGCTAGAAGAGCTTTCACAAAACTGCACAATTATATTATGAGTGAACTGAAAAACAAAACAAATGAAGAAAAACCCCACACTGTTTATTTGACAGCTTATCAAAAATAAGAACTTATGATCTGACTTCTAGGGTTTAAATGTAGTAAATACCCAATTTATTCATGGCTTATAATAAAAAATGTATTAACGGGGAAGGGGGCAAGATGGCGGAGAAGTAAGGAGCTCCGTACTTGCACTCGCACCCATACATCACACAGAAAAGATCTGAAGCCATTGGANTAACGAACAGGCTGTTGATAAAAAGAAGTTATTATCCACTAGAAACATTTTTTCATGTTTACTAAGTTTTATGGTAAACAATACAATATTTATTGTGGTTAATTTATAATATTTTGCTAATATTGCTTTATCTTTTTTAATTAAAAAAAAAGTTTTATGTCTTTCATTTTTATTTTGAGAGACAGAAACAGAGAGCGAGTGGGAGAGGGGCAGAGAGAAAAGGAGACACAGAATCTGAAGCAGGCTCCAGGCTCTGAGCTGTCAGCACAGAGCCTGACACAGGGTTCGAACCCACTGACCATGAGATCATGATCTGAGCTGAAGTCAGACGCCCAACCGGCTGAGCCACCCAGGTGCCCCATATTTCGTTAATATTGCTTCAGAACATGACTAACATATTCAATAGTGAGATGGACCTGGGCCTACTTATTTACACTTGTAATTTACCCATACCACAATGACTGACTCTCTCAGTCACTCTTGCTTTGTGGGAGCCTCCTCTTCCATTCTCAACATCTTTGGCTTGCCTTGTGGTCTGGCATTTCAGGCTCTCTTAAGACTCCATATTGAAGCTGGCTATTATGTGGCATTCTCAGGAGTTTAGGGGGAAAAAAAGAAAGGCCAGAATATTTATTCCCATGGCTTCTTCATCTCTAAACCCTAGTTTTGCAATTGTGCTTTCTTAGTTTAACACTATGGTTTCTCTGGGTAAACCATATTCCCATGGGTATAGCAACCAGCACATACTTCTCTATGGCTCCCTTCCCTGATTACATTAGGCCTGGATGTGTTAAAGCCTTTCCAATGTTGCTAGTCCCTAACATGATTCCATAACCACCTCCATTCTTTTCTAATAGCTCATTTATTAATTTCTTTTTAATCACATTTCTGAATGTGTCATTTCTTTTATTTCTTGGCACCTTGAGTAATATGTTCTGCTCTACTTTTTAATTTTTCTTGCACTTATTACCTTCTCAAATACTATACAGTTTACACATTTAACATGTATAGTACTTATTGCCTGTTTCTGCCTACTGCAATATAAGTGGAACATGAGCAGGGGAGTATGCCATGTCCTAGAATAGGATCTAGTATATCAATAGATATTTCAAAATATTTGCCGAACACATCATTTGAAAATTGCATTCAGACTTCCAATTTGATACACTAAGAACGTATCTTCTTTTATTGCTAATTTGATGGATTTTAACCCCTTTATTGTTAAACTGATGGGATAGATTTTCTCTTATATCAGAAGCAACATTATCTATTTTTCAGCCAATAGCGACAGCTCCAGCAGACCAGGGTGAGTTCACTAAGATTATGAAAGTTGTATTGAAAAGGACAACATAGATTTGGGGCTTCCAGCTGGGGCGCATTCCCACGTTGGTCTCTGTGATACTTTGAAAAGGAAAAGGATTTCCTTCCCTTTTAACTACAGTACTCTAGGTCCTTCATGTTTCACATTACAAATATATCTCTAATTTCTATCTCCACTACCAGCTACCCCAGCCGCTTTAATAGGAGAAAACTGAATTAATGTACCAATTGAATCAGAATTTCACATAGAAAAAACAAAGTCAATACTTGGGAAAAATACTTTGATTAATTGCTTGGCTTAGTAATGATGTCACTATATAATATATTGAAGGTGAAAGAGGGCACAACTGTAAACCAGAACTCCACTCAGCAAAGTAAGACATATGATGGAGGTAGTTAGAAGAAACCGAGGTGCCAAATGCTAATTGTGTCAAAAGTTCAAAAGAGTAGAGTAATGGCTATGTAGAATTCAATGTTTATGGTCATATTATGGACAGAGCAGAGAAGAAACACACATTTGAAGGGAAAAGAGAGAGGTAAAGAAAAAAAGTGGCTTAATAATGTGGATTTTTGTTTATAATCTTTATCTGGCATATCTTTTATAAGTTGATTGCCAAAATCCATTAGTAATAAAACTTTATCTTAACTGACATAATGCTAAAAATTTTTCTGACTAGAATACTGAGTTCTAATCTTAATTATAGAATATTTATGAGTTTCCATGCCTGGACTATGTTTGCAATGTAATAAAATATGCAATATATCTAACTTATTATCTCTCTAAATCATGACCCCCCCTCCCAGGGAATTCCTAAACACATATGGCCCCAGGACTCAGATTTGAGATTTTAGACCTATATTTTTATATTATAGCTCCTTCTCTACATCACTAATTGTGATGGTGATTTTATATGTCAACTTAGCTAGGTTATGGTGCTCAGATGTTTGAAACACCAGTCTAGATGTGGCTATGGAGGCATTTTAAACAAATGATTAATATTTAAGTCAATAATAGACTGAGTAAAGAGATTACCCACCATGGGGCACCTGGCTGACTCTTATGGTGGAGCATGTGACTGTTAATCTCAGGGTCGTGAGTTCAAGCCCCTCACGTTGGGCATGGAGCCTACTAAAAATACAAAACGATATTACCTTCCATATGTGGGTGAGTTTTATTCAATTGGTTGGAGGCCTTACCAAAAAAAACAAGAATGAAATTCTCTGGAGATTCTCCCTCTAAATTGCCTTAGACTCAAGGCTGAAGCATCAGTTCTTTTCTGGATCCATGCTCCCAGCTTGACCTGCAGAATTAAGACTTACCAGCCTTCACAACTGTGTTGAGCCAATTCCTTGAAATCTTTATTTATATCTTTATCTATCAATATAGCTCTATAATTGATTCTATTTTCTCTACACTAACTAAAACACTAACTTTAAAAATATTACTTACAAGTACACTTCAAACCTGGTTTCTTTGTATTTCTCGATTCCCTCTATTGTGCTTCCTGTTTTATATGCTATGGCCAGGTTGTTTTCTTTCCACTTGCTAAATATACTGTACTCAGTCCATGCAACAGGTTTTCTCACAAGCTCCTATCTCTCTGAAGATCATACTGCATCTTCCTGAATCCTGTTTCTGCTTTATCCAGAATACATATTTTAGCCTAGTGGAAGTGTTCTCAGTGAGGTCTCCCAATCCTCTATGACTAAGAATGGTTACTCTGTTGAAGGCTCCCATGGATTTTCTTTCTAATAGAATTTATTTATCAGAGCTGTTTTAGGTTCACAGCAAAATTGAGCAGAAGGTGCTCAGATTTCCCATATACCTTCTGGCCCCATACATGGATAGTTTGTCCTCTTATCGACATCTCCTACCAAAGTGGTACATTTGTTACAACTGATGAAATTCCATTGACATATCACCCTAAGTTCAGAGTTTACAAGAAAGTTTACTTTTGGTGTTATACATTCTGTGGATTTGGACACATTTATGACATATACCCACCATTTTACTATCATACAGAATAGTTTCACTGCCCTAAAAATCTTCACATTTAATTCTTAATATTTCCTTTATCTCTATTTATCAGAGTTTATCATTTGAAGACGTTCTTACCAATTATGGGAGATTATTACTTGAATAAGTCTACTTAAAGTAAATCCTTTGGCATAGGTCAAAGTTACATTGTAACTATAAAGCAAAAAAACAGAATTAAATGAGATTAAAACCATTTCAGTGAATGTAAATGCTTAATATAATATTTCTTCAAATTGAGATTACATACTGAGTAAATGAACAAATAAACAAATGAGTGAGTAAAAGTGAGTTAAGTTGATTTTCTGGATAATTTTTCAAACCAAATAATATAATTACAAAATGAATCATCTTTACAGAAGGCTCTCACAACATGATCATAAAAGTATCATTTATTTCAAAGTATCTGAAGCTTTATTACTTTTTCCAAAGACCACTCTTAATGTATTCATAAGATAATGATTTTCCTTAGAAGTATATGTACTATCAACATCTTTGTCCATTTTCTCTTTTTCAGTTGATCACTAGTCTGTCTCTGCCAGATTTCTAGGTGTCAAAGTCTTTAAATAGTTTTATGCAAAATATCTACAACTGGTATGACATGGAGGATGTAGCATCTGAGCAGATACTGAGCCAGTACATTTCAGCTGATTATCAGCTCTGGATTTGCTATGAGAATATTTTCAAAAACACTGCAATTAACTTTATGACATGTTTCTTCAGCTGAAAGATAAACTATATCAGGCTGTAATTGATTTGCATTTTTGTCAGTTAACAGGATACTGATTTTTAAAACTTTCCCTAGAGAGACTACAAAAAGGTACTAATATTAAAGAAGACCTGTGTTTGAACAGAAACTAGCTTTTATGGTGGTCAGTTTATCAGTTAATATTTTTGTGTCATGGTGAATTTTGCTTCCCCCACTTAAACTTATTGGAAATAAATCCCAATAATGAAAATGGAATTATGGTTGGCTACCACCTTAACATCCTCTTTGTCATGTTAAAAAGTACTTCAGAGTCATCCAGAATAAACATCAGGGAATTGAATTTATAAAAGTTGGAATAAAATAATTGGCAAACAATGTGAATAACGTGTTAGAAGACTAGTAACTTGGAAAAAATAAGAAAGTGTTCTGATGTTTAGCATATGTATTTAGAAGCTAATTTTATAATATGATTACTGGGAGGGCTTTTAATTCCATTAATTTTTTTGTGAACATGATGATGCCCAATAAACATTTATTAACATTTAGATATGTTTCAATTGCTGAATATGGTAATGTTCAAAGAGTAAAATGTTTTAATAGAAGAACTAAAGGAAGACATAAATTATATTATTCTAAGCTAGATTTGATTAGTAATTATAATTTTAAAAATGTGGAAATACATGAATTAGAAGCTAACACTATTCACCTGTTGATTTTTGCATGTAGCCCTCATTATGTTTCTTCAGGTGAGAACACTTGTGAATTCATTGTTCTGCATCATTCATTTTTAATATTAGTTACCAATTATATCTTTTCAGCCTATGTCCTTTCTTACATTCAAACATTTTGACATCCTCCAGTTATTCCTTAGGAGAAGGTTGTAACACTAGAAAAGGAAAAACAGGAGCTGCTTTCAACTTTTGAATGTTGAGCGATTACTTTTGAAGTTATGATTGGAGTTCATTCTGAACATGAGCAGAAGCTATAAGCAAACACTTGATAAATAAAAATACTGCTTCTTCTGCTGACTATCCTATCTCCCTTACTAAACAATACTGGTTCTTCGGTATGTTGGAGTATGGAGGGAGAAGTTTCACAAGAGTTAAAGTGAATAATTTCAAGGATAGTTTTAGAAAAGAACTGGTGCTGTGTACACTGCAGACTAAGCTCTAAGGTAGAAAGAAATAGTAAATATTTGGGAATTCTGAATGCACAGAGAATGTGTATCTCTTATCTAAGAGTCCAGTACTTTGTGTGACTATGGTGTAAAAAAAACACTATATCTAGGAAAAGAGTAGTGAATCTATGAAAAGAGTAGCAATTAGAATTGTAGGGTATTCATTTGCTATCACTGCTCTATAATAACCATAAGCAATGGCCACAAACATAGTGGTTTAAAATAACACAAATTTATTATCTTTTACTTCTGGAAATTAGAAGTCTGAAATAGGTTTCATGGGTTTAAAGTCAAGGTGTTGACAAGGCCGTCTTGTTCTGTGAGAGGCTCTGATGGAGAACCCATTTTCTTGTCTTTTCCAGCTTCTGGAGGCCACCTTCATTACCTGCCCTACTGACCCCTTCCATTGTCAAAGCCATCAATGGTCTGATGAGTCTTTCCCACATTGCATCACTCTGATTCTGAGTCTCTTGCTTCTTTCTTTCATTTATAAGGATCTTCAAGACTACATTGGGACAATCCTAATTTTAATAACAATGCCTTATTTCAGAACTTGTACAAAAATTTACCCTCCAGTGGGCTTCCTATATTCAGACTGTTTTATTAATGGGGCATTTATTTATTTTGTTCTAAAAGATTTCTTTGGTTTTAGTTTTAGATATGTCTTTGATGTATCTCGCATTAATTTTTCAGTTTATTCTGTTAAGAGTTATGGTTAGCTTTTCCATACATTTAATCAGTTGTTCCAGAAAACAAAAACAAAAATTGGAGTTATTCCTTACTGTATGAAATTGTTGTGAGGGACACTGGTCAAAAATGAATTTACTATTTCTGCTTAGGCCTATTACTGGACTCTCTATTTAGTGTCACTGATCAATCTGTCTTTTCTCATATCAATTTTATAATGAATTTTGAAGCCCTTTGGTGTGAATTTCCATTTTTCCCCTCAAAAAACTTTTTTAATGTTTATTTATTTTTGAAAGAGAGACAGTGTGAGCTGGGGGGGAGGGGCAGAGAGAGAGGGAGACACAGAATCCAAAGCAGGCTCCAAGCTCTGAGCTGTCAGCACAGAGCCTGACGTGGGTCCCAAACCCAAAGACCATGAGATCATGACCTGAGCCGAAGTCGGACGCCTGACAAGAATGTTAGTAAATAGTTAGGAATTCTGAGACGCCCAGGTGTCCCAAACAAGATTACATTGTCTCTTCTAGGTCCTTTACATTGCTATATAAGATTTAGAATAATTTTTTTTGTATTTCTACAAAGAAATATATTACTATTTTGATTGAAATGCTTTTGAATCAAATGGGAAATATTGAATCTCTCTTTTGTGTAATATGTTCTTCTAAAATAAGCCCTATAAATTGGTGTATTGCTTCATAGTTGTAGCCCATTGTTCACATGAAAACCTTGTATGCAGTGGCTCATTTTTCTTCAACTGGATGTAAAATTGTCTATTTATGTTGGTTTTTGAAGTGTTTGATTATGAAAATTCTTTGTATCTATCTTGCTTGGGATTTGCTAGACTTCTGCAGGTTGTTTTTTTTTTTTTTTTCAAAGATTTGGAAAATTATCAGCCATTATTTCTTTACATACCTTTCTTCCACATCATGTCTCTCTTCTTGTGGAGCTCTAATTGCATGATTCCTAGACTACTTGCTATTGTCCTCCAGCCACTGAGGTTCTGTTTAAATCTCCCACTCTCTGTTTTTCAGTTAGGATACATTTTGTTGATCTATCTTTAACTCACTGAGCCCTTTTTTCTGATATATCTTATTTATTCTTAAACCAGTCTGTACAAGGTTTTTGTTTGTTTCTGCTTTACAGTTTGGTTAAGTTATAACTGATGTATAATGAATTGTTCATATTTTAAAACTACAGCTTAATGAGATTTTACATGAGGATAAAATCGCATAATCATTGCCACAATCAAGATAAACATTTCCTTCTTCCATCCAAGTTTCTTCATGCCATTTTGTAATCCATCTTTCTCTCCACTCTCACCCCCTGAAACCACTGATCATCTTTATGTCATTATAAATTAGTTTGCATTTTCTAGACTTTTGTACAAATGGAATGGTGTGGTATGCATTCTTTATTTTTTGGTTTCTTTCACTAAACATAATGATTCTGAGAATGATATAAGCTGTTGTATGTATCAATTGATTCCTTTTTTATTATTGAGGATTATTGCTTCCTCAGCAATAGATACTGAAATAGCAGGATTTGTTTATTCATTCACCTGTTAATAGACATTAAAACTGTTTCTAGTCTGTGGCTATTTCAAATAAAATATCTATGAATATTTGTGTGCAAGTCTCTGTGTATAAATGCATTTTCATTACTCCTGGGTATATATCTAGAAGTGGAATCACTGGATAATATGTAGGTTTGTGATTAACTTTTCTTTTCTTAAACTTTTTGTAATGTTTATTTATTTTTGAGAGGGTGAGAGAGAGACAGAGCATGAGTGGGCATAGAGAAAGGGAGACACAGAATCCAAAGCAGACTCCAGTCTCCAAGCTGTCAGCATGGAGCCCAATGAAGGGCTCAAACTCATGAACTGTGAGATCATGACCTGAGCCGAAGTTGGACACTTAACCTACCAAGCCACCCAGGTGCTCCTGTGATTAATTTTTCCAAAAAAAATGTTTAAACCACTTTCCATAGTAGTGCACCAATGAACTTCTCTATAGTACATGAATTTTCAATTATTTCAAAACCTTGCTGACACTGAAGCTTTATATTTTAATTTTAGCTATTATACTTTTCTTCTTGCCTTTCTACTTGGTTTCTTGCTATAATGTTCATTTTTTGCAAAGTTTTTCTTTACACTTCAGCCTACTTATAATAGTTATCCTAAGGGATTTATCTGGCATGTAACATCTGGTTCTTTGTTATTATTTTATTGTGTGATTGATATTGTTAACAATTGCAAGGGGTTTGGTATTCTTATTTGATAAGTACTTACACTGCAGGCTTATCTTCTTTTTTTAAAGTTTTTTTAATGTTTATTTATTTTTGAGAGACAGAGAGACAGAGCATGAGCAGGGGAGGGGGCAGAAAGAGAGGGAGACACAGAATCCAAAGCAGGCTCTAGGCTCCAAACTGTCAGCCCAGAGTCCCCCAGACCCCAATGTAGGGGTCGAACTCATGAGTTCATGACCTGAGCTGAAGTCGGATGCTTAACCGACTGGCCACCTAGGTGCCCCTGCAGGGTTATATTCTTGACGCCATTAGGCGTAGATTACCTGTCAAGGCTAGAATATTTTTGTCCTTTGTGGTAGACCATGACACAATTTAGTAAATAACTCACAAGGTTTGACCTTCTGAGATATATCAACTGAATGACTAAATTGTTCAATGAAGTCTCTCAAATCTGACTAGACTTCAACTCCAACATCTTTCAGACATACCCAGCCTATGGCATCTCTGTTCAACTTGTAGCCCCAAAGAAACCACTCTCTTCTGGGCTCCTTGAGTTTTTGTCCTGTTAATTTTCTTCCTAATCCTTGGTGCAGACATGCAGGACCCGCTGTGCAGACTTATGGAGTCATGTTATTTCACAGATGTCTCCTCTCCAGTGTCCTGATGAACCACTTCAAGAACTCCAGTTTGGATCTGAGATTCCACCTTCCAGCTCTGTTGTCCAGAAAGTGCCCATGTTTTGAATGAAGTGAATGTAGATTTCTTTTTTCTTTCAAGGATCACTTTTCTGAGATGCTTGTATACAAATGTCTGAAAAAAGTTGCTTCACATATTTTATCTTGTGTTAAACTTGTGTTAGGAGAACACGCTCAATACCAGTTACTTCATTATGACAGACAACAGAAATCCCTCTGCCATTATTATCCTTCAAAGATTTCTCTACCAACTTATTTCCATATTTTCTCCTTGAAACTCTTATTGCATATTTTATAGATGTTTATATGGTACTTCTATGTCCTAAATGGACATCTATATTATACATAATATATGTGTATAATTATATGTATCTATGTAACATATATTCTATATTAATATACACATGTATATACTACAAATATTTTTGTGTTTAAAATACATATATATACACAAATACATACAAACATATGTATTTATATATATATTCAATGTTTTATATCCCTATATTGGATTGTAAGTGAGTTCATCAATTCTGTTTTCAAATCTTTGATTCCATCTTCATCTGAGTGGAATCTACCACTTAACCTACTTATTAAATGTAGGTTTCTGTTTTCTTTTTATATTTCAATAAATATATCTTCCATTTCTATAATTTCCACTTGACAGTTGTTCAAAGAGGTCATAATTCCTTTTTCTCACTTTAAAATCCTAATCTTCCTTTCTTGTTTTGGAACTTTTAAAAACAATTTCTTGCCCACACATTTCAAATATCTCAAATCTCTTGAGTTCCTGGTTTTAAAGAATGAATTTTGGGGTGACTGGGTGGCTTAGTTGGTTAAGTGTCCGACTTTGGCTCAGGTAATGATCTTACAGTTAGTGGGTTCGAGCCCTGTGTCAGGCTCTGAGCTGTCAGCACAGAGCCTGCTTTGGATTCTGTGTCTCCCTCTCTCTCTCTGCCCCTCCCCCACTCATGCTCTGTTTCTCTCTGTCTCAAAAATAAATAAACATTTAAAAGATTTTCAAAAAAGAATGAATTCTGTGTTTACATATTTTGTTTGATGATGCCATACAAAATCTACTTATAGAGTTTCAGTAAAAAGTAGACATAAGACCATGACCCTTACCCTCATAAATGCCTGGTCTGTAGATGTGTACTCGGTAATAATCTAACCATAAATAATAATTGTTATAAAAATAGATAAGGTTGTCAAGGAATATATTTCATTTTTATTTTTAAGGTTTTTTTCTTAAATATGAAGCAAGGATGGGTTAAAATCAGACTCTTAAAAATAACATCATTTAAAGGATAGGCTGATGATAAACAGCTTACAAAGAAATTAAACAAAATAATTTAGAAGGAAAGATTAGATTTCAGTAGGTTGGGATGTAAAGGGTAATAAATTTAGACAATTAAGTGAGGAAGTTTGACTATGAAATAAGAAAGATATAGAGTGGTAATAAACCAAAAATCCTGAAAAATAATCTTTTAAACTTAAGCTTTCTTATATGCTTATTAGTTACAGCTAATTATATGAAGTAGGTATTTTTTATATTCCTTTTATAGACAGGAAGTAGAGTCGTTAAAATACTAGGTGACTTGCTTCAGTTGACAGAGTTGATTTTCTGGAAAAACTACTTGTAGATCTGTACTCATTTATTTTACAAGTATATATTAATTGTTTAATAAGTTCCAGTTTCAGGGTGTATGTCTAAGTGCTTTTACAACTGAATATTCCAATACTTGTGAAATTGGAATCATTCATTGAAAAGTTAAACAGTTTTGAACTGTGTTAAATTTATTTAAATAAACATGATGTAAATAACAGTGATACAAAAGTCAAATTTATATAGCAAATCCGTGGGGAGTAAAATGTTACACTGATTTTTTTATTTGAAAACATTGTAAATTCATTTGAAATGGGATAGTTATTTAGTCTTAAATAAAGGCTCTGTGACTATCTTTTAAATATCTGTTGGTTATATGACTACATTATTTGAAAGATGTCTTCCAACTCATTTATTTGAATATTATTTCTTTCTTCCTCTCTCTTTTGATCTGAAAAATGTTTAGCAACTGTTAGATATTATATTCCATACTATGTATATAAAAATAGTCATCAGTGTATAATACCAGAGGTCATTAAATCTTGAAACTAGCAAATATTACTTAATATATAAAGATAAAATTTCAAAATTATAGACTAATAAATAACCCTTATTAGCTATAGACTATAACTTATAATAAAATAATATTTATCCCACCACATTCTATAATATGGTTATTTTTTCCATAGGTCCTTAGAAAAGGAAATAATGAAAGATTAGCATAAATTCACTAAGAAGAAAACACAACTAATACTGTCTATTTTAAATATATGTCTATTCAACTAATAAGTCAAATATATGGGTTTTCAAAATTGTTTTTAACAGTATCTTTTCTTATATATCAATGGCAAAATACTTCAGAGAACAATAAAATCCAAACTGGTGAAATTTTGTTGCGTTGTAAACATATACGGTATGAAAACCTAGGAGAAATTTCTTTTACTACTTTCAAAAATGTTAAAATTAATGGGGGACCTGGCAGTCTCAGTCAGTAGAGCATGCAGCTTTTGATCTCAGGGTCATGAGTTCCCGCCCCACATTGGATGTGGAATCTACTTAAAATTAACACTTAAAATTTTTTTAATTTTTTTTAAAAATGTTTTATTTATTTCTAGGAGAGAGAGAGAGACAGCGTGAGCAGGGGGGGGTCAGAGAGAGAGGGAGTCACAGACTGAAACAGGCTCAAGGCTCTGAGCTGGCGAGCAGATGAGCAGGGGGGGGTCAGAGAGAGAGGGAGTCACAGACTGAAACAGGCTCCAGGCTCTGAGCTGGCAGTCAGCACAGAGCCTGACGCAGGGCTCGAACCCACGAACCGCGAGATCATGACCTAAGTGAAAGTCGGACGCTTAACAGACTAAGCCACACAGGCGCCCCAGAAATTTTTTAATTAATAACTAAATGTCAATGAATTTAATACCGATAAATGGAAAGTTTTATGCTTTAATTTAAATACAACATTTCGTACATGATTGTCCAATATAGATCTTAGCCTTTGTTAACATGAAAAGAGATGATCTTATTTCAGTGATGATAAATTTAAGATAAAATTTTGTGTCATTATGACAGAAAAGGCATATACTAAAGTGTAATCTAGCCTTCTGTAATGCTCAGCTGTCACATTTTATCAAGAGGAATCTGTTCAGGGAGAGAGCCTTTTTAAAGTTGGATATTAATTCATGGGAACATATTAGAATATAAACCAGGAAATCGGAGGACAGAAAGTTCATCTGCTGATGTGTCTGAGGTGGTAAAATAAGAAGAGCGTGGAGAAGATATGAGTTATGATCTCCATTCAGAGGAACAGATAATATGTAGTACCTGGATTATTGATGTAGTTGATACTAATTTGGGATTTTTATTTCTGGCTTTTATTTTTATTCCTCCATGACTTTTTTCTCACATTTCCACAAATTCAAGGTCTCTCATTGCTTTAAAAAATGTATATAGCTGGGCAGAAAGCACTGGTAGATCTCACTATGTTTCTGGCTTTTTTATTGAAAAATCCTAAATCCTTGGGTTACATTAGAGGGTCTATAAAAAAGATAAATGAGAAGAGCAATATGGTCTTGGAAAATCACTTCCTTATTCAGTGGTTTGGAGGAAATGCAGGTGAGAGAGAAGAAAGTTTGTGAGTACTGGGGCAATGAAGACCTGTGCCCTACTGGTTGCCATCATTTCTGCGAAGTGGAGAGATTCCAGAGAAGATCATTTCATGTGCAAGACATTTGACATGGGATGACCTGCTCATCTCTGCAGTTCCCACTTCATAAGCACGCTAGAGAAGCAATTTCTGATTAACTAATGATGGTCTCTCCATTTACTCTCCCTTGTCCAAACATACAACTTGGCTTGGCATAAGTTTCCTGAATCTTGACATGATGTCAGAGGAAAAGGGTCAACTTAATCATTTAGCTTAAGTGTTTCATACATTTGGCCAAATGGTGCTCAGTGGTAGATATGAAGCTGCTCCATACAAAATAAAGGGCTATTTCTTACACATCTAATTTCAGAGACTGGGTCAATAAATGGAAATTAAGAGAGGCATATTTTGCTCACTAAAAGTGCTTTATGACATATAGATTCATTGGACACATTCTCTGTTTTATAGAAATAATCTTTCTTTTTTCTTCTTCCTTCCTCTCTTCCTTCCTTCCTTCCCCCTTCTCTCTCTTTTTTTCTTTCTTTTCTATGAACGGATTAAAGAGAAATGAATTACCACTTGTTAGGAATATTGTTTCATTCATGAGATTGAAATAGTGACAATGTGGGGTTCCCTTTATTTCTGCTTTCTATGATGTTAATTTTATAATAATTTAATTCTCATAGTACCATTCCCTTCAAATTGTCTCTGAAATTTACAAAAGCCAATCAATAAAACAAATAACGAAAACATGTTTTTGCTGTTTTCTAAAATGTGTGAAACCAACTGGAAAAGCTTGTGACTTTTCCAAAATATGACTGGACAAACATCCTATAAGTAAATATTATTGTGTTCTATGAAAGAATGAGAATTTAACAACTAGAGGCATTGAATTATCAGAATAGCAAACCAAGTTTAAATGGACAACACATAGTCCATTTCTCTTGCCTGTTTGCATAAATATTTTAAAGTTGAAAACTTAGTGGTTTATTGAATATTCTACATGATCTTTTTAGCCTGTTTGTAACATTTTGAAATGTCTATAATTGGGCAAATCCTGCATATAAAGCATAAGAAACATTTATTTTATTATATTTTTGTTTTCCCAGTCTTTATTATTTTACTTTATATTAATTTCAGTATAGTTAATGAAATAAATACTTTTATAAAGTGGTTATATATGAGTACATTCTCTAAAGAATCAAGAAGCCCATGTTAAGTCATATTATATCTGTACATATATATTGCCATCAAATTAAATTATTTTAAATATAGTGGGAAATGTAATAAACCAAATGTGCATAATTTGCATCATCTCACTTTTCAAAATTAATTTTTCCAGACTTTCTTTTCAAACATTCATTATCTGAGTTAAGATTCCTGCTTTTAAGGGACACTTGGTGGCTCAGTCGGTTGAGTGTCTTACTTTGGCTCAGGTCATGATCTTCCTGGTTCATGAGTTTAAACACCATGATGGGCTCTGTGCTGACAGTTCAGAGCCTGGAGCCTGCTTCAGATTCTGTGTCTCCCTCTCTCTCTGCCCTCCCCCTACTCTCTCTCTTTCTCAAAGACAAAAACATTAAAAATTTTGTTAAAAAAGATTCCTGCTTTTACTATTCTGATAAAATACCTTAAATAGACTAACTTTTCAAAGTTGTACAGAACATTACCTGCCAGAAAGTACTGAATGGTATTTTAAAAATTATATTTGCTAGTTTTTTAATTGCATTATAAAAACATAAATTAAAACATAAGGATAAAAATGTTTTTATATGCCATTTAGAAGTAACAAATAAAATTTTCTCAAAATTGTATCCCATGTCTTTATTTATAACAAATAAAAGGTAGAATTAAATCCTAATCCTCAATCTTACTTTCCTCCTAACAATCATTTTATGAGTGATACGTATTATTTTTTGACTAATTTTTCTTTGAATTTAATTTCTCTTTGTTTTAAGTACACATAATATTCTGCAATATTTTTTTTTGTTTTTCCTGACCTGGGTGTGTACCAAAACCAAACCAAACCAACAAAACCCTCCAAGAACTATGTTTTTTATTTTTATTTACTTTTTTATTTTTAAAAATATTTTATTTATTTCTGAGAGAGAGACACAGAGTGAACAAGGGAGGGCCAGAGAGAAAGGGAGACACAGAATCTGAAGCAGGCTCCAGGCTCTGAGCTAGGTGTCAGCACAGAACCCGATGCGAGGTTCAAACCCACGAACTGTGAGATCATGACCTGAGCCAAAGCTGGGTGCTTAGCCAACTGAGCCACCCAGGAGCCCCCAAAACTATGTTTTTTTAATGATTAACAACCAAGTTTATTGTCTTTGGAAACTGGAATAACATAAAAGTGAGACTTTTGAAGCAAACTCACTCTTTCATATCTATTTCCCAGAGTTTAAAAAAAGTATATCCTATAACAGGTATGATTGAGTGTAGAGCTAGATCAAATTAACACATGTGATTAAAAATCTAATAAAGAGTGCTTTGTGTAGTCTGGTCCTGCTGTTTCCAACAAGATATTGATTTCTTATTTCTTGCTTTTATTTATAGTCCACTTGGGGCTGCCTACTGAAGCAGTTTATAAAGAAAAAAAAAAACTGAGAAAGGTTTTTAAAAGTTTTTTATGAGAAGAGTAACTGACAGTTAGCCTGGTCCCAGGAAGAAGGTGGTACATGATGGAATAGGGAAAAAATGTTAAGAAAAAAGTAGAAGATCAGACAATCATGATACTAACCTGGAACTATTGGAGCAGCCAGAAACTGAAAGATGAATCAAGAAATAAAAGGAAAGAAAAAGAAAGGAACAGAAAAAAGAAATTAAAAAGAAGAGAGTAAATAGAAAGCTGTGTCCAGGCTGTAATGCTAGTCAACTCTTGAATATTGGATGCAATCTCTCTTTTCAGCCACTGTAACATGTTTTTCTAACCATTTCTATTTTTAATTTGTCATATGTGGTGAAGGGGCAAAACTGAATTTAACTCTGTCAAGTTTTTCTGCAATTCTGTACCTATGGAAATCACAGTTGTGTTCACTAAACATTCCCAGTATTCGGTCTTGATTTCTTGCACTGCATTTTAGTGAGGCTGAGCCATGTGCTTAGTTCTGAGTAGTGATCTGAAATCTAAAACCTTCCAAAGTGATTCAGGAAAAGTCCACTTGTAGTTCCTCAGTCCCCCTCTCCTGATCAAATATTAAGGAGACTATATGTTACAGAGTTCCAATATGAAAATGTGAGATGTATGGGCAGCTTCAAAATGGATAAGCCTATGTCAGCTGGATCCCTAAGTGACCATGTGTGACAAACCCCCTGCCAACCATAAAAAGGAATTCAACCTTTGATGTTAAGAAGTCAAAACATGGATTTATTATTATTTTTTGTACTATCTAGCCTACCATGAATAGTATCACACCCATCCTAATCATACCTTCTCTTTAGCATAATTTCATAACTATTTATCTTTCATTAATTCTACTCTAATTCCATATCCCACCATCTAATTTAACCTTCTCTATCAAAGGCCATTGATTACTCCCTAGTTGTCTTCTTTGTTCTTTGAATCATTGATTACCCTTCTAGAAATTGTTTCTTTTTTATATCTATAATGTTATAATTCCTAGTTCTTCCTGACATATCAGAAATTTATTGAGTGCCCCAAACACTGTAAAGCCCCAAAGAGGTTTTACAGTAAAGTGAGAGAAATAGACATGTATGAAGATACAATTGGCTTTCAGCTCGAAATACTATACCCTTGGGGTGCCTAGGTGGATCAGTCAGTTGAGTGTCTGACTCTTGGTTTTTGCTCAGATCATGATCTCACAGTTCGTGGGTTCAAGACCCATGTCGGCTCCATGCTGACAGTGCAGAGTCTGCTTGGGATTCTCTGTCTCCCCGCCTCTCTCTCTGCCCCCTCCTGTTCATGCTGCCTATCCCTCTCTTTCTCTCTCTCTCTCTCTCAAAATAAATAAATAAACAAACTTTAAAAAAGAAATACTATTTCCTTTAGGTTATAACACTGTAAAAGAAAAACTGTCAATATTGACTTGAATATGATGGTAACAAACCTGATAAATTTACATGTGTGTTCCTCTCAACTTCACACAAGCAAATGAAAAAGATTACATTCCAAATGTAGATTAGTTCTACATTTTGTGCACTTTACAAATCATTGTTTTATGTCAAGATGTTAATGACATGGTTTAGAAAATGGCATTGTCTTTTGTATGCGAGCCTTATTTACAAACTACTAAGAAGTTTATTTTATTTTGTAAGCACTTCACAATGCAAAAGGACTGGTAATTATCTATGGCATACATGCCTACACAAAGAGATCAGCATTTCACAAAGAGAACAAACTGAGGGAAGGGGCTCAGATCAGTTTTAAGCATATTTAGTTTATAGTACAAAGTGACTTGCCTTTCAGGCTCAATATGGGTGGGTATACTTCCAATTTTGCTCAGTGGAATTTTGTATACTAGGGCTTTTGTATATTAGAAAACATGATTTTGTTCCAAAGCACAAAATCCCTGAAAGAAATAGAGGTATAACCTGTGATTAATTAACACACAAGTGGTAATAACGCTTTTTCTTTTTCCTGTACTGCACGTACTCTGTATTATTTCTAAATGCCTTATGGATGGAGTGCCTAGGGAACTCAGTTGGTTAAGCGTCCGACTTCTGCTCAAGTCATGATCTTGCAGTATGTGAGTTTGAGCCTCCAGCTCTATGCTGACAGCTCAGAGCCAGGAGCCTCCTTTGGATTCTCTGTCTCCCTCTCTCTGTGTCCCTTCCCCGCTCACACTCTGTCTCTCTCTCAAAAGTGAATAAACATTAAAAATATTTTAAATGACTTATGTATGTTAATTCATTTAAACAAAAGTTTGTGTGTTAAATTACCCAGATGTGATTCTTAGGTAAGAAATGAGGTACAACTCTTACAATATTCAGGCAACACCAACACTTAGAGAAAAGGAAAAAGACTCAATAAAATTGTGATTGAAATAAAATTAGCCAAATAGGTTTGGTATAGTGCTTAGGAAAGAGAATATTATGGGAGAAAGTGGTTAACATAATCATTTCATTCCAGGAAGTCAAACAGAATAAGCACTGAAGTTTGTTCCTTGTAGTTACTATAAGGAGCTATTGATTGGTGACCGTACAAAGCTGAGTAAGGCAGTAGGAGCTAAAGCCATATTGTATGAGTTTAAAAAAAAAAAAAGTTAGAAAGAAAGGAAGAGTGAGTTCATAGCCTTTCAAGAAAGGAGGCTAAGAAGCACTGGGTAGAGATAGGCTTATGCATGTGTTTGGAGGAGAGAAATGGGACATTGTCTCTTTTTGTACTAAAGATGACATGTTCTTAGTGATCTTTATGAACCAGAATAGAAGGGGCAGATGAATACATAGGCAAGAGTGAGACAAATGAGACAAAGTCTCCTGAAGTCACTTTGTTTCTATATTTTTTACCCCCTTACATATGCTTATTGAAATTTTTAGTCTTCAGTCTTAACCCTCCCCAGAGAATTCACTGAGCCCAGTACTTAACAATCACCATCTGAGGCTGATCCTAAAACCCACATCTCCATCTCTAATCTCTCTACTTTAAACTTCAAGCCTGGATCTCTTAATTGCCTGCTGGGCATTTCTATTTCAAATACAACACATCTAAAAGCTTGCTCTTTACTCTTCTGAAAAATCATCTCCGCCTCCCGATTTCTCTGTGTAATTTGTAGCCTGACACTTCTACTTCAACTATTCCCTCTTCCTCATTCCCTTGTATTCAAATATTGTGTCTATCTTTAAATAACCATGCAGTCTTCAATTAATCACTAACCCTCACGATCTGTTTTCTTATCTGTTTGTAATACATGACCTTTAAGTTCTCTCCCCAAACTAATTTTGCCTCATTCCAAAAGCTGACATAAATATAAAATCCACTTGAAACATTGCAATAAATAGTGTCTAATTTCATGGATCTACTTTATAAATGTAAAAAAAAAAAGGTAATTAAACTGACGACTGCTCTCTCCCCACGGGAACTTAAAAGGGAATTTTCATTTCCTTTTCCATCTAGTTCTTATGAATTAGTCATGTATGGTACATATGGATTATTTCTGATATTTGATATTACTAACATACAAATGTAAAGATTTTTGACCCAAAAAAATCACTGATAATATAACTGCGTTAGGTCAGGAAATATTCAGCAAATTATGCACACAAAGCTCCCTCAAGGATGCGTTTCCTGCTGAATTCATTCATTTGATAATGTATCCTAAAGCAATTAAATAGTAATGTATTGAAAATATGAAGTTAGTGGAGAGTATGACGAAAAATGCCTCAAGGCAATTTTCACGTAATTAAGGAAAGACAATATGTCTCATTATGTTGGTAATGAGGTAAAGGTGTGACCTAGAGTCTCCAATTCATTCTAAAGACTTACTGGTCAACTTATGGTAGACCTAGGACTTAGAGCTGAGTCCTCAATTGCCCTCTGTTCTCATTAAATTATTATATAAACAGAGTAGTCAACATGTTTTGTGTTCTACATGGGCACCTTTAACCCATACATGTGAGCATATGAACATACACTAATCTAAAATCACCAAACTGGAGGAAAGGCATCAATAATCCTAAATAATAAAAATATGATTGACCAGGTCCTCCCTTGTGGCATTTAGCAAATGGTTACTAGAAGCCAGCTTCAACAGCAATAAGTGACTCTAAGTAGGGCCTGAGTCAACTATATGATTTACTTTACCGTTCAGGTCATTTAACATAAAAACTTACTTGTTCGCCAAATCCTTCAATGAACACTGACAGCAGCATGGTAGGGTCCCCTCTGTAAAGGAAAAAAAAAAAAATACAAACCCTCAAGACAACCTGACTATATGCATAGGTAACATCCCTCGCGACTTTGTAACATGACACCACTGAATCAGACTGCATGTTTGTGTGTTACCATACGTGGGAGACAAATAAATAGAAACTATAAAAAACTACGCCATATACCAACCCAACTTGGCAGTGCTGGCACCAATCGAGTTGCTTCCTGGAAAGAAAAACCTCGGTGTCACGATTCTGTGAGAGAATACTGCTGTAGCAGGGCAGAATCGTATTAATTTTTATAATCTCAAAATATGTTTTATTAAATTAGATTGAACTGTGAATTATCAATATTCAACCTTTTTTTAAATTCATAAAAACAGCAAATTTATATAGTTTGATCTAATAGCAGACATCTTAAATCCTCCATTGGTGAGGGGTCCCTGGGTGGCTCAGTCGGTTGAACTTCTGTCCTTGGCTGAGGTCATGATCTCATGGTCCAAGAGTTGGAACCCTTGCATTGTACTGACGGCACAGAGCCCACTTCAGATGCTGTCTTCCTCGCTCTGCCCCTTCCCTGTGCTGTCTCTCAAAAATAACATAAAATAAAATTTTAAAACCACATTCATTGTTTGTGTACTGCATGAGAAGCATGCATAGCTACTGTTGATGACAATGCAGCTTTGTAAAGTGACACTTACCCTTATTTTAGAAGAGGATTAAAATACCTCCAAAGTTATGTAACAAGTAACAAACTAAGATTCCCTGATTTGGGTCCAAGTGCTTTGGATTATATGCCACCTTGCCTCTCCCCTGCTGCTTGTTATCCCCATCAATTTTGGCAAGTATAAAAAAAGAAGATTGCACTCTGAAAAAAAATATAACATACATGGGTTTCATGAACTCAGAAGTAATCCTTTATAGAAACTGCAGTCAAAATCATTGGTTTTTATTCATTCTTACATTCATCCAGTCACCTATTTACTTCTGTAAACATATAGCAGATATTCTTTTGTCCATAAAAATATTTATTTAGGCAGCATAGGCATATTAGATCCAAGAATCTAATAATATATTTTCTGAGTTTCCTTTGAGGGACAAAGCATATACAATGCTACAGTATCATTTACATGGTTCTATGCATATATTTTATTTTTCAATTGATTCAAATAATTAAGAAAGTTGTATTGAATTTTTAATATGCATGAGACATTTTCTAGGCATTAAGGATAAAGTGATAAAACCTATTTCTTTGCCCTCATCCAGTTTTTATTCTGGTGAGAAAAGAAATTATGCATGCATAATATCAATAAATAATATCTCATAATAAGTGAGGGGCACCTGAGTGGCTCAATTGGTTAAATATCTGACTCTTGATCTCAGCTCAGTTCATGATCCCAGGGCCCTGGGATCAAGCCCCACATTGGGATCCTGCCCTGGATTCTCTCTCTCTCTCTCTCTGCCCCTTTCCCACTTGCACTCACTCTCACACACTGTCTCTCTCTCTCTCTCTCTCTCTCTCTCTCTCTCCCTTTCTCTCAAAATAAATAAATAAACTTAAAAAAATAAGTGAAGTGCTTTTTACTTATCAACATGCAATATATAATAATTGCACACAATAGTCTTTCTAGACATGCATAATATTTTTATGCTACAGATAGCAATAAAAAGACATAAAGAGGTAGAAAAACAGTGGATTTCCTCCAAAAGCAAAATTTATTCAGAAATATTCAAATTTCTAGCAAAAAGAAGAAAAATGCAAGTTTGTCTCTCATTACAAGAACCATAGTTAGATTGCTGTTTCCTTTATTTCAGAAGCTCAGTAAAGTCTAACCCAGGATTCTTAAAGCCTTTAGGTTATTTGAGCTGTAAAGAAGGTCAGGAAATTGAATTTTTAGCTTTTAAAAACTGTTAGTAAAATCAAGAAAAGGAGAAGAAAGTTGGAATTGGGTATTATTCTAAATTGGGTTCCACAGAATCAGACTTGGAAGTTTTGTTTGCAAATGACTTATTATGTCTTTATAAAGATTTAAAAAATTCTGCGCAGTGAAGGAAACAATCAACAAAACTAAAAGACACTTGACAGAATGGGAAAAGATTTTTGCAAATGATGCATGTGGTAAAGGGTTAGTCCAAAAAATATAAAGAACTTATCAAAATCAACACCTAAGAAATAAATAATCCAGGTAAGAAATGGGCAGAAGACATGACTAGACATTTTGCTAAAGAGAACATAAAGATGGTTAACAGACAAATGAAAAGATACTGAACATCAATCATCATCAGGGAAATGCAAATGACAACTCAATAAGATATCACTTCACGCTTGTCAGAATGACTAAAATTTACAACACAGGAAACAACAGATATTGCAAGGATGCAGAGAAAGGGGAATCATCTTACCTGTTGATGGGAATGCAAACTAGTACACCCGCTCTGGAAAACCATATGGAGTTTCCTCAAAAACTTAAAACTAGAGCTATCCTATAACCTAGGAATTTCACTGCTAGGTATTTACTCAAAGGATACAAAAATACTGATCTGATGGGGTACATGCACTCCAATGTTTATATCAGCATTATCAACAATAGTGAAATTGTGGAAAGACCCCAAATGTCCATTCATCAATCAATCAGTTTATATATCAAATTTTATATATTATATGTAAATATATATAATGGAATATTACTCAGCCATCAAAAAGAATGAAATCTTGCCGTTTGCAACGACTTGGATGGAACTAGAGTGTATTACGCTAAGTGAAACAAGTCAGTCAGAGAAAGACAAGACCCTAAACTATAGAGAACAAACTGAAGGTTGCTGGAGGGGAGGTGGGTGGTGGATGGGCTAAATAGGTGATGGGCATTTAGGAGGGAACTTGATGGGATGAGTACTGGGTGTTACATGTAACTGTTAGGTCACTAAATTCTACTCCTGATACTAATATTACACTATATGCTAATTAAGTAGAATTTAATAAATAACTTAAAACGACAAACAAAAAAAGTGATCTATGTGCAGAACAATATAATAGAGACAGCAGAGTGAGACAAAGAAGGGAAGAAAGCCAAACAAAAGTACAACCTTAAGGCTGGTACCCCAGTGCCTGATAACCCACAAGGAAGTTTTAGGATCAGTTTACAGGTCACATTATCTTTCTGTTTGGGGCAGGACAGTAGAATTATTTATATTCCCATACCCATAGGTCATTGGTTTAGGGCAGCTTCTTAGAGAGAGTAATTGCTCAAGTAATTCCCTTGCTCCATATCTAAGCTCTGATAGTGTAGGGGAAACCATCTGAAAATAGACACAAGTGCTGGCCATTGGAAATGAAAGCACATGAAAATGGTACAGACATCCCAAGGGATAATGGCAGAACACTGACATCATTTGCTACAGGTGCTGAGTGCGCTAACCTACCTTTCACTACAGGGAGTCCAAATTTGCAGACAGAAAATGTTAAGTAGTAGTAAAAGTAACAATACTAGTGATTACAATGTAGTTAAGAGTCAGTTCATTAGTAAGTCATTTACATGGTAAAAAAACTCTGAGGATCACATTTGTTAGGATGATTTTGATTATATTCATGTATAGTTGTACCCTGTCAGTTTGTTAAGTACATGAAGTAGAATATGGAAAAAAATAAGTATAATCATTCTGAGAAATGGTATTTTACCCAGGCTCTGACAGGATTATATGAGCAGAATAAAAAGAAGACCTTGTTCTGGTTAACAAGTAGAACCACTGTTTGGTCTTAAGAATGTGAATTGATTATTTTTAAGTATGCCCAATCTTTACAATGTCTTTGATTTTACTCATGTTCTAGTGACTTTAGAAAATCCACTTAAGGAATTAGAAAACATATTTTGACTAAAACATATTACCTTAAATCACATATCCTTCTATCATTTGTTTTAACTATAAGGAAAGTAAACCCAAAAATAAATCAGTAAGGAGATTGTTAATAATATATCTTCCCCATCAAAAGCTTAAGTTTTAGAAAGTATTTTTTCTAATCCACTTTTAAAGATAATCACCAAATATGTGCCTGATAAATGAAGAGGAGTGATTCTTATGATGGTAGAAATTAGCTACTTTATATAATCAGTTAATTTGTTCTCACTATTGACTTTTAGAGCCCTTTCAACAATTTTTAGTGTTGTCTTTCATCTTGTTAATCACGTTCTCTTGAGATGAAAGAAGCAATCTACAATAATCTATCCAAGTGGAAAATTGCTGTAGCTCTCCTCTGAACTGTGCTGTATACCCCTGTAGACACAGGCTACCATTTCACTCCAAAGGGATATTTGCCAATGAAGGTCTCTGTCTTAAGGAAAATCCTATACCTTTTGCATAGTCACCTTTCATTGTGGACCTAATAGCAAACCACAAAATAAGTGAATGATAACTTTGTTTTTTTAAGTGAAAAGATGTATTATGTTTTCGCATCATTGGAAAATTAATATTGATTTGAATGAAGCAAATATCCCTCATTCCAAACCTTCATATAGAAATACTAGTAGATCTTTGCTTCACTTTTTAAAAACATTACTCCCATTACTTTCCAAGAAGCAGTAAGCAACTTTATAATAAAAGTGATATTTATATGTGTTTAAGTAAAATTTTATTTAGGAGGTTTTACTAGGTAGTAGGGCTGCTTTCCTTTTTTTCTGCTCACTGCTCAATAAATATGATACTTTCTCCCTCACTTTACATAAATAACTAAACTAAATCCATTTTTCAGTTATTTCTTTAATGATTATAATTATGCCAATGTTTATGCAACAGTATCACTTAAAAATATCTCATATAACAAGTTTTGAAATATTTTATAAACAAATATGAAAAAGCAATTACATTTCCATGATGATTGTCTCCCAACCTTATTTATGTGTGTGCATTAGCTATATTTCACCTGTGCCTTCAATCAATTGTTGGATATATTCAGATATTATGACATAATGATTGGTGATTATGAGTTCTAATGTGAGCCCTGTTTGTTTGAAATCATTTAAACTTGGCAATCCAGCAATAACTCAAAATGACTAAATTTATTTTGGCCATTGAAAAATATAATCAAATGTCATTTAAATAGTTTTTGAGTATTTTGTTTCCTTTTACTTACCAGTTATCATTGAGATAAATGGTAAAGGGTCTGCTTAATTGTACTTTGAAAACTCTGTGTTAGAAAGTGGAGACACCTAGCATTTCTGAAACATTGCAATAACACTTAACCATAAGCTTATTATGCTCTTGCTGTTTTAGGTCCTTTATACTCATTAGGTCATAGAATCTTAACAAGAACTCGATGAGTTGTCATGGGAGTTGGCTTTTCATTTCATAGGAGGAAACAAACTTGCTGAGATATAGGAAGTTAAAAAGATCATGGCTAAGGGAAATTAGTCAGTCAGAGAAAGACAAATATCATGACTTCGCTCATGTGGAATTTAAGATACAAAACAGATGATCATAAGGGAAAGGGAACAAAAATAATATAAAAACAGGGAGGAGTACAAAACATAAAAGACTCTTTAAATATAGAGTACAAACTGAGGATTCCTGGAGGGTTTGTGGGTGGGGGGATGGGCTAAACAGTAAGAGCATTAAGGAGGACACTTGTTGGGAGGAGCACTGAGTGTTATATGTAAGGGATGAATCACTGGGTTCTACTCCTCAAATCATTATTGCACTATATGCTAACTAACTTGGACATAAATTAAAAACAAAACAAAACAAAACAAAAAAAGGCCATGGCTACTACTAAATACCTACACAGACTCCTGCATTTAAATTATTTTACATAGGTACTTTTCTGCATATCCCTCAAGTCTTATGTCTTTAAAGAGAAATATAAATTATTTTAAAAAGCATGAACATGTTTGCTGGCAAAAAGTAAGGACTGGTCAGCTCCGCTTCAGGAACCAGAACACTCGATAGAGGGTGTGTTACTTGAGTTAACTTTGAACTGTCCATCGGTATTCAATAGTAGCAAGTGAGTTGGGTCATTCCAAGCAGGTATAATCATAAGAGAAATTTCACAGAATTGATAGAATCAGACATTTTCAGCGAATTGTGAATACTTCAGTATAAAAGGAACATGCTGTATGGTTGGAAATACAAACAAATACAAATAAAATAATACAAACAAAGTTGTAATATTCTGGGGAAACTGACACACCCAGAACCATCATTATTTAGCTCAAATAAATTGCCAATAAGATTTCTCCTGAAAGAAAACAATATCTAAAATATTAATACTGTAGTCAATGCTGCTCTGATCTCTGGAGGGTTTCTTTCAGACTGTACAAGAACTGATAATTTTCAACTCCAACATATAATTTCCATGTATCTTACTCAATATAACAGTCAGCAAATGTTCTATGAACCAACAAAACTCAATATAGTTTTCAATATTCAAAGGAGCAAATTAACTTAGTTGAACTCATGATCATAATTTTCAGAACGTTAACAATTATAAGGTGTTTATTAATTTTTATTATTTTCAAAATCATCAGGAATCCGCTACCACAAGTTTAAGTCAAGCAGTTGGTAGGCCACTTGGAAGTAATATATATTGTGCTGATAGTGTGATAATATACTATTGCATGATAATGATGCCCAAAAGTGCTCACTTTAGAAAAAGTTAGTCACATAGCATGCAATTTCTATTACTTATAAAGTTTTCCAGAAAGGGCACATTTTTGTATCATTCTATCAGTAATAACAATTGAACAATACTTAAAAATGTAAGTATTCTTTAGTATCAATAATTATCAAAGATTATGATAATAATTAGACATGATAATGTCTACTATTGAGCACTATAGAACAAAATACAATAAAATTGTTGACATAAGCAACAGAAATACTTTTGACAACATTGCTCCAATATTATTATTAAGCCAAGCATAGTGCTATATGTACTAGAATTTTCATTCATAGAACATGAATATGAATCCAGTGAAATGAAATATAACATTTGCTGTCAGTAAGGCCATATTTAGGCACTTAACTACAATAGTGTATTTATTATCAGCCTAACTGCTTTGGTAAAATTATAAAACTATACAAATTATAGGAAGAAATATTTTTAACATGTTAGAAAGCAAGTAGTGCATGATTTGGATGCTTGGGGGAAGAACACAATGGAACAGAATCTTTAAAGTGTTCAAAGAAAAGTCTGTCAAATTAGAATTCATTATCCAGGTGAAAATACCTGTTAAAATTAAGACAAAATAAGAACTCAGAGAATTCGACTGATAGTTCTGGACTTCAAGAAATAAGAAAAGATATCCTTCAAACAGAGAGGTAAGATAACATCAAATAGAAACTCAAAAGCACTGAAAAGAATAAGAAAATATTCTGGAAATGGTATATATGTGAAAAGATATAAAAGACAATATTTTATTCTTTTTTAATTCTTTAAAAGATGATTAAGAGCTGAAAGTAAGAATAATCACAATGTATTCAGAGTTTTGTAATATAAGCAGAGGTATCAACAGCAAAAGCACAAAAATTTGTTTCCCCAGTCCTGATGCCTTCATTCCTAGGTCTCTCTATCTGAGGTCTTGGACAGAGGTCTTCCTCAGGTACATTCGCTGAGACTTACTTACTGAGTAGGAGAGGAAGAGGAGAAATCATGAAATACTTCTCCCCACTCTGACTGAGTACCCAATATTTTCTATGCTTAAATTTTCCACCACACCTCAACCCCCAAAATCCATCTGATAGCTTCCAGAGTACCAGTCTACAGTGAGAAAATCCAGACGTCTGTGCTAAATCACATAGTTCCATGGGTAGTTCTATGGGGATAAATGTAACAAGGAAAATCAGAGCACTTTTTAGTCTCTTGCTTACAGCACCACAGTAAATGATTAAAGTCTTAACTCTCATTTTTGACTTGTCGCTTTAATTGGCTACTCCAACATCTGGGAGCTCACCAAGCTCTACCTCAGCCCTGGTGAGTTCCTGATACTAACTACATAGCAGAAAGGCATGATGAAATTTAACAACATCAACACCGGGTGAGGATTTGTAGCAACATGAACTCTTATATGTTGCTGGTAGATTGCAAGATAGTATCACCAGTTTAGAAAACGGTTTGCAAGTTTTTATAATGGTAAACATTTACCTGTGTTACCAGAGAATCAACAGGTTCAGAACTGTTTATTTAGCTGCTTGAGGCTCAAAAGTCAATACTCCAGGGGCACCTGGGTGTCCCAGTCAGTTCAGGATCTGACTTCAGCCCAGGTCATGATCTGGTGGTTCACAAGTTCGAGTCGCAGGTTGGGCTCTGTGCTGACAGCTCAGAGCCTGGAGCCTGCTTCAGACTCCGTGTCTCCCTCTCTCTCTGCCTTTCCCCTGCTCACACTCTGTCTGTCTGTCTGTCAAAAATAAATGAAAACATTAAAAAAAAGTGAATACTCTATAAACAAGGGATGGTGGGAAGGGGAAGGTTGCTTTACTCAGGAAGCTGGCAACCTGGGGAGATAATGGACTAATGTTTCAAAGACTATCTTCCCTGTTCAAGGGACGCAGGAGGGTTTCACAGGGGAAGTCATGGGAAAAAGGGAGGGGGCTACATGTGCAAGAACCTGGTGCCCAGACAGTAAATCATATGTTACCACTACCCTGCACAGATTTGCTGGCATCTGGATCAACTGTTTTCAAATGCAGTCAGGCCTTATCTTATGGGAACGTTTGGTCCTTCACTCTTTAAGGCCAGTGGTCTGCAAATCTCAAAGAAATTTAGTTCTGCTACAGATCAAGGGACTTCAGTCAGCAAGCAAGCAGTGCATAAACTTGAAGCAAGTTAATCCTTAAGACCTGCTGGAGTGCTGTTACTGCCAGACTCTGATCTAACGATTACATACCTAGGTATTTGGACAAGAGAACTGAAAACACAAGCTAATAAAAACACTGTACAAAAGGGTTTGTAGAGGCCTAAAACCAGGCAAAAAAAAAAATCAGATTTTTATTACTTATATAAATAAATTGTGGTGTATTTGTAATGGAATACTGTTCAGCAATAAAAAGAATAGACTACTAATAATATGCAAAACATTTTTAAAAGTTATGCTGAGAAAAATTCAGTCACCAAAGGATGCATGTAATATTTCATTGATGCACAGCTGTGGGTCTGGCAAACATAGTCTTTGGTGAATGAAATTAGAACATTATTTGCCTGTGGTAAGTGAGGTCCAGATTGACAGGAAAGGCACAGGAAGGGTTCTTTGGGATGATAAAAACATGCTTCTTGTTCAGTTCCTGTGAATATATAAGGCCTGTGCAATTTATGTAAATTGAACTTTAGTAAAAAGTAAATAATTCTGGCTGTCAGTCACATCCCTTCACCTATGAAACTTTATAGACCCTGTTTCTAAAAGATTCAAAGTAATATCTAAATATTTTATTTTCATTATAAAGGGGAATAACAATCTCCAAAAATTGTACCCATTCACTGTAAACATCACAACTACTTGATGGTCTATTTTAACTTTTACATAATGAGATACATTCTTAAGATAAACTTGTGTTGAAGATAAATTTCTCTATGAAAATAACTTAGGAAATGAAATGTTCATGTAGCTGTCAATTATAAAGGAAAACTACAGTATATTGCTACCTAATAGGTAACACCATTCAGGAAGAATTTGTACTGGACTGCAAACTGGTCTTTACTTCTGAAGTATAAACAGTCATTCTCACATATAGTATCTACATGTTTACCCCTTGATATATGCATTTGATGTGTGTGTGTGTGTGTGTGTGTGTGTGTGTGTGTCGGGGGGCGGGGTGGGTTTGGCACATAAGTTTAGTTAACTGAAAACTGAATTCAATTCTATTTCTATTGTACTAACATATTGTCTACAGCTGGCAACAATCGCTTTTGAAAAGGATTCAAGAACATATTATTTCAAATATAAATGTATACAAGTGAGCAATGATTAAATAACTACATGACCCCACCCATACAAAATATTTATTGTGAATATCAAAGAAAAATCTGCATTTAATAAAATTCTAAGTCTTACCTCTACTGTGTATTCGATAGTTAATTTTTTTAGCACCTGTAAATTAATGAGTATTAATACTTGTTTAAAACTTCATGCTGATAGATAATGTGTATATAATTTCAGTAAAAAATAAACATATTTTTTCATTAAAACTAAAATTTCCAACCCTCCTCCCTGGCTTATTTTGCAGAAGTTGACAAGCCAAATCCAAAATTTTTCTCCAAATATGAAGAAACTAGAATATCCAGAATAAGTTTGAAAACAAAGACGGAAGTTTAAGAACTCACACCTATTTATTTCAAGGTCATTCTAAAGCCACTAACTGAGATAAGGTAATATTAGTAAAAGATAAATAGTTAAATCAGTGGAATAAAATATAAACTTCGGGAACACTTCCAAAAATTATCAATTGATGTTTTCCAATTAATAAACTTTTTCAAGATTGGCTCAACCTAAGAAAATCAATCAATATACTACACCACATTAACAGAACAAGAGAAAAAACAATAAAATTATTCTCTCAGTTGATGCAAAAAAGCACTTGATGAAATTCAACATTTTTTCAGTATAAAAACACTAAAACTAAAAAAACTAGGAATAATAGGGAACTTTTTAACCTGACAAAAATATCTTTAAAAGCTCATAGATACGTTATCTATCAATAGTCTTAAATACATCATAACTGCTGACATTCTAATTTTGTTTCTAGTCATTGTTCTTAGGGAAAAGGATTATAAATACACAACTTTGATATAAAAATATTTACTATAGAAGTAATTATAATAGCCAATAATTGGAAATGCCTTTAATACCTACCGATTGGAATTTCAGGAAAAAATACATTAAAATGGAATATAACAATCAATATAAATAATTTTCTCCAAAAATATACATATTGTTAATAATTCTGAGGTTAAAAAATCAGTTCATAAAACAGTACAAAAAGAATGATACTATTCTGTCAAAAGTATGTATATATGTATTTATATATAACCATATATATGGATATCTTATCTACTTATAAGATTATTACCTACATAACCAGATATAGTAGCATCCTCCTCTTTTTTTTGTTTAAATATAAAATCATTGTTTGAAACATAAGTGTACATATTATATAAGGAGGATACTACATGTTGCTTGCAGCCAGTGTTGGTAAGAAAGTGACAGTCTAAGGGGATGGGAAAGAGAGGCCAACATTAAATTATAAATCTCAACACTTAATCTATGCTACTAAGCATGGGTTTTTGTAAGGCAGAATATTTTAGGTTGTGACTGACAAGCTATTAGCAGGTTGTAAAGTCAATTTAGTAGATCATGGCCAATTTTACAAATACATGATTACATAGAATAAGATAGAGTAAAGTAGAACAGAATAGATAGAATAGGGATATCAGAATACTTATACTCAATAAGTTTACAAATTGATATAGATATATAAATGCGCACTTAATCATAAGGTAAAATATCTTAGTCATTATAGGGTCAAAATAAAAAAAAAAAAACCATGAGATAGTCATTGTTATATACCGGTTAGTACAAAAAAATAAAATAAAATAAAGTGCTAAAAGAGAATAACATTTCATAGCATATGAAAATAATAAGAAACTTAAGTTTGGGGCATCTGGGTGTCTCAGTTGGTTGAGCATCTGACTCTTGATTTCAGCAGAAGCCATGATCCCAGGGTCGTGGGACTGAGCCCCATATTGGGCTCTGCATTCGGCTTCACACTGAGCATGGAGCCTGCTTAGGATTCTCTCTCTCTCTCTCTCTCTCTCTCTCTCTCTCTCTCTCTCTCTCGCGTGCGCGCGCTCTGTCTCTCTCCCTCACTTGTGTGCACTCTCTCTCTCTCTAAAATAAAAAATAAAAAGGAACAAAAAAGAAATCCAGGTTGTAGTTTTCATAAATAAAGTTTTGTTGAAACACAATGATGCTCCCATATTTACATACCATCTATGTCTGCTTTAGCATTACAATGGCCAAGTTGTCCTATTGCAACAACGAATGCACAACCTGTAAAACCTGAATATTTTGGCTTTTGAAGAAAACCCTAAATATTTTTTGAAGAAAACCTTTCTTAAACCAGAGATTAAATAGTGAATATTTAGCAGAAAAATGAAAGAAAAAGTAGAATAATAGTTTAGGTCATCTTTATAAATATATGTGGATTTAAAAAATAATCATATAACTGTATTTGTGAGTCTTCTAACAACAGAAGGCAGTGGATTTTAAAAAGAATTTATTTATTTCATTATAATATAAGTTTTGGAGTGTTAATGAGTAATTTAAAAATTATAAACACAAAAGGATAAATTTCACAATATATGTAAATGTATAGATAGCATTTATTTCTTGAACTACTACTGTATTACAAATATTGTGGTTAGAGAAGCAAATAGGACCTATATCTCAATACATATTTCATATGTTGAAACAATCAGTACTTTGCATTATTATTTACTCAGAATTTGTAAATTTTGAAAATTTTCCAGGGACTCAATTACATATATGTGTATATGAAATATGAAGTTACTTCCCCTTAAAACTTATAATTTCATCAAATTTCATATTTACCTTATTATCTTGTTTTACACAAATGACTAATTTCTTCTTACATGAAATAAAAAACACAGACAGAAGTCTATGAGTAGGAGTTATACACCCATCTTCACAGTAAGACTTATTTCTTGATAATTCCTTAGTAGCCAAAGAAATGTGGCTTCTCAGTAGTCAAAGAAAATGTATTTTGAATAATCTAGATTATGGCTGCCAACTTCTCAGTGACCCCTTCCTTCCATTGCTGTTAACTGCTAGTTCTTTTGAAAGTCAAGGTTGGTGTGGTCCCAAGTAGAAAATACATTTATTTTAAATCTGCTCTGGCTCTGCCTTTCCAGGTTTGATGGAGACAGAGAGAAAGAGAAAGTCCAGGAATACAGGCTTTGAGCAAAGATCACCTGCTTTTTGTGAGCATACACAGAAGGCATGGCCGTGCCATGAGCTCCAGATTAGGGGGTTGAAAACTCTATACTACTCGCCAATCACCATCCAGCTACTTGTAGCAATGAATACATGTTGTTTAATTTCTCGAGATCTTGTTTTCCTGATGTAAAATGAGATGACAGCAAATGATCCATCTCTTTTAGTTTTAAATTTATTTTTGAGTTGACCACAAGAATATAAGCTTCGTGTCTAGCATATGTCATAAACAGATCAGAGTATGCTATTTATTGACACCATAGATATGGCATGTGTGATAATGTCACATAAGGAAGTTTCTGCACAGTATTATTTTATAATTCCCAAAAGAGTATTTAATGAGTTGTGAAGCACTGGTGGAAGGTTTTATAAGTATGAATGAAACAAATTTTTATAAGCAAATGAATGCACTGTGACAGGCTTGAAAGATAGGTTAACATATGTCAAAACAATGAACCTGAAAGATTTAAGTTTGTTATTTTTAGACAAGAATCATATTAGATTGATTTAACTAAGAGTTTTACTATATTCATCCACAAGAATATAAAGCTCACTGTAATTTCTTGGGTCTAATTAAAATGGAATATAATCATCCGGAACCCAAAGTAACAGTAAATCTGAGCCAATTTTTAAAGACATTTTTCACATTATTTGTGACATTCAGAAGTCATATCTTAGAATTTTAATTTAGGATATTAGCCATACAGGAGAAATAATAGATTAGTAATAAGACTTCCAAATCATAAAATGCTGTTAAAAAATACTGGGTTTTTTTAATTCAGATTTTTACCTTTCAGTATTGACATCCTTGACAATAAACTTAGGATTAAAAGGGTAAACATTAGCTTTTACATTTTAGAAAATGTGTTGCTTATTATGTAAGAGGGGAAAATAGTGGCATATGCATATTTTCTGTGCATTGAACTGTAACCTTAGGTCTTAATTATATGTTTTATTAATTTACTTAAGAACTGTACCATGAAATCTAAGGTTTATCCATAGTCCACATAATGTTGTATTTTCCTTTTCTTGTGTACCTTGTTTTAAATTTCCTCTAGTGCCTGCTACATATTTGACCTGGAATAGGGAGTTAACTAAACACAACATTTCTAACTATGGACATATTTATTGTTTTTATTTGAAATTCGAAAATGGATAAGAAAATTCTCTTTTCAAAACAACATTTTCACTGAAATTTAAAGCCATAAAAAATGCCAAATTTAGACAAGTCCACCAGAGACTTGTTATAAGTCCTATGAAAAATATGAATCTGATCTTGCAATGTCACTAAGGAAATAATATCATAAAAATAGCATCAGATGTGCTCACAAGGTCATTACTTTAAAAAGATAATATGCCAGAAAACATTTTTAGTAGCTTCACTGTCTAAAGAAAAATAGAACACAGTCATATTGTACGAGTAATTGTTTAATCACTCGACTAGAAGTATCTGTATATATGTATATATAAACACATTATATTGTGCATTTTATTTTCTACTAATTATAACTCAGTAAAGCTGATAAAAAATTATTACATGGTATTACTGGAAAACTAACTGACAAAATTAAAAATAAAGATGTATTAAATTTTTTAAAAAATTGCTATGTAGTATTAACTTTGGAAGACTATTATCAGTTAAAGGGAATTTTAAAAAGGAGTTTCAGAAACAGAGGAATCTTCAGCAAGACCTTAAAGAAAATAAAAGATAGGATTATATCTATGTGTGGGTGGGGAGTACACAATTTACAAAGAGTAATAAAAATATTTACTTATGTTTTTCCTTTACCTAAAAAGGAGAACTGAATCCACATGCTTACTAGGTACCCATTATTAGCAGTTTATACTAGAATAGTGTAAAGAAAGGTAGTGTCATAATCTCTGAAGAACTTTGTTGGATTCAGTGTAACATAATTATTAAAACCAAATGTCTGAAGTCTGGTAACTTGATTTTAAATATTTTCCCCAAATCCCATAGCTCTGTGATTTTGGACAAATTATTGAATCTCTCTAAGTATCAGGATTTTTATTTGTCATATGCGGAAACAGTAATATGTAGTTTTAAGATATTCAGTGACATAATATACACAAACTAATTAGCACTGGATTTGTTGAGAACAAGGGCTCACATATTCTTTTTTATTTATTTATTTATTTATTTATTTATTTATTTATTTATTTTGAGAGAAAGAAAGAGAGAGAAATTGGGAGAGGGGCAGACAAAGAGGGAAAGAGAAAGAGAGAATACTGAGCAGGCTTCACACTGCCAACATGGAAGGCTCACATATTATTAATGGAAATCAAACACAGTACTAGATTGGGAAAGTGTTTATTAGTGCTCCGTGTAGTAACATGAGGAAACTGTATTTTTAAACAATGCTTCACAACACTTTGTTATGTTAGGAAGTGATAAATGTAGTCGTGGGGGAAAAGAAGGTAAGTAATTTCCCCATTAAGTAAAGTTCACACTAATAAAGAAGTAAATTTCAGTAGAAACTATAACATCTCTTGTGACATCTCCAAACTGTAAGTGTGTTCAGTGATATGATAGCCACTTTCTTATGAATGATATCTATCTAGGTCATGGTCACTGAACTCCCTCTGGGTATTAACCCAGTCTGATAGGATGAAAAAGGAATTTCAAACTGTCATGAAAAATAAGAATAATAGATAAAATCTGAGTATTAAATGCATTAGGTTCTGCTTAATGGGTACCTAAAAAATAATTTGACATCAACATTGACATGCAAGAAACATTGATATGTGGAAAACACATTACATCAGACACAGGACTGCTATCTTGAAACAATATTTTGCTCAAAAAAAGAAATAAAAGTCAAAATCCTTAAGAGGAAAAAATCCAAAGCAGAAATTGATTATTCTTGGAAAAGGTCTATGGATAGTGCAAATAAAACCCATGGCTGATTAATGTTTTCTATATAGGGAAAGCTATTCAGATGTGCAGAAGTATCATTTCTAAAGTTAAGTAAGAAGAATAATCATTGCCTTAACTAAATGCATCTTCAAGTAAAATCTAGGCCAAAATAGAGCTATCCTTGTCATAAATTAAAGGGACAGAGCTGTTATCATGGTGCCTGTGTTTCTTGTGAATGTTTTGATGCTTCTTCTCAAAAACAGATTGTTGAATATATTTGCTCATTAACAGAAGTCTCAGTAAGTCAACTCCACAAAATAAATACACAGAAAAAAAATAGAAGAGTAAATTGAGTTGGAATTTTTAATGACATGCATATCAAATTTAGGAGATAGTTAACCATATGCCAAACAATCTGTGGTTTCTTGGTATCATTAATAAAGTCACACTAAAATAGCATTATCTCATTGAAATTATGACTTAAGCTGTCTTTTCTTTGCATCGTATGCTTCAGTGACCACCAGGAACCATCTGGATCTATATATTCTATATTCAAGGTGAACAGGTTATATGGCATTGGAAGCCCACATACCACATGCCACCCTCCCTCTGTCCACCTTTCAAACAGACTGAAGACTAAGCTTATTCTGACACATTAGCAGCTTCTCAGAATACATCCAGGTTACTATGCAGGTGAACATTAGATCTAGAGACTATTCTGACAATTCAAAGCTTGTCTTTAAAAGGCTTCCTCATCCACGTTCTCTCTCATAATCTATTAATGAGATTTAAAAGAGACTTTGATCAAAATATAGTGGTTGGATCACATCTTTAAGAGTAAGACAGTAAGTTTTCTCTTTTACATCTGCTAAACTGTCATATACACTTCCCCACGACTTTTACAAGCTTCAGTATTATGCATGTATCAGACACTTCATTTTGCAAACATTGTTTATTTTACATGAGGCAGAGGTATACTGCTAGAAGCCCTATTCAATCACTTCATAAGTGTGTAAGTGTGTCAGCCATGAGGAGGCCTAAGGCCCATGCCACTAAGTTCCAGGTTATTTGTTAGGCACTATAGGCTCCACATTATTTCTTGAGGATGTACATCTTTTATTTGTTTATTTATTTTGTTAATTTTTTTTTTGAGAGAGAGAGAGAGAGCAGGGGAGGAGCAGAGAGAGAGAGAGAAAGAGAGAGACAGAAGCAGAAGCAAGCTCTAGGCTCCAAGCTGTCAGCTCAGAGTCTGAGGTGGGACTCAAACTCATGGACCATGAGATCATGACCTGAGTCCAAGTGTGTACTTAACAGACTGAGCCACCCAGGAGCCTTGAGGATGTACATCTTTTTCAATAGTATGAGTATATGTACCTCATTTGAATTAAATGAGTACCATTTATACTCATTGACATTAGACATTTAGAGACAAGCATATCAATAGAAGAACCCTTCTTATGTCAGAGTAACAGCTTTCCAGTACCTCTGTGGTAACCACTATCCCATAGTTCTCTAAAATATCCTCATGCCCTCTATTTTCTTCCTATAAGTTACTTTCTTCTATTTCAGTTGACACAATTGACATCATCTATTTCCGTACTTGTTCTTGGTTTGCTGTCAGATAATAAGTGGCCTAAGCCATGTGATGCTTTAGTTGTGACTATCACTACACCCACCTGTGACTCTCTTATTTACTTGGACTCACAGTCTTGACGCTAACAGTTCCATCTGCCTCTATTTATCATCAAGGTCCACCTTTTCAAATGTGGTTGATTTTATTCATATTTTATGAGAATTGTAATAGATTATAATTAATGGGGAATATATAAGTGTGGAAAACAATTATCTATCTAGCCTACTCTGGGATATGATATAGGGTAGGAAAGGTTAATTAAACACCATAGGACATACCTCAAAGAGATAAATGATTTCAGGTTTATGCTGCCTCTGGGAAGGAAAGCTCTGGGAGCCACCAACACTGAGCGCATCTTAGGTCTTAATTACCAATGAACCCAGAGTTCCATTAAGGATGTTACTGAGAGGGGTACCTGGGTGGCTCAGTCAGTTAAGCATCTGACCCTTGATTTTGACTCTGGCCATGATCCTGATGGCTCATGGGTTTGAGCCCCGCACTGGTTTCTGCACTGACAGCATAGAGTCTGCTTGAGACCCTCTCTCTCCATCTCTGCCCCTCTTCTGATTGTGTTCTCTCTCTCTCAACAGAGAAATAAAGAACAACAAAAAAGAATGTCAATGACACTTTTCACAAAAAAGGGGCAAAATAGGTAGCACAAGTTGTCAATTTCCCGCTCTATATCTTTGGTCTACACCTGAGCAGTTTGCAGAGAGGTCTTAACAAACGGCAACTGTCTTCATCTCTGCTCTGGATAGTTCTCTGGCTCTCACACAGGACAAGTTTGAAGTACATGCAAGTCAGTGTGCTGGAACCCCCATAGTCTGAGGAGTTGTAGATAATTTCTCCAGCTTTCAGGTGTAGAGCCAGAAGTTGTAGATAAATTCCTCAATTCCCTGCTATTTGGTGGGAATATTCTGTGGCATGTTTTGCACAGTCATTTGGTGGTTTCTGGTGATATTAAACCTAGTTCCAATTGTGGTAACTTGCTCATTAACTTACCTTTACTCTTCCATTTTCTCAGTTCCTTTCTCTCTCAAGTGGTTCCAGGGGTCCATTCACAAAGAAATTTCTTGTATCCAGCCTCTTATGTTAGTATGTGTTTATGGCAAAACCCAATTATGATCAAACATACGTTGCTCCCAGAATTGATTGTATTTATAGATATGCAGCCCAAATTTGTTACCTACATCCTCATTGATTGCCCCCTAGAGGTTAGAAAGGTAGGAATAAATTGTTGATTAATTAAAGGAAGTTATGAGTAAGATAGTAACTGCTATGTTCACATTCTTTTTGATATTATGTTTTAAATGCTTTGTCTTTAGTCTTAGAAAAATATATATGTTAGGCAGACATGATTTTGCCACTCCTTGGTTATATAATCTTGAACAAGATTACTACTCCTTATAAACTCAGTTTATATTTTGCAAGACTGAAATGAAAATAAGTAGCTAGTAATTAAATTTTAATTATTGAGTACTTTAAATCTGATGCTGCATATAATTATAATAGTTCCTGTTTTCTTTCCTTGGTCTCATTGCCATAATTTTTAGTGTCTTCACTCTGTTGTTTCAATGTATGGTTGCTAGATTGTACACAGTATTCTCAGTGTAGATACTTCATGTTTTGGTAAAAGTGTATTATTTTGTTTTTAGGAATAAAGTTTTATAGCACTTTACATTTAAACTGAATTCTAATGAATTCTTTGCACATTATATTAAAAAATAGTCGTGAGGATTGGGTCAGCAAATTTAGATCTGAAGTGTGATTCACTTTAATTACATACTAGAAAGATATGAAGATAAGATAAAACTTTCTTCATCTTAAGTGGAAACTAGTACCCATATGTTAGATATTTAATCTTGGGAATAGAAAAGAAGTACTTTATTGTGATATATGATATTAAATGTAGACATGTTGACATGTATTATGTACATTTAAAGTCTACAATGTAAGAAGAGGGACATCACATTTTTTTAAGTTTATTTACTTATAAAGAGAGTGTGAGTGGGGGAGTGGTAGAGTGAGAGGAGAAACAGAATCCGAAGCAGGCTCCATGCTGTCAGCACAGAGCCCAACATGGGGCTCCAAATGTTAGAACATGACCTGAGCCAAAATCAAGAGTCAGACACTTAACTGACTGAGCACTCAGGCATGCAGGACATCACTTTTTTACAAAAGTTAGCTCTTGGAAAAGTGTCTAAATGGGATAATACAACTATTTCATATGTTTAATAAAAATTTTACCTTTAAATTAAATTTTACTCTATATACCATAGCATGAGTGTAAGTACAAGTGTTTATATGATATGATAACAGTGTGACGCAGAATTTTCACAAATACAATATTCCAGGACAGGAAACACCTAAATAAAAAACATCAGCAGGTTCCCAGAAGCCTCCTTTGGACCCATACCAGTCTCTTCCCATCCCATAATTCCCCAGGGTTAGTCATTGTTCTTAATTCTAATAGGAGAAATAATTTCAGTTCTTTTTGTACATTATAAGTAAATAATTTTTCATAAATATTCATTTTTTCCCTGTCTTCTTGAACACAAGAATATGTTCGTGAGGCATAATCCATATTTTTTGCACACCATCACTATTATTTTTGTGTGGATTTCTTTTTCCATGATCTTTGCATGTTTGACTTATCCTTCTCATTCAGGTCTGTCATGAAAAAATGTGATCTATGCAAGAGATATTTTTAATGTTCTTGCTTCTCCTTGCATTTAAATACTTTACAGCAGCTATCATTGTTGGAAATCACTGTATGCTTACTTTTTGTAAATAACTTCTTGAGGTATAATTATCATAATATAAAATTCACATGTATAGAGTATAACTTTGACATTAGTATACACTTATGAAAATACCAAAATGCCTTCGTGAAAACATCATCTTTGAAGGGTGATAGTGAAGGAGAGGAAACATATGGGGCCTTTCCAAGATATGAGTGTTGATTGCACAGTTGCCTTTGAGGATTTTCACTGAGATATAAACTGTTGATTTGTATATTTTTTCTGAATGTATGTTGTATTTCAATTAAAAAATTATTTCTGATTTGTATCAAATTTCTTGTGCTTTTCTCTACTTGAGCTTTAATGTCCTTTTTGTGTAGTTTTTTTCTATACAAAAACATTTTTCACACATTTATGAATAAAGATTCAAATCTCCCAAGCATGATAACAGTCTCATGGAACTGTATGTTTGACTAAGTCGAGGACTAGCTTTTAATACAAAACAGTGATCTGCTCTTAACCTAATTTAAAGCTACATAACCATGGGGCGCCTGGGTGGCTTAGTCGGTTAAGCATCCGACTTTCACTTAGGTCATGATCTCGCGGTTCGTGGGTTCGAGCTCCGCGTCGGGCTCTGTGCTGACTGCCAGCTCAGAGCCTGGAGCCTGTTTCAGTCTGTGACTCCCTCTCTCTCTGACCCTTCCCCGCTCACACTGTCTCTCTCTCTCTCCTGGAAATAAATAAAACATTAAAAAAAATTTAAAAAAAAAAGCTACATAACCATATGTGAAAGTATCCAGAGTTAAAAGGTTTCTGCCTGATTTATAATCTGAAGATTTTATGTAATTAAAATTCACATAAAAATAATCTGAATCTCAGGCAGTCTTTCTTTAAAGAACATACTAATTAGATCTCTAAAAAGAACAAAAATACTTGTTATATTTTCCTTACAAAATTCCTTATGTCTTGTGAAGAAATAGCTTATGTTTCAGCATCCACTGAGTTCATAAACACCCCTCAATATTTTCACACTATGTAATTGTGTTATGTGCAAAAAGCAGTCCCTTTTCACCCTTAATTGTCTTCTAATGTATGTTTACCATATGGTAAGCTGTTGACTATAACAAAACAGTGATGCTAATGCTCTTTTATTTTATAGAAATCTCATAGCAAATAAATCAATACTAATCTTAAGTTGTTTTTCAAGTAGTAGAGTGTCTCCTGGAAGACTACCCTCTCCAGAAAAACTACCAAAATAACCTGTTGATTAAGTAAAGATAGGTTTATTGCTTCTGCAGTAACGGAGTGAACTATTGACAGTCTTAGGAGTTTCTTGGAACAGGAAGGTCAAGGACAGGGTATTTATAAGATTTGGGGGGTCCAATACAGGTAGATGTTTCAGTGTGAGTGATTGTATTTAAAATTAGGTCATATTTGTGGAACAATAATATCTGAGTGGGAGACTCAGTGAGAGAGAGTTGTTGAACTGAGCTTTGATGAGAGCATCTGAGCAGGTGGTTATGAGATGAGAATAGTATTTCCGGAGAGCTGGTTAAATATTCTATTGCTTGAGTATCCGGATTTTCACCAAGTTTCTGGAACAAAGTTATTTGTAATTCTTTCTTCCTGGATAAGAGTTTCTTGGAAGGCTAAAATAATGTTTATGCAGAGTGTTGAACAGTACAGTTATGTTAATGCAGATAGTAAGGATTTTAAAGAAATTTATCCTGAGAAATGGCTTGATCAATTATTATAAATGCTTAAAGTTATCAGTAGTAATACAGTTTAGTTCTTCCTAGAAATACTGCATGTTTGCAATGCTGAGAATATATAAAATAGTAACTTATATTCAATAATGTGGAAAACTTGAATAATTTAGTAGTTAAAAGCATAAAAGCAATACTAAGTAAATGTAATGGAAAAGCACAAAACTACTTTACCAAGATGTTTCTTGTAATGATTTTCATCATTTTCTCTTTCCACATTTAAAAAATCTTATGACATTTATTTTTTAATATAGATTTTGTCTTCAGAAAGTCTTTCCCCAAACTTACTTTTGTCTTTGTATTACTCTAGCTTATCACTTTTTTTATATTTATTTTACTTAAAATAATAATGTATTTTACAAGTGATGATATTTTAAAACTACTGTCAATTTGACAGCACATATAAAACCTATTTTCAGGGTGCCTGTGTGGCTCAGCCAGTTAAATGCCCAACTCTTGACTTTGACTCAGGCGATGATCTCACAGTTTGTGGGATTGAGCCCCATGTTGGGCTCCAAGCTGACACCACAGAGCATGGTTAGGATTCTTTCTCTTCCTCTCTCCCTGCCTCTCCCCCACTCATCCTCTCTCTCTCTCTCAAAAAATAAATAAACTTAAGAAAATACATAAAATAAAAATTAAAACTTCTATTTTCAGCATCAGAATTAATGATGTTAAATGTGTTGAAATATTGGTATATAGGTACATTTTAATATTACATATTCAGTATACAGTATTGCAGATAAATTAGGTTATCAATCAGTGTTCATGAGGTGAGTAATTTCAAAGGCAAGTTGAGAATTATAGTTCAAATAGCAAAACATATTCACTAAAGTAAACATTATTTTAATAAGTATTTTTAAGTTATTTATTTATTTATTCATTTAAGTAATCTATACCCAATGTGGGGCTCAAACTCATGACCCTGAGATGAGGAGTCATATGCTCTACCTACTGAGCCAGTATGATGTACCATGTTTTAAGAAGTTATTAACACCAATATTTTTATTCTAAATATATGATTTCTGAATTGTAAGTTTCAGTTTATTATGTAGGCCTATGAATCTAAAAAAAATCCATTATTGGACCCTTACTAGACTGATCTTGGCTTTAAATCACTGTTCAATTCCCAGATTTACTGCTTTTCTCAAACACACAATAACTTACCTAAAAATGTGTGTTGACCAACTGAAATCGAGTTTGTCTTTACTTGCTGTCTTACATGGCATCTTCCACACATACATGTATTCATTCATCACACAAATGCTTATTCAGTGCCAGTTACATATCAGAAACCACTCTAAATGATGAGGATTTAGGTGCATCAGTGAGCAAAATTCCCAACCATAACTGCATTCAAAGAGTTTATGTTCAGGCTGGAGTAGAGAGAGAATAAACAATAAGTATGATAAGTAAATTATAACTATTAAGAAGGCGAAAAATTCTATGGAGATATTTTTTTTAAGGGAGAAAAGTAGAAGTATTAAGTTTGGACGTTCAGGACCAGGCCTCATTGAAAATGAGACATTTGAATAAAATACAAAAGAAAATGAGGATGTCAGGCACAGGGAGAGGTGGGACTCAGATAGGGCAAAAGCCATGAGAAGGGAGCACACCTGGAATGTAGAAGAAATGACACACAATAAAATGAATGAAATCTTGCTATTTACAACAACAGGGATGGAGCTAAAGAGTTTTATGCTAAGCAAAATAGGTCAGTCAAAGAAAGACAAATACCATATGATTTCACTCATAGGTGGAATGGAAGAAACAAAACAGATGAATTTATGGGGGAAAAGAAAGGGAGGCAACCATAAGAGACTCTACTATAGAGAACAAACTGATGGCTGCTGGAGGGGAGGTGGGCAGGGAGATGGACTAACTAGGCAATGGGAAATAAGGAGGGCACTTGTGATGAGCACAGAGTGCTGTATGTAAGTGATGGATCACCAAATTCTACACCTGAAATTAATATTGCACTGCATGTTAACTAGATGTAATAAAAAAAAAAAAAAAACTTAGGGAAAGAAAAGAAGGAAAGAAATGGCCTGTTAGCCATGGAGTCTGGAGTTGAGTTAGTTCACTAGGGCACTAAAAGAGAAGCCAGAGAGGTAGGAGTGCAAATCCTACAGGTCAACGTGTACAATGGGGGCCAATGCACAGATTTGTACAAAGGAGTGAATTTACCTGAGTTATATATACAAAGAGTCATGAAGGCCCCTGTGTAATACTTTGGGGAAAGGGAAGCAGGAGAAACAGAAAGGGTTCTCATAAGCTAGGAAGTTGACATAATCAAGAAGTCCCCTCCCACTAAGAGAAGAAAGATACTTGGATAAGTTGGGGAAGACAAACAGCTGTGGAACTCTATATGCTTTGACAGTAAAACCAAGATTTCTTCTATGAAATATCCCAAAATTCTATTGATAGTTATTATACTTGTTTCATACTGTGTTATACAATATAACCCATGTCTTATTTTTATATAAGTTTTTGTCACAATGTTAAATGAACTTTATAAGGAAAGACAAGAAATATCTGATGATTGTTGAATGTCTCTGAAATGCTGTTGGTTTTTGAAGAAAATATAACTATAGAATATCTTTAAAACAAGTGAAATAAGTACAATGATGCTGGGAGCCGCACCGGCCTCTCTGGATGGCAATCACAGCAAGGAAATGGCAATGTTTGCACAGCTTCTGCCATGAGAAATGAAGACTAATATCTCCTTCTGCTACTACTGGCTCATGTTGGAAATGAGCCTGCTGGTATTGACCAGGCCTCACAATATTCCATATCAAACCCATATTCTGAACACAGTTACCTCATAGGAAAAGCATATTCCTGCCTTTACAAAAGAGATTTTAGATAAGAGCTCTGTGGATCATTGTCAAAAGGTTCTTCCTATGGGCCTTGCAGATCCAAGACTTAGATAATAAAGAGGGTTAAGAACACAGGAGTTACTATTGAGCCTGGTCCCATATCAGAAGAACCTAATTTATAGTTAAAGTACAGATAAGTACAGAACATAACTTACTAATTGGTGATGTATGGCAGTCCCTTCCTCGGGGCCTGCATTCCACAAACACCCTCCCTTACACTGGCAACTGGGATGAGGATTGATAAGAGTAGCTAAAACATAAACCCAGGTGCCAAGATGGACACATTTAGGGCCCCCATGAGGACTTCCACACACAAACCAATTCAGAAACATTCATCCTCTTGAGAGCCAGACAGAATGACTCCTAGCTTATCTATATACAACCTAACCTATATATTATCCTGTTGATCACTAAGAGCATCCTGTTAATTCCTTGGTTGTAAATTCACTATGACTGAGATAATTCTGCAAAATATCAAAAACTTGTTATCGCAAAAGGCCTCCCATTGTAGAAATTCCTTTCTCTGGCTTCATGTTGTAGTTGAACCTTTAAATAAAGACACCAAAACCGACAAGACAGAGATGACTGCCTGGTGATCAGAAAGAATCTCGGGGCTCTCTCACTCTCTTTCGCTGACACCGTCCATCCTTCAGGGACCCCTGGACCTGTAGGAGCCGGCGCGGCCTCCGACTCAATGAGAAATAAAGTCACTAAGTAGTCCTATGGCACATAAGATTCTGCTAAGGAAAATTATATTTTTCCTATAACTTATCAAATTATATTAGATATTTCCACTCAGTTATGAAATATTATTTTCATATATAGGAGGGCAATTATACTTTTCTTGAACTTGACCTCTATAATATTATGTTCATAGCTGGTAGTCTCTGTTGATTAGCAAATATTATATTGCCACAACTACAAATGTGTTTTTTACTCTCTGGTCTTTTAAATTTAGTCTGAGCGATATCAACAGTGCCATTAACATCAACCAATTGACTATCAACAGCAACCAATTATGCACCTAAAGCTAAAACCTTGGAGATGGGCATGGGAGATCTGGATATGATCTTAATGTGAACTCTACCTATAGATATATCTGTATAATATAAAAATGATGAAAATATGCACTCCTTTTAGAATATTATGGAGTAGTCTAGAAAACTTCTCTCTATATAGTAAACGAAATTTAATGGATTACATGAAAGCATCAGGGGCTAAACCTTCCCCTACACAGAAACAGGAGCATCATCAGTAAGTTTAAAAAGAAACCTTAAAAAAATACTATAATTTGGAGAGACAAAAAAATACTATAAACCTAACAGTGTATAACATTATCACCAATTTCATAGGCTGAATTAACAGCATATTAAAGTAGTAAGGTACTAACAGTTCCTTGTGAGTAACAAATATAATCTATGTATAGCTGAGGATTGTTCCTGAGGAATGGGATGATAGTCCAAGAAGGTATCTGAGAACCATTGTAGTATGTGGCTACCTTGGATTTTTTGGGGAGCGGGGGGGCAGGGAAGAGAAGTAGCTCAAGTAAAACATATCCCTCCTTTGTAGTTCTGTATATACAATTGGCCCTGTGCTTCTCAGTCTCTTGAGTGGCTAAACAGCTAATGTCAATAATATGACCACCAGCACCACTCCCTGGTCCTCTATTTACAATCTAAGAAAAGTGTTCCAGTAGAATTATGACTGACAATATGGGTCACATCAAAACACAATTTTTCAAACTTAATTTATTTTTTAACGTAAGGATAGTTTACCTTTGAATATCACATGTGAGACATCAAAAGCTCTTCCCAAACCAATTTCCTTTGGTAGACTGTTGTAAATGGAAAGCCACGCATTTACCTCTTTCCTGCAATTTGTGTGACTTCAGTTCCAAATTTTCTGTGAGTGGGTTCTTGAAAAATAATACACATGCATACCCACACATCTTACTCTTGTACATAACATATACTAATACACAAAATGTTTGGCTTCCAGCCTGAAATGTGTTCACATGTTTTACTTTACAATTTAGATTATGAATTATACTTCAATAATAATTCCTTTTTTAAAAAAAATTATTTGAGGGAGAGCACGGAGAGGAGCAGAGGGAGAAGAGACAGAGAATCCCAAGCAGGCTCCATGCTGGGCATGTGGGGCTCTATCTCATGACTTAGAGATCATGACTGAGCTGAAATCAAGATTTGGAAGCTCAACTGACTGAGCCACCCAGGTGCCCTGATAATTTACTTTTTGAATTAGTGTCACAGTATGAGGTAAAATTAGGACATCCTACTACAAACATCACTTTCGATGACTTACACAAAAAGTACTTTTAAGAGAAATTGGACCCTTGTCTCTCCGTTTACAGTACCCTTCATGCTGCAAGATGTACACTGTTGGATTGAAAAATACCAACCCAAAATTCAGTTATAGGGCTTTATTAATATTCAGCTAGTCTTGATTCAAAATGCTACTTTTAAAACTATCTGCCTTCCTCTTTAAGTTATCACAGTATTGTATTATAAAAGTAAATAAGAAAAAATCTGATTAACTTTCCTTCATGGTTGACAAAATATGTTTTACAACCATAGACCTTTTTTTTAAATGCAGGAAAATCTATTCCTTTAAACCCCAGTGAACTCAGTGACTTACATACAGGAAGAACTAAGCCAGAGAGAACTAAAATAACTAAAACAGAACAAATATTTTAAAATGCAATTTGACCAAAAAGGCCTATATGTTTCCCTCAGTTTGACTAAACTTTAAACGGGCTTCTTCTTGACTCTAGACCCCTGAACTAAAGCATTTAACTAGAGCATTTACTTTAGAAAATGTGTAATTGTAAATTCTTTCTCTGCCCTTTTGAAATGTAAATCTTTTTTAAAAGCTTCTTGATGGTTTTATAACCTAAGAATGCCTTTTCAATGACCTGGCAACCATGACCTTTGAAATGTAATCATCAAGGAAGATAGCACACTATATCCTAGTTTTATTGGGAAAGTAAGAGCTTAATTTCCTCAAGGACCCCGTTCAAGCTGTAAAACTAACTACTGTCAAAACAATAGGAAGGAGGTGCCTGGGTAACTCTGTCTGTTAAGCATCAGATTCCTGATTTCTGTTCATAAGATTGAGCCCTGCACTGGGCTCTGTGCTGACAGTGCGGGCCTGCTTGGGATTCCCTGTCAGCCTCTCTCTCAAAATAAATAAATAAACTTAAAAAAAAAAAAAGAAACAAAGGAGAAAGTTTACTTTTCCTTAGAGGAAAGTCAACTAGTAAATACAGGTCTTCCTCCATCCTCCCACGCCATGCTCTTAAAAAGTCTCCAGTGATTACATTCAGCTGAGTTGACTTCAGCTTAAGTTCTGTCTGGTCTTTCTTCTCTATCGCAGTAGGTAGACTTGACTGTTTAACTTTACCCAATGTGATTTTTACATTTAAGAATATTTTCCTGAACTCAAATGATATAAATTACATGTGAAAAGATTGAACTCCAGAGCTAACCCAGAGCGTGCATATATTAGTATGATTTTGAATTTTAAAGATAAACAATAATATTTGGGGCAGTCAAATATAGTATCAATCTATTTCATTAGATAAATAAAATCAAGCTATAGTAGAACCTATTGACTGAATTGACGTAGAATTCAGTATTGGTACAATTCTTCCTCTATCCTTGTATCCAAATTCTTTATAATATTATTTTTCATTTCTAAAGATAAAACACTTCCTTCAACACTGGAATTTCGGTAAGCCACATTTCTTAATTTCACCAAAAAAATGTTACTGGTGTGATGTGACTAAGAGCTTCAAAAGTGTTCCTGTTCCTGTGATTGCACTTACTTGCTCATGCACTTGCACCATCACCATGAGAAGGACGTGCCTTGGTTAGCAGCCTGGTAACTCCTGGACATGTGGAATGGAACTGCCCCATCCAGGCCCGACCTAGATCAGGTGACCTGAACCAGCCCTTATGTATGAAAATAATCTCAAACAAAATCATCAGAGCTGCTTGGCTGAGCTCAGAATAAGTGAGTAGACTATCATCTCATTAACAAAAGTTCAAACAAGGACAATTTAGGAGTACCAGGGTGTCTCAGTTGGTTAAGCATCCAATTCTTGATTTTGGCTCAGGTCATGATCTTGCAGTTCATGAGATCAAGCCCCACATCAGGCTCTGTGCTGATAGCATGGAGCCTGCTTGGGGATTCTCTCTCTCCCTCTCTCTCTATCCATCCCCAGCTCATGCTCTTTGTCTCTCTCAAGATAAATAAACACTTAAAAAAAAAAAAGACAATTAGTGTTGCATGCCACTGAGATTTTGAAGTGATTTTTTTATGAAGCAAAAGTTAATGGATCCAACAACATTTGAAGACAAAAATTAGTGGAGTAACATTTTCCAACATTGTCTTGGGAATAAAGATATTTATATCCAGGTAATAATTACAGACAATCACTTGAACATGCAATAATGTAGGAGATATTGTTAACATGAGCTAGTCTAAGGAAAGACAAGAGGAATATCTCCAATCATTCAAGTGAAATTGTGGACATTTTAGCAAAAGAAATGGCACTGAGAATTTAATACATTTAATTAAAAATCTTTGGTTCTAAAGCCAAGATGAGATGAGGAAGAAAGAGTGCAATGCATACATCACCACAATGACAACATAGAAATAATACATTTAAAAGAAGTGGGGGAGAAAAACAAGGAAAACATATAGGGAAAAATAGGAATGCTTAATGAATGGGGCTCAGTTGGTTAAGTGTCTGACTCGTGGTTTCAGCTCAGGTCATGATCTCATGGTTTGTGGTATTGAGCCCTGCGTTAGGCTCTGGGCTGGCAGCATGCAGCCAGCTTAGGATACTCTCTCTCTCTTAAAATAAATTTTTAAAAAAGGAAAAAATAATAATGCTTCATGCATGTCTAATCTATAATAACTGTGACTCAAGCTGACAAAACAAGTAGAAGAAATCTACATGTATTCAAAAATATGAAAGTAAGTTTTAAGGAAGATGACAACAGTAACAAAAATTAGGAGTCAAAGCAAATTTTATTGTTCATTTTTAAAAAATGTTTATTTATTTAATTTAAGAGAGAGAGGGTGGGAGGGGCAGAGAGAGAGAATCCCAAGCAGGCTTCACACCGTCAGAGCAGAGCCTGATGAAGAGCTCAAACTCACAAGCTGTGATCATGACGTGAGCTGAAGTCAAAGGTCAGATGCTTAACCAACTGACCCACCCAAGCACCTCAAATTTTATTGTTCTTATATCAAGAATCCAATACTATAAATAAAAAAAGAAAAATATTATATTAAATCCTAAGTCTAAAGTTATGTAAGCCATCTCTTTTGCCCTGTGTTGTAACTTCTGAGCCTATATTTTGCTCTAGCCATTGCTGGGACAGTAGTAGTAGTAGTTTTGATGTGGAAATGTTGGGGTTCAGAGAATGTGGTCAAGAAAAAATTCTTGAGATGTCTTCAGTGCCAAAGGTGGTTTTATTAAAACACAGGGACAGGTATGTGCTTTAATAAAACAAGGTCTCCAGGACCCTGAGGGGGCTAGCTATTGTTAGGAAAAGGTCATTTATTACTGTTTAGTAAAACCTTAGTCATGAGACCCTTCAGGTGTGTATCAGGGGGCCATATGCTAGGAGTATGTTTGCCAACATGGATCCTGTGGGGTAGAGATAAAGGAAGTTTCCAAAGAATTTTTTATATGTTTAAAGTAGACTCACAGGACCCTGGGGGACCTGGATAATATTCAGCTAAGATTGCCTTTTGCCCTTAGCAAAGTGTCAACATCAAGGCAGCTGAGCTCCCAGAGGAAGGTCACTCTGCCTGCTTCAAGGACTTGTCAGTGGGTTCTAAGCAGCAAGCAAATTTAATTTTTTCTTTTGCCTTTGTTTCCCACATCAGTTTCATGCAGCTATTACCAGATGGGGCCTTTCCTCAGCTTCACGACTATTTATTTTTCTTTCTGTTTCTTTGAGATCTATGGTTGTACTGTGATTTTTGTTAAACTAACATTTGTTGAGTATAACCTCGGGGTGTTGGATAGTGCACCAGTGTTCACCAGAAGACTGTAATATAGAATTTAATTACTCACATGTCCTGAAGGAGGTACATGGTATGCCTTGAGGAGCCACACAGAGAGGTCAACGTGGGGTGCCCTCAACAGCTAGCAGCAGGACAAGGGGCACATGCTTTTATTTATTTATTTATTTATTTATTTATTAAATTAATGTTTTATTTATTTCTGAGAGAGAAAGAGAGAGAGGGAGAGAGAGAGAGAGTGAAAGACAGTGTAAGCAGGAGAGGGTCTGAGAGAGAGGGTGATACAGAATCCGAAACAGGCTTCAGGCTCTGAGCTGGTTGTCAGCACAGAGCCCGACGTGGGGCTCGAACCCACAAACCATGAGATCATGACCTGAGCTGAAGTCAGATGCTCAACTGACTGAGCCACCCAGGTGCCCTGGCACATGCTTTTAGTAGGTTTAAATGCTTTGGGGTTCCCAGGCTAATAGCAGATTGGTAATTCAAACAATAAAGGGTGATGTTCTGGTTAACTCAATGAGGTTTTATCCAAGAGGCCCCCAAGGGGAAGGATTTCGGAGGCAAGGTGTGCTGGGGAAGTCACATCAGGAGCTTACAATTACTTGTGACTTTGCTAGCTGTTTATCTAGGACATGTTATCTAGGGCACGTGGGAGAGGCTAGTGTCAGTTCAAAGTCACTGAGGCCTCATGACCACACAAAATGAATGCAAAGCCAGCAATATTATGGAGCAGGTTAGCTAAATTCTCAACAGATTGGGACTCCTGACAGTCACAGGCCCCTGTCTCAGGATACCTGGTGGAAGCCTTCAGGGGTTAAAGGTTAACACACCAGGAATCAGCTCCTTGACCAATAGGCTGAGTGTTACTAGTTCTATGCCAGAAATGTCAGTGCAGTTGGTCGTCACTGCCCACGGCTGCACACATCCTTCCCTTCATTTCTCATGTCTTTCTCTCTAGCCCTACAACGTATTCACTGGCACCATTTCCCAAAACAAAACTGCACAGCAAGCTCTGTCTTTGGTGCCATTTTCTCCTGAAAATTAGGTTAAGAAAATTCAAAAAAAGCAGTAAGACAAATTATCAGTCTTTCACAACTTTTAAAGATCTATAGCAAATAGTATAGAAATGTCAGTGACTATATAGGAAAAAAAAATACAGTTACACTTTATACTACCATGGTTTGTTACTTACTTTCATAATTGAAGAGATGCTAAATTTAAGTTCAAAGTTAATGAAAACCAAAGATGTCATGTTATCCCCATCCCATTTTAAGTGCCTTGCTGAATTGTATCAGTGGACCCATCAGTTAGAGACTGATATAATAACCAGCATAATAACTGATTTTCATAGCAAGCTCACTCATGAGTTGCTATAATCTTATTAAGGAACTAACATTATTCATTACAAAGCAACTTGTTAAATGTAGTTGCATTTTTAAGGGATTCTAGCTGATCTTTTTAATGTCATCAATCATATGTACAAAGTGCATATATGTATTTTCTTAATTATAGGCAACTTTAAAACTTCTATATGGCAGGTTTTGTTGTTTGTTATGTATAGAGGAGTTAAAAAGAGAAAATAAATTCAACTCTTGTCTCAACTGACTTGACTAACAAGTTCAGGAAGCTGGTGTGGACACAGGTCAGCAGAAGGATTCCTTGTCCTAATGGGGTAGAGTAGGCTAGGAGGTGACATATCCACTAAGGTATCTCAGGTAATTCACTTAACCATATACACTCTTGGAAACTTACTTGCAAATTGAAGAGGATATAACCCTTTTGCAAAATGTTTATTAGAGTGGTTTTACTTATGAAAGATTTTCTATGCAAGTACACTAAGTGCACTGAGTGGAAGAAAAAGCATGGACACTGCTCTATAGAAATTATTTTATTGGTGAGATGAGAAACCTTTACATGAAGCAGATGGAGGACTGGGATCTGTATAACAACTGAAGGGAAAAGATGTGGACATACCATCAAATAGCTAGTCACAGTCAAATCTGGACAATGGAAACTCTCCCCACCTGCCCCAAAAGAATTACAGTAGCCTAAATAATATCTTTGCTGATGAAAGTTAGATAACTTGCCTTTCAGTTAAGAAACAGAACCACCTCATGCCAGTCAGAGTGTATAAAATGAGCAAATCAGATGCTGGTGAGGATGTGGAGAAATGGGCACCCTCCTACACTGTTGGTGGGAATGTAAACTGGTGCAGCCCCTCTGGAAAACAGTGTGGAGGTTCCTCAAAAAATTAACAGTAGAAATGCTCTATGACCCAGCAATAGCACTGCTAGGAATTTACCCAAGGGATACAGGAGTGCTGATGCATAGGGGCACATGTACCCCAATGTTCATAGCAGCAGTCTCAACAATAGCCAAAACATGGAAAAAGCCTAAGTGTCCATCAACTGATGAATGGATCAAGAAGATGTGGTTCATCTATACAATGGAATACTACATGGCAATGAGAAAGAATGAAATCTGGCCATGTGTAGCAACATGGATGGAACTTGGTGTTATGCTGAGCGAAATACGTCAGGCAGAGAATGACAAATACCATATGTTTGAATGTATATGAGGATTAGAAGGAACTTAAGGGAGGACCATGTGTGAGAATAAGGGGAAAAATAGTTGGGGAGAGGGAGGGAGGCAAACCATGAGAGACTCTTGAATGTCCAGAACAAACTGAGGGCAGATGTGGTAGGGGAGACAGAAAGGGGGGTGATGGGCATGGAGGAGGGCACTTGTGGGGATAAGCTCTGGGTGTTATATGGAAACCAACTTGACAATAAACAAAGAAAGAAAGAAAGAAAGAAAGAAAGAAAGAAAGAAAGAAAGAAAGAAAGAAAGAAAGAAGGAAGATATGGAAACCAACTTGACAATAAACAAAGAAAGAAAGAAAGAAAGAAAGAAAGAAAGAAAGAAAGAAAGAAAGAAAGAAAGAAAGAAGGAAGGAAGGAAGGAAGGAAGGAAGGAAGGAAGGAAGGAAGGAAGAAGGAAGGAAGGAAGGAAGGAAGGAAGGAAGGAAGGAAGGAAGGAAAGAAAAAAAATAGGAAAGGCACCTGGGTGGCTCAGTTGGTTAAGTGTCCTACTGTTGATTTCAGCTCAGGTCATAATCTCATGGTTGGTGGGTTCAAGCCCCACATCAGGCTCTGTGCTGATGGTGCAGAGCCTGCTTGGGATTCTGTCTCCCTCTCTCTCTGTCCCTTTTCCACTCGTTCTCTCTCTCAAAATAAAGAAAGAAACATTATTTAAAAAAAAAAAAAAAAGAAACAGAGCAGGAAAAAGGGTCTGATCAATACATAATGAATTCTCCCAGATTCACAGATGAGAAAAGCTATTCCTTCTCTGAAAAAGATGTCATGACGGAGCACTCTTCAAGTGGAAGGAAAACATAAAAGTGGGAAATACCTGTATGTATCAGAAGATGAGAATTTTTATGTCAACTTACATCTGTAAAAAATTCAGTTTCCTCTACAAAATGAAGCAAAGCATACTGATAATATGTATCAATTAGCAGGCTGAAATAGTAGATAAGATGAAAGGGAAAGACTTGATAGAACAAGATCAAAGCAAAACCTCAGTTCATTACGGCAATCCGGTCACGGGCAGAAGAGGAAGTCAGGAAGGAAAGAAACTAAATAAAGAGAGAGAAATTTACTAAAAAATTTAATAAATAATGAAATCTTGACCTTTGCAAGGACGTGCATAGAGCTAGAGAGTATTATAATAGCTAAGCAAAATAAATCAGAGAATCACAAATACCATATGATTTCACTTATAAGTGAACCAAACCAAAGGAACAAAACAAATGAACATGGGTGAAAAAAGGAGAGGAGCAAACCATAAAACAGATTCTTAACTAGAGAGAACAAACTGAGTGTTGCTGGAGGAGGTGGGGAATGAGATAGAAGAAGGATGGGAATTAAGGAGGGCACTTGTGATGAGCACTGGGTATTGTATATAAGTGATGAATCACTAAATTCTACTCCAGAAACCAACATTACACTATATGTTAACTAACTGGAATTTAAATAAAAACTTAAAAAAGGAAAAAAAAGAAAGAGGCAAGTTTGACATGCAGAGGATTCACTGCTAGTGTGATGATGAGTTCCTACAAGACAACAAAATAAAGTAGTCCTAATGAAATAGTGATTTCATCGTAGTCTGAGTTGGTGGGTGATTTTAACATGCAAGAGAAATTAGAAAACATAGAATCTGGGCAATGCAGTTGGTGGCCTGGGAATTCAGACGCGAGACCACAAATGTCACAAACCCAGACTTTGAGAGTTTAAAACACAAGTGCTAATTTGTTGGGATGAGCACTGGGTATTATATGTAAACCAACATGACAATAAACTATTTAAGAAAAAATAAATAAAACACAAGAGCTAGATGAGATGAATGGCAAAGCTGAGTTGATTCCCAGTCAGAGAAGTATAAAGGCTCCTCTCCACGAGGTAGAATTTGAGTCAGATTTTTGTGGAGCTGAGTTTTGTGTAAGGATTAAATTGGTATCCTTTGTAAGACAGGGTGAGTAGAAGAAAACAAGCTGCTCTGACACTAAGTAACACTACATTTATATTTTAAAATCAAAGAACCTCGGGTTTGGAGTGTCTTTAAGAGCATATTCAATTTCTGCATTATGCAGGACTGACTCCAAGTTAAAAGAAGATCATTGTGAATTGAAGTCCAGAGGAAGGCAAGGAATGACTTTTTAATAATAAAAACCTTCGACTACATTGAAATAGCCTTGGAGTTATTTTTAAATTCTGCCTTAGCCAAAGAATTTCCAACATCAATAAATATAAAGGATTCAGGTTATCATCTAACATTTTTATCAATTGAATATGTTAGATAAATTTCTTTTTGATAAAAAGTTAAGATTTTTTTAAGATTTCTTTCATTCTTCATAGAGTGTAACTTACTAATCACTTAAATACCATAAAATTCCCATCAATGCATGACATTTTAAAAAATGAATTACATCAGTTGCTTTCTATAAAAGGAACATTTTAGTCAAATTTGTGTTTATATATATATATGGAAAGTAAAATGAACAAACTTCAACTATATTTCTACAATTCATTTTCTTTAAAGTGGAGGATTATGAAGGAAATGAATGTCTAATTAGATAGTATCATTTATGTTCCATATTCCAAACACTAGAACAAAGACATAATAGCATTCCAATGGTTGATCATTGTAATTATTTGATATTTTCATATAATTACTATTCAAAAGCAGAGTATAAGGGAAAACTGGAATGCCTTAGGGTGATATATTATTCATTATGCTATAATAAAGAATATATGTATTCTTTGCCCTGGTTCTTTATGCAGAGCTTCAAAATCCCTTGGAACTTCCTAAGTAACAGAAGGGTCTTTAGTTATTCCTAATGAGCCCCCTTTAGATTATATACTTGAGTTTATGTTAAGAGATTTTTCAAGGGGTGCCTGGGTGGCTCTGTCAGTTAAGTGTCTGACTTCGCTCAGGTCATGATCTCGCGGTTCATGAGTTTGAGCCCCGCGTTGGGCTCTGTGTGGATAGCTCAGAACCTGGAACCTGCTTCAGATTCTGTGTGTGTGTGTCTCTCTTTCTCTCTGCCCCTCCCCCACTCATGCTCTCTCTCTCCTTTCCTCAAAAATAAACAAACACTTTAGAAATTAAAAAAAAAAGAGAGAGAGAGATGATTCAAGATGGGTCATTAAATAGTGTCAAGGGAGAGACTGGCCATGACAGAAAGACCAAGCTCTTGACTAGAGGGTTGGAACTTTCAACTCCATCTCTCAAATTCCAAGGAGGTTAACAGGACTGGAGATTAAGTTCGATCATGTGGTCAATGATTTCATCAGTGTTTCCTACGGAATGAAACCCAAATAAAGTCTCTGTACACTGAAGCCCATCAGAGGTTTCAGGTTGCTGAATACACTGATGTCCTGGGAGGGTGGTGGTCCTGGACTCTACAGGCAGAGAGGACAGAAGCTCTGCACCACCCTCCTCCCTTGAGACTGTGCCTTATCAGTCTCTTCCATTTGGCTGTTCCTGAGGGTAACTAAAATCATAATAATTAAGTATAGCATTTTCAGTGAGTTCTATGAGTTTTCCTAGAAAATTATATAACCTGAAGGGGTGTCATGAGAATTTGTAGTCCAATTGGAGAAAAATGGAAGTAGCCTGGGGCACCTGGTTGTGGCTGGAGGTTGACATAAGAGCAATCTTGCTGTAGTCCTGACCCTTTAACCTGCGGGATCTGATGTTAACTCAAGGTGTATCACAATTGGATTGACTTGCAGGATATCCACTTGCTGCCCAAGAGTTGGTGTCAGGATACATTCATAAATGTTAAATAATAAACTAATAACTTATTTTTTTTACAAGCAGATATATCTTTGTAGGCATTCCAACATTAAGTGTTATGAAACTAAAATTCCATATGAAGAAATTAATCCTATATTTGGCATATGGTAAGAATACAGCAAATGTTACTATGGAGAAGCATAAAGCTCTTGGTTATTTGTTCAAGTGACTTTAACTTTGTTCTTTAAATTAATGAAGAAAGCTGAATCATATCTATGTTTTTGTTTGCCGTAAACAACCACCTGCCTTACATTTTGAACAATAACCTTCTTAACATTCTCTGCCATCATGCTTCATTTCTCTAACTCCTCCTTGTCCTAAAGTTACAATTTATATATTGTAAAGTGATTTATAAAAATATATATTGGGTCTTAATCTTCATTTCTTACAGAGCTCCTAAAATCCTGGAATTCCCTAAGTGTTAAGAGGGATAAAGGTGTCTTGTTATATTCATAACAAACCATTTTCAATCACACCTGACTTTACTATTGGAAAGCACCCAAAGATGGGAGCTGGTTGTCAGGAGAACTAACAGTGATTAGAGGATTGGAATTTTCAGTTTCACCCCGATTTCTGGGAAGGGGAAGGAGGCTGAGGGGTGAATCAATCACCCATGACCAATGATTCAGTCAATCATGTCTATATCATGAAACCTCCAAAAAAACACCAAAAGAATGGAGTTCTGAGGGCTTCTACATTGGTCAACACATAGGGAATTGGGGAGATTGATAAACTGAGAGACCATGGAAACTCTTGCACCCCTTCCCACATACCTTGCCCCATGCATCTCTTCCATCTGGCTGTTGATTTGCATCTTTTCATGTCCTTTATAATAAACTGGCAATATAATGAGTAAATGGTTTTCCTGAGTTCTGTGAGCTGCCCTAGAAAATTAATATAACCCAAGGAGGGGGTTGTGGGAATCTCTGACTTATAGTTAATCAGTCAGAAACACAGGAAATCTAAACTTGTGATTGGCATCTGAAGAGGTCTTGTGGGACTGAATCCTTACCCTGAAGAATCTCCAGGTAAATAGTGTCTGAATTGACTTGAATTATAGGATACTAGCTTGTGTTAGAGGATTTCTTGGTTGTGTGGGGGAAAAAAAACCCATCCAATGGAATTGGAATCAGAATTGTTATATACCTAACTGAGGGCATATGTTTCCACAGAAGCTTGTAATCATGCATTAATTATAATTTCTCATTTCTATATCTATCTTTCTCCATAAAAATAACAACAATGACAACTATCATAATAACTGAAACCTTAAAACAATATCAGTCAGTTTTCACTGCATGAATACATTTGAACTCCTTAATTCCTTGATTCATCTCTTCATTTCTACATTTGTCCATACTGGTATAAAGTACCAGGATATACAGTATGTATAAGAACACCAATGTTGTAAAAGTTGAATATGTTTATATTTTGAAATGCCATCTTCTGTCTTGATGTGGCAGTGTATGTGTGGAGTGTGTGTGTGTATACGTAATTATATAGAAATAGAATGTAAATCTGGAGGAGGGGTAGATGGCTTCTTCTTGATTTCATTGTATCTTGTCTTGAAGAATCTCTGTTATCAAAACTGATTTGAAATCCAATTAAGATGAAAATCTGATATTCAATGAATTTAATCAATTGCAAAGTCCCATTCATACATGCAAGTAGATACATATACATATCTCTTGCACATCTCCCATAAGAGAGTTTTTTGTAAGTATTTTGTTGTGGTCTTAGTGCTTTTAGTAGGGCAAATCAATAAGATCTACAAAAACTAAACTTACAAACTGAAAAGAAAACTGACAATTCTTAACAAGCACTTACTAGTAGCCAGGCTCTATGCTAAATGCAAAGGTGATGGTATTGTAAAAACAATTGAGATAGCAAGTGTGTTATTTATATTTAGGCTTTAAAGATGAGAAAATGGAAGCTTTAAAATGGTTAAGAAACTTTTCAGAGATCACACATTTAGGAGATGGTGGAGCCAGGCTTCCAACCTCCAAAAATACCTTCAGAGCCTCCAAAACTGGTAACAATATTATATTGCCTCCCATAAAACAAGATACGGCATAGTTGCAGATACTGGGGAAAAGAAACCTAGAAAGCCTTTAAAAGCAGTGAGCGATGAGCGCTTAACAAAATGAAAAGGAGGCATTTTCAGTGCTGTTTCCAATTGAATGAGTGACATACAACGATTTTCACAGTTCATTTGATAATACATCCTAGCTGATTTAATTATCTCCTCCTTGATCATTTTTTTCCCATCATGTTTTCACTAGAAGAGAATATATTTGATCTTGGATGAATAAACCATTTTGTTAAGAGGATGTACCAAAGACAAAAGGTTTAGTTGATCTAGAAGTAGTGTATTTATTAGGATGTTATCTTTTATCCAAGCTTGTCTTCAGTTATATACATGCAAAACTTCAATTAAATAATACATCTGCAGACACTCTTTGTAATCATTTCATTTGTGAGTTAGTGAATCTATCAAAAACATTTATGCATTCAATGCTTAGTGTTCAGTGTTATGCATTCACTTAATTGTTTTATTTTACACAATTTGCCATGATCTAATAGAAGAAGCAAAATACATTAGCTTCTTTTCTATTTAGAAGAATTAGAAATGTTAATATATAATTATAATGTAGTGTGATGAGAGTTATAAAAGAAAAACATAATTAAATGAACAACTAAATGCACCTGCTGGAGAACAGAATATAGGTCCGTAATCTTTTCTCAAGTAAATTGGCATCAGTTTTCAGTAAAATGATATACACCTATCAACTCTCCCACTAACTCTCACTCGGCCAGGAATTCAACTGATAAAAATAAAATATCTGGTAAATATGGGAAATGTTCAAGAACTATTGGACAAATATTAAAAATTTATAAAGATTGCATTTGTTATTAATCCTGACTTATTTTCTCTAACTCATTTATGAAGTTTCAGCAAGATAAGTTATGCTTAATTCTTTGTCTGTTCATGAAATCTGGGTGGAAATGTGGACAGAAAAATAAAGTATTCATTTTGAGTATTTGGATAACTTTATTAAGATAAGTATCTTATCCTTTTTGGTGCACAACTTGGAAAAATATATGAATTTTAAGTTCGGAGGGAAAGAGCATTTTAAGTGGTTGGTAATTTTGGTTTCTCTACAGAATGAAATAATCAAGATATTGTTTTTTGTTGAAGCTAAGTAATGACTTGGTAGAAGCCAAGTGAAGTAATTAGTTTAAGTTCTCTTAAAACTAATGAAGTTATAGGATAATGGTCTTTTTGTGAAAGAAATCCCTTGAGTGATAACTGAAAGCATTTGACTGAAAATATGTACTATGTAATTTATCTATTTATGTTAATTTATTCAGCATATATCAAATATAGAGGTTGTTTCTGATTAGTTTGCATTACAATTATTTTTGATTTGTATAGATTCTAGAAGGTTTCATAAATAACTTCTGATTAAACCCTATGATATGTATGGAAATAAGTTGCAGTTCAAATTATTTAATGCAATTTAAAAATATAATAACACTTATATGAATATTAATACATAAAAGCTTATTTGAAGATATATATTACACTCTTGCTTTCCCTGATGTATGTCTTTTTTAAATATGATAGTTTAAGGAAAATAATCAATATTGGTTTTAGTTTATAATTTCGATCATTAGCAATGATAATATATATTTTTTCTTTTTATTGGCCATTTGTTCATTTAAGAATTTTCTTTATATATTTTATAAATTATAAAATTTATTGGCATAACGAAAGGGTATTTAATTAATTTGTATATCTCTTAGGGTCATTAATGATACTCTTTTAGCGTTTGTTTAGTGTTTCAATATACTTTAGCATTTTACCACTTTTACCATTTTAACTGTCTGTATAATGCTTAATCTAGAAATGTTTGTACTTTATTTATATAGTCAACCCATCAAAATATAGTTTGGAGTATATTTTAACCCTTAAAAAGGTAATTTCTTAATCTATAATCTGTTAAATTCTCACTAATAGTAACTTCTACTTTCAAAACTTAATTTAATTTTTAATTTTATGTTAAAGATTTAATTGATTATAATACTTTCAGTGTCCAGCATAGTGAGGATACCAACATAAGGATTGTCAAATTCTAAAATTTTAAGACCTTAAAATTTTTTCCTCTATTTTTTTCCCCAATCCACTGTCTCGATATTAGCTCTTTTTCATATCATTTTTCATTGCTAACTGCTCTCTTGCTGTTCTGTTTACACATATGTTCATTTTTTACACTGTCAAGAGTGTCAGCTTCTAAGAAAAGTATCCCAGATCACTTAATTCCTCAGCAAAAATGCAACACCACCATTGGCTCTCCATCAGCTAAAGAATCAATATCTGAAGAGCAAAGCCCTTAACGTGGATTGTAAGGTCCTTCACAATCTGACCACTAGATTACTTCTCTGGAGAAAATTAGTTGCTTTTTGTACTCCGTATAACAATCATGACCTACATAATAACACTCCGAAATATGCAATGCCATCTTACATTTTCTGACATGGCCTTCCCTCTGCCTAAAATGTCTACTTGCCGCAATGTACAGTTTTCTCTTCTGCTTGAAAAAGGGCTAATCATCTTTCAAACCCCAATGGCATATCACCCCTTTTGTTAAAACAAATAGCAGCTTTTTTTCAAAATCCCTAAGTAGTACCTATTTTAAGCTATTTAGTATTTATTTACCACACCATGTTATATATCCAGCAATTTGTAAAAGACATGGAAACCTGAAGATAATTATAATATACTGGCAATGGCATACATGGGTAATGGGAATTTCCAAATCAGTCATCCTTTATTTTTCCTATAAGGTATTGTTTTCAAAGTATAAGTGAAACTACAATATCTCTGGCCTCTATACGTTCACACATTTTTTTTTCTCTTGAATGTAGATGTGGTCTAAGTTAAATGATTATATAGGGGAAAAATGGATTGATATCAGCCTCTATTTAAAACCTAAGTTTCTCAGAAACAAGGATTGCAATTTCTCATGAATATTCTATGCCTCAAGAATGTATTTAGCCTGTGTTCCCACACAATTTCTCTTTGTATGTTGATAGGCAGGCAACATCCTCATATGCTCATTTACCTCATAATGTGTTATTTCCCTGCATATTCTGAAGACACTGCTTCAACATACCCCAAACTGCATTCAGTCATTTTAAATCTCTAACTACTTCTCTTCTCTTTCATATTTGACCTCATGGATGACAACATCATTTACCATTAGACACCCAATCTTGAAACTTTGAAAGTTAGTTATATTTGACCCATTTTCCCTCCCTCTCACCTTAAACATCACAGTTAATCAACAAATCTTGACATTTTCTCCAGCAGTATCCTCCTAATTGGGTTTTCTGCTTTCAATCCTGCACTATTACATAATTTTCCTCTGGGTAAACCAGAATTGCTTTTCTAAGTGACTTATGCTATCAGTTCTTGTTAATCCCGCAGTGGTTCTCAGGACCAGCTCTTTCCCACCTGGGTGGTCTCTGTGCCCACCACAATATCTGTCATATCGGAGTAGTTTGCAAGGGGCCCTGGAGTTATATTTAGTTATCAGAAAAGTGCATTTCAGGAATGTAATTGGATAAGACAAGCATTTTACGAAGACAAGAACTAGCATAAAATGTGGACACCTCTGAAAAATTTTGGCTTGGTAAAAAACAAAACTCATGGTAAGCAATCATCTACAAGTCTCTCATTGTGATGTTTGGTAAGGATTCGGAGTCACGTTCCCAACTAGCTGACAAAGCTATGGTAATAATATATTTTTGATTAAAGAAATGCTTTCTCTCTTTAAGTCTGGATCTACATTAATTTTTGATTAGTGATGTTACCATCTCTTGCCAAATATGGCATGATTCAAAATACCTACTCCTCGCTAAATTTTAGTGGCTTCTTAAAAAGATAAAAATAGTTTGTATGGAGGATTTCTAAAATCTATAACCCAATAATTCTATATTACACAGCTTTTATTGGAAATAATACATTTAAAAATGCTCTAGCCTTTTCCTTTCATTTTCTTATATTGTATTTTATGTGTGCCATTTAGCCATATTCATAGGCCAAACACAGATAATATTAAGTGAAATTTGAAGTCTCCATGGGAGAAGCATTTTAAAGTGCTATTTGAGGGAATTAATTCAAATACCCTTTGTTTCTCTCTTTAGTTCTTTTATGTTTAAAAATATGATAATTGTTAATGGATGAAAATTGTAGCTTAGCTTATGATCCCAGCCACTCATTGTGACCTCCTTCATCTCTCTTTGATCCTTAAGAATGGCAAATCTAGTTAAATTAAGCTCATTTCATTCTTTGACTTCTCCTTCTTCTTTGATATTTAGACCTTGTTTATATACTTAACGATCTTCTACAATTTGGATTCTTGTAGCATTGCATTTTGATTGTGATTATGAATTCATGCAATTTTAAAATCTGTATCATAAATATTGTTACTTGAAAACTTTTATCTAGACTCATGTGAAGATTTGTATTTGCTTTTCCCTTCAAATTTAATGGATTATTGTACAGGAAACCATAAGTTTAGGGTAGAGAAAGAAAAAGAAAACCTAAGCCAAAGTTCAGGGTTTTCTTTTTCCAAACTACATGATTTTGCTATGAAGACGTCTCCATATGAAGCAAAGCTGCCTTGTCAATAAGAAAATCCTTAATGGGCTGACCTTTGGCTTGTGGAGGGCCCAAACTGAAATTCAACAGGTTACTTTTAATTAGTTAAGCTGTCATTTCAAAATAAAATAGTGAAACAAAGTCATAATTCTGGTAGATGTTTTCTTCAATCAGGATTTGGAAAAGCTGGCAGGAGGCAATGCTGTCAAGCTTTAATGACTTCTTGAGCCTGAGTGACAACACATTTCATTATAAGTAGGTCAAGGTTAGTTTGTCACTCTGTGGCAGCACAAATACATGCCACTATCCCTAGAACATATATCAGAATGAAATCAGAAAAGCTAAGGAGAAAGCATTAATGTTATAAATTCATTTCTGTTTCCCATCAACAATTTATAAAATTGGCAGGAGTAGTGTTGTAAACTGAAAACTTATAAAACCAAAACAATAAGATATTCACAATTTATGTATTTCTATAAATGCTATTTAAACGAATCATTAAATTGACAAACTCAAATAATGTACACATCATTTTTGTTTCTCAACTATGGAAAAGATCTTAATAAGTTTACAGGCTATTTGACTTCATTATTGATTTGATTATTTTGTCAATGAATATATTTATTAACATTTTATGAAGGAAGAAAGTTTCAAACTGTGGGATTTTTAATTGTTGGTTAAAATAAACAGCCAGTTTATTTTTAGTGGTATAGTAGTTTCCTTGCTATGGTAATGTTCATGGAAATATTGGATATGCTTTTTGTCCTAGAATTAACTACCCACTTTTTTGTCCCTACTGTGTTTCTCCTTGACTAAAGAACAAGAAGGAAATGATTAAATTTGTCTTTATCTTGCTGTTACTTGAAACTACCCCTCAAGCTCATCCTTGCTCAGCATTGTTTTCTCCTAAGCAATTTTTCTAGTAATTACAGAAAAATAATATCAACCAACAAAAATAAACAGTTGTAAGCAAATGTATGCTTACATTTACATTATACTTACAGTATGCTTACATACTGTATGCACACATATTATATACACTGACATGTAATAGTCCAAGAAAGCCAAAATAGAAATGAAAGTAAATCAAATGGATTCCGTTCAGTCTTTAATTTTGAACTGTAGTGACATGGCTTTATTTTCAGCCTCTGAGTGTGGCTTTTTTAAAAATAGAAATAAAGAGGGGCTCCTGGGTAGCTCAATTGGTTAAACAGCCAACTTCAGCTCAGGTCATGATCTCACGGTTGTGAGTTCAAGCCCCACACTGGGCTCTGTGCTGACAGCTTGCAACCTGGAGCCTGCTTCAGATTCCGTGTCTCCCTCTCTCTCTAACCCTTGCCTACTCACACTCTATCTCTTTCTCAAAAATAACATTAAAAAAACTTAAAAAAATAAGTATATGTAATTTATAGTCTCTGAGGAAAAGAGAGAGTTGTTGATAGAAAAGTAAGCCTCCACAAACAAACCAATGTAAATATTTTGTTGTATTTATTTCTAGTATTTCTCATATACTTTCATTGGAAAGTATACTTTTCTAGTATTTCTCTTATACTTTTCTTGGAAAGTATACTTTTCATACTTTTCATTGAAAATCCAGTTTTCCTACACCTGGGTGGCAAAATCAGTTCTCCTGTGCCTGGGTGGCAACTTTATGGTAAATTCAGCTTTCAGTGACAATTTATAGAATTGAGTTTGTTTGGCCTTGAGGTGTACTACAGGTCAAACAGTATTAAAAAATGAAATATTAAAATTGCATTGGTTTTAGATATGTTCTAATAAATAGTGCATCCCCACTAATTTTATATCTGGCTTCAGGCCAACACCATCTGTGCTTAAGTTATATGCACTCAGTGCATTATTTGGCACACTATCAAAGAGATGCTTACCCCAAATAAAACAGGTGTCTCCTAAGAGAATCCTAACTTTTGGCCATTTCTTTGCCAGTAAGAGGTTTACTTTCAATCCTAACTTCAAGAGCTCTTCCCCATCATAAACATAGTTATAGCTAATTTATCAAAAATTGTTACTTTATGCCAACACGGATTAGTGACCTACAGCTAAATGCAACATGCTCTTCTGTTGCAAAATAATCTCGTATAATAATAATAATAAATAATCCAGTTGATACACAATGTTGCATTACTTTCAGGTATACAGCATAGTGATTCTTATGGTAAATGTCTTTCTTTAAAGACAAACTGCCACTCATTCTTTTAAGGCACCAATGTGCCCTGAGCACTTATAAGTGCTTTATAAATATTGATTTATTTAATCTTTCTGAAAACACTGTGGTAATTATTATTACATTTATAAAATAAGAATATACACATATATTAAAATGGAAAAACTATGTTATTATGTTTATTGGAGACTTTTCCATCCTCTCTCTTTTTTTTAATGTTTTATTTATTTTTGAGAGAGAGAGGACACACACGGTGTGAACAGGAGAGGGTCAGAGAGGGAGGAAGACACAGAATCCGAAACAGGATCCAGGCTCTGAGCTAGCTGTCAGCACAGAGCTCGAACCCACAAACTGTAAGATCATAACCTGAGCCGAAGTCTGACGCTTAACTGACTGAGCCACCCAGGCACACCATCCTTTCTCATTTTATAATTGACTGTCTATCTAATCCTAGGACCACCCAAACATTAATACTGGCTATTAGACAGAAAGAGAGGGAACCAGAAGAGCTTTTTCTTATTCTTAATAATAAAAATAAATGAAAGGAAAAATACATGGAGACACTGGTTTTGGGAATTTTATCTGAAACTCTTCACCAGCTTTTTTTATAAAAAGCCAAAATACTATGTTAATTTATCTGAGATTCACTATTTGAATAAATTTTTATTTCTTGTTTCTGAAACTGTTCATTTTTGTTTAGGCTATTTTAAAATTTCAAGCCATATCTTATCAAGGTTATCAACTACAGAGGTGCCAAATATTGAATTTATATTGATAATTATCTAGAAAATAATGTAATTGTAACATGTCCCTATAATTTTAAAATATTGTTTGTTTCCCAATATTATTAGTAAAAAGCACAAATAGACTTGATTTGCAGCCCATTCAAATCACTATTCTGTTATTTTTGTTTCCTTTACATAAGAAATGGAGATAGCTCCATTTTGTATTTTATGAAAACTACCTAATTATTAAATAGAAAAATCAATTTAAAAAACATAATTTATACACAATTTAATTCAATATTTTCTTGATTTCAATGTGCAAAATTAAACAATGAAATGTCCAAACTAAAAACTGATTTATTGCATAGTAGTTTTTCACTCTGCAGGTGTATGGTCTTTTACTTTTAAAATAATTTAATGGCTTTTAAAATTACTTACTATAGGATTTCTACTAAAGTTCTGGAATTGGGCCACCTAGCTAAAAGCAGTGCCAGAGCTCAGAATTTTATAGTCACACAACAGGCACTTATTAGATTTTTAAAACTACTGTTAAAATGTTTATTTACTTTCAGAGAGAGAGAGAATCTCAAGCAGCCTCCTGCTATCAGCACAGAACCTGATGTGGGGCTTGATCGCATGAAATGTGAAATCATGACAGAAACTGTGAGATCATGACCTGAGCTGAAATCAAGAGTCAGACACTTAACCAACCGAGCCATCCAGTGCCCCTTAAAACTATTTATACAAAGTTCTTTTAGACACATGAGCACGACTATCCAAACTCTCCTTTTCCTGCTGATGCTAAAAAGCTGCATCTCCAGACCAGAATTTTTAAAAACTTGAAAGTTCTACTATTTTTGTTGCTTTACTTTATAGTCTTCAAAAGTCTACTGACTATTAATTTAGGTAGCCTTCATATAACTACACATTCCCTTTATTTTTGGTTAATCCTGATTATATCAGTAAATTTTATTTTTTTAAATTTTTTTTTTAATGTTTTATTTATTTCTAGGAGAGAGAGAGAGAGAGACAGCATGAGCAGGGGAGGGTCAGAGAGAGAGTGAGTCACAGACTGAAACAGGCTCCAGGCTCTGAGCCGGCAGTCAGCACAGAGCCCGACACAGGCCCGAACCCACGAACCGCGAGATCATGACCTAAGCGAAAGTCGGACGCTTAACCGACTAAGTCACCCAGGTGCCCTTCAGTAAATTTTATTTTAATATAATAATCTTTTCTAAGATAAATTTATAACAAATGATGAAATAAAATTATTAGCCAAGAATACTTATTTTATAAAATAAATATATTTTTAAAACATTAATTGATAAATATTTGATATGCTTGAAAAAATATCTTTTCCTAGAACTTTTTATCTTCTTAATTCTCTACTTAGAAATAATTCACACATGCTGGCTGGCCAGGACACATATGTACACCTTCCTACACATATATGTAAACATAACATTTTCAAACAAAAAATTTACCACAAATTTATTTTTTATCAGGTCCATCTTTTTTTCCCCTCTAATTAAGAGTTTGTTATTTTCTTAGCAGAGTCTTTCTGACCTAATAGTTACTTTCTAAACTTTGGAAGCTTTGAACATGAAACTTTACCTATCAGTGTATTAAATATTTTAAAAATTATAGGGGCACCTAGGTGGCTTAGTCGTTAAGTGTCTGATAACAGCTCAGGTTATGATTTCATGGCTCATGAGTTTGAGCCCTACATCAGCCCTGAGCTGACAGCTCAGAGCTTGGAAACTGCTTCAGATTCTGCGTTTCCATCTCTGCCATTCACCCACTTTCACTCTGTCTCTCAAAATAAAGAAAGGAAGGAAGGAAGGAAGGAAGGAAGGAAGGAAGGAAGAAAGAAACAAACAAACAAACAAACAAACATTAATTTTTTAAAAAAATTACAGAGTTACTGTTTACCAAAAACAATGAACAACAAAAACAAAAATTCTCTTTACCTGCAAGAGAACACACACAAACACTTTAAAAATGCAATTATTCATGTACAAATTAATAATTTGAGATCAGCACGTTTGCTCACCATTTAATCATGTTTATACTCTTGTATTATTTTTTTTTCAGAGTTGGATTTAAGAATCTATAGATATTCAAACTGACATGTGGAACTCTTGGTTCATTTGTCTCCTTTGTCTTTTTTTTTAAGTATAATTCAACAGGGTTTGTTTATGAAGAGATTATTTACAAAGATGTGAGCAGGAGGGAAAGTAACCAGAAGAGACGGTACAGGGTGAGTACCACAGGAGGTGTCCAGACAGGAGAGTGATGACACCCGGCAAAACTGACTTTTGCTCTCTAGCCATGTAGGAGTCATGTGCTGGCCTGCAGCAAAGGAGCTAAACCTCTCTCTTTTTCCACCATTTGATCTCCTATAGGAGCTCTTCATTGACCAAACAGAAGCCAAAGGGCCCAAGAATACACATCAGCTTCCCCGACAGAGAGCAGTGTGTAGAGGAACATGGACTAGATCTGAGCAATCAAATAGAAGTTGTCTGGCACACGTGGCTTCTTCAGATCATCGATTAAAATGTCCAATAATGCAGGGCCAGTAATGATACTCTTTGGCACAACCACCAAAAACCATTCCAGCCACACATTGATCTACTCAACAGAAAGAGGTATTCAGTATAAGACATATTAGCCAAGTAAATTTCTCTACATTCTTAACACACTGATGCTTCCTTCTGGTACTGTTTTCAAAGATATTTTTACTTGATTTCCTGTACAATGCATTGAGTAAAAATGACATAGTTCTGTTTCTCCTTCCTGAACCAAGTTATGTAGGGTAATAGTAGCTATTATTAACTGAGCTTAGATAATTTACATATGTCAAAGGTATTAAGGAGCTGTCCAACTTTCTCTGAGCCCATGCTCTTTTATCTCACTAGAGAATACGACCATGTTCTGAGTATGATATATAAAACATATGTGCTGAAAATGTTCTCCTCAGCTTGGTTTTTTTTCCATTTTTACAAGAGGATAGTGAAGCCTTTACCTCATTCTCCTAAAGTGAAATTCCTGCCTCACCTTCTCTATAACCTCTCCAGAAAGCACACAACACACTCGTCAAAAACGTAAAACAACAATCTCATCTAAGACAATATTTACAGAACTGATGCCACAATCAACGCTTGTCTCTAACAAAGTTGCAACTCTTCCTTGGTTATGGGTGGTCTAGAATTTGACTTCCATGGGAAAATTGACATTCTTTGTAAGTAAAACTCATTCTATAGTTTGCCTTCAAATCAGGTTAACAGTCCTCATAGGTAAAATAACCCAACTGTCTTTCCGACCAGGCATAATGAGGTGGAGCAGAATACAATCAAAGACAAGCCAGAACAGAGTCTTAGTTCTTCCGTTCAGTTTGACAATATTGGTTATTAGATTTTAATTATATTTTGCTGTCCTGTAATTGATGAAACTTTCCTAGTCATTTCAGGCCAAGCCAGAGAGAGTGTAACATCATTCTAACATTACAGCTAAATGTGGCTCTGTGTGTGTGTGTGTGTGTGTGTGTGTGTGTGTGTGTGTGTGTGTGAAGGTACATAAGCCACTGATGCTGTGGTCTCTGGGTGCAGAGATATACACAGACGAAAGGTATTCAAGAAACTTATGTTTTCATAACTTTCTTATATTCTAAAAAAGGAGTCCTTGAATTTTGTGGCATACTGTAGATTCATCCACATAGTTCACAATTGATGGGCAACATCTCCAACACCTACACATGCACATATAACACACACACACACACACACACACACTCAGATACGCTGTATTATTTCCCAGAAAAGGCATTTAAGTATATACTCTCATATTGGAAACATACCAGATAGGTATCGATGACTGCAAATAAACTGTCTATGAATTGATATACAAAGTCTACCAGACTTCTATTAGAGCTTTGGACACATCAGTGCATAAATGCTATAGAACAACCACGGTGGTTTAGAAGATTCATCAAAATAACTTTAACAGAAATTATTTCTTTCAGTCTTAAGAATATAGGTCTATGAAGTTTAATAATGATTTTATATTGCTAAAAAAACACATCTTTCTGAAACATAATAGCAATAGATATTAATCACCTTAGGCACTTCAAAAATTTATTTTCCCACATGCTATTATTATTTTTTATTATCCCATATAGCTCAGTTTATTAAGAAACACTTTTTTAATTATATAAAATCAAATTTCCTTCAGTTCAGACAGCTCTTATCATAAAAACCTAACCGTAACACTCAAAGTGAGTTAGTCTCTGACTGCAAGGAATGCCTTACTTATATTTAAACTTAATGAACTGTCTTTGCTAGGTAACCTGTCCAAAGACATGATATGCTGTAACAGTAATCAGGATTCTCTTTTCCTCAGGGAAATAGATTTTGCCTTCTGATGGCTAATTTTATGTGTCAACTTGGATAGGCTACAGTGCCCTCCTATTTTATTATTATTATTTTTTTTTTTTTGGCCAAACACTAACCTAGATATTGCTGTGAAGGTATTTTTTAGATGTAACATTTATATCAGTAGACTTTGGGTAAATCAGATTAGCTTCCAAAATGTGGGTGGGTTGAGGGTCTTAAGAGAAAAGAATAAGGTTCCTGGAAGAAGAAGGAATTCTCCAAAGCAGCATTAACTTTACCCTGGGTCTCCTGTCTATCAGCTTCCCTGGGGATTTGGGGACCTGTCAGCCCATATCACCACCTGAGCCAATTTCTTAAGATAAATATATATAAACATAAATATATATTGTTAAGTTATATATATTAAATATATTATGTATAATATATAATTGGTTTTGTTTCTCTGCAGAAACATATATAATATATAATTTTTATGTATAATATAATCATTATATTACTACAAAAATATTTGGGTGCTCAGATTCTGAAAATGGGGTTGATACTTCTAAGGAGAACTTCAGAAATGTTTTCATGTGGTTGCCTAAATGACACGTGAGCAAATTTTTTTGGTGCTTCCAGGTGACATTCTGGCAGAAAGAAATTATGTGAAGCCCTTTAATTTCTCTGATCCCCAATTTAACAGGCATAAACTAACTGAGTTGAAATGCTAGAAAATGAAATAAAGAGCAATGATCAGAATTCCAGTTTTCCCACTAAGTGATTAATCAAATAAAAATTATTTTTCATTTTTATATAGAAAATGTAAATTTTGAATTAATAGACACATAAATAATTTATAAAGATTTACTATAGGGGCACCTAGGTGGCTCAGTCGGTTAAGCGTCCGACTTTGGCTCAGGTCATGATCTCATGACTTGTGAGTTTGAGCCCCGGGTCCGGCTCTGTGCTGATAGCTGATAGCTGAGAGCCTGGAGCCTGCTTCAGATTCTATGTCCTTCTCTCATTCTGCCTCTCACCCACTCATGCTCTGTCTCTTTCTCTTAAGAATAAATTAAAAAAAAAAATTTAAAAAAAGATTTACTGTATATTAACACAAAAAATCTTTGTAATTCTCTTTTTGTCTGGTCAATACCCGAAAACTTTTTGTAGCAGAGAAGTGACAGAATAGTGGGAATCTAAGTAGGGCTTAGACATTGAAATATGAAAAGTAAAAACACAATTAAGGTACATTTTTGTGTTTCACAAAAACTAGCAGTGATGGAAACAACTAAAATGGACACTACTGATTTGTAATGAAACATGCATGTCTAATGTTTTTTAGGCACTGTTTCACATGACATTTTAGCTAGGAAGTTATCCTTGCTAGAACTATAATACAGAGGTTTGACAGTGTTATATTCTTCAATAAAATAAATGGATAATTAAGATCTTTATGATCCTTTAGTTCTTGAGTCAAATGTATTTCAGATTTTGACAAAAAAAATGAAGCCCGGCATTTTTCATCATCAAAAACTTTATTTCTCTCTTCCACTTTGATCTTGCTGTTTGAAAGGGATAGTTGTCCAATCATTTTAGAAGGATTCAGTAAATTAATGACTGGATTGCTCTTTTATAGAGTGGTAACAAACAAATTTTTATAAAACATTAAAATTAAATCCTCAAATGTTTCTCAGAAGCATTTAATTTTTTCAGTTTAATGTTGTGCAGTCATTTATTTTAAGCTGTGAATGACAATGAGAGATGGCTTGTCACAACCAGTTGTCTATTGCATCTAAAATATGAAGTAAAATTAACTGAGAATATTATATATAATGAAACTTTCAGGAAAATGAAGATAGGTTTTATTAGGTGTTTCTCAGTTGAGTTGTTTTTGTGTGAAGTATTCTAGTTTATAGAATCTTATGATTGTGGGAATGAACAAAATTAAAATACAGCAACAAATGGACTTTCTAATTCTTTTCAGCATCATGGTAAGTTAAACCTTTCTATTTGTACTTAATGCCACTTTTATATAATTTTTTAAATTTTTGTTTAATTTTTATTTTGTTAACTACATTAGGTTTTGAGCTCTGTTTCATGTTAGTTCTAATTCTTCATATAATAAGAAACTTTAAGTTCATATATTTTATATAAAATTTTGATAGGCTGAGCTCATCATTTTTGTGCCTGAATATCATATGAATTTTTAAAGACATGCTTTCATACAGGTTGTTATCAACTACTACTTTAGAATTTTCATGTAGCTTATATATCCCAAATTTTTCATGGATAGTCTTGATGAAAATTAAATATTGTGTTTTTAACATTCCTTGCTCAGCAGGCATTTTGACACAATAATTTCTTCTCAAAGAAACTATCATTATGCATTACCTTTTTCTTCATAATGTTTCCAAGAATTCTACATTATTATTTTTTTATCAAGACCATATGTCTAGGGGTGTCTGTGTGGCTCACTCAGTTGAACATCTGACTCTTGGTTTCAGCTCAGCTCATGATCCCAGGATCGTGGGATTGAGCCCTGTGTTGGGCTCTGTGTTGAGTATGGAGCCTGCTTAGGATTCTCTCTCTCTCTCTCTCTCTCTCTCTCTCTCTCTCTCTCTCTCCTGCCACTCTCCCTTACTCACAGGCTCTCTCTCTCTCTCTCTCTAAAAAAATTGTTTGAATTAAATAAAAAAGACCATCTGTCTGGAGTTCATAACATCAGTTTATCATTTCTATAAATTTTGGATGTATTTGGCCACTGTCATCTTCAAGCCCTCTTCTTTTTCTGATTCCAAAATTATACAATATTTTAAGTTTCACCCACAATTCTTGCAAATAATAATCTTGCCTGGAAAATTAGATTTATTTAAAGAACTCAAGAGCTTCTGATTCTATGTCCTTTCATATTCACAGCGCACTGAAAAATTACAAGATCAATTATGCCATTGGAATAGAAATGTAGAATAGACATTCATTTAGCTAGTTTGTGTGGTCTCTATAGCCCAGGCTCCTCATTTGTCTCTCATAGATCATCATTCAAAAATTGATGATACTAATATATTGCATAGGCACAATATCAATACTTAACTTTGGAAACTTGATTCTTATTAATTTTACATGTAAACAAAGATCTCTTGGGGCGCCTGGGTGGCTTAGTCGGTTAAGCATCCGACTTTCGCTTAGGTCATGATCTCGCGGTTCGTGGGTTCGAGCCCCGCATCGGGCTCTCTGCTGACTGCCAGCTCAGAGCCTGGAGCCTGTTTCAGAGTCTGTGTCTCCGTCTCTCTCTAACCCTCCCCTGCTCACGCTCTCTCTCTCTCTCTCTCTCTCTCTCTCTCTCTCTCTCTCTCTCCTAGAAATAAATAAAAATATTTTTAAAAAAAGATCTCTTAATTTCTTCACACCCGTTAGAGTAATCGACCTCTTTCTACTAATGTTTTACCTGTTTACTTCCTATGGCAAGTGAAAAGCCTTTTGAGGGTAGAAACAATGACTCATTCACCTTCATCATGAGCACAGTAGGGAAAAAAGATAGTTGCTTTTACTCTATTGTCTACTTATATTTTCGACTCTATCATACAAATAAGCTGAATTATTTCTAAGTTAATACCTTTACTCTTTAAAAAAAAAGTCTAAAATAAAATGTCATAAATTATACAATTCAAACTCTTTAACACTAACATTAAATTACCTGCCAGGACCAGCAGCCTAATAGCTTTATTTTTCTTAAAGTAATTTTATGGTTGACACCATTTTTGAAAGTCAATGATGGTGTTTTTATATACAGTTTTTATGGTTACTTATTTCTCTTATAATTTTACACATGTATGTTTAAAATTCCAGAACATTTGAGAACATACACTCAGTGATATAAATTGACCTAAATATTTTACTTTTTTCTATATTATTGTAATTATTTGCAGTTCACAGTGATAATGTACTATATTAGAGATTTAAACTGGCTCATTTAAAAGAAAGCAGTAAATTTTAAGTGGTTTAATAATATTAGTGCTCGTGGATACAGTATATTTAACTTTTGTAATTAAGCTTCTTTGATATTTTTGTTCAGTTTATAATAAGGAATTTATTGGCTTAGTTGAATATATGTGATGTTAAAATACTGTGATTAATCAGTGATATCTACCATCTTTTTATTGATACTGATATTAAGTGCTTACTGCTGGAGGTGTCTATTGAGGTAAGGGTCTTTAGGATTATTAGTAAAGAAATGTATACACAAAAGAAATCAGTGCTTGGCTTTTACTTTATTATTTGCTTTTGGGATTTACTTTATTAAGAAGGTAAATTAGATACATAAAATATTTTGGAAACTTTATAATATATATGTGGAAAACTTGTACTAAAGCTCATTAATTGGCTATTATTACTACATAGCTTTTGACTTGCCTACATTGTAATATTTACTTTTCTTTAGTAAAATTTTTGTCAAAAATTAATTTTATTACATTTCAAAACAAGCCAAAATATATTCCAAAACAAAGAGTGTAGTGCCAATATATTTAATCAACTTATAAAGTGTCCACTATTATTTCACTAATTTTGTTCGACTGCATACAATTGGAGGCATTCATTGACTAAAGAATATTGAGGTTGTTATGAGGATATATAATATTTTTGTTCTATAAGACTCATGATTTAAAAATTTTAATTTTTTTTAAGTTTATTTCTTTTTTCTGAGAGAGACAGAGACAGCACAAGCGGGGGAGGAGCAGAGAGGGAGAGAAAGAATCTCAGGCAGGCTCTGTGCTGACAATGCAAACCCCGATGTGGGGCTTGAATCCACGAAGCCATGAGATCATGACCTGAGCCAAAACCAAAAGTCAGATGCTTAACCAACTTAGCAACTAAGGTGCCCCTTTGGTTCAAAAATTGAAGCACATAGTTAATAGTTCAATGGGAGAAGGTCTTGTACTGTTCCTGTTTTTTGGTAAGCATTTTGATTGAAAAAAATGGGTAGTAAAGTAATAGAATAAATTAAAATATTTTTTCTATAAATAAAATAAAAATTGGAAGGACTCTATATTTCAGGTTAAAAGAGAAACATACCAAAAAGCTAACAATGAAGGGAAATCAATGAGTCTGACTTACATTGAATTTTAAGGATGTATTTGAAAACTATACATAGGATACATAGTATAATTTAATTAATTGAAAAACAATCTATGAACAGTTGAAGTACATTTTCTTAAGTAAAAAAGTGATATTATAATTTATTAAATTATTTTTTTCAATAATGTCAATTATATCACTGGTTTACTTCATTCCATTCTCTTTCTTTTAAAGAACAAATTTAATAAGATGACTGATGTTTATTCTGATGCTTCTGAGTCCTAGACATACTATGTCTTACTCATTCACACATTTGCTGGCTCATCAAAATTTACATTATGGTTGAAGAGGAAGAAGAAAACATTTTTCTATTTATCATAAGTTGGTAGAAGACAAGTAAATGTAAGTAAAAATTCACTAAACAAATTTGGAAGAAGACTATAATCACTCGCATAAGTTGAGAATTGCTGATTCCTTACAGCGGGAGAAAGTAGGAGGAAAATCTGGAAATTCAGGCACTTGTTGGTAGTGATCAAATATGAAAAAAAGAAAAAAAAAGAAAGAAAGAAAAGGAAAGGAAAACCTATTGGAAATTATTTTCTCTTTTGTAAGCCTTAGAATATGGCTGATATATACCTTTTGTCTAAAGCAAGTTCTCTAATAGAAACATTTTAGTATTAAGCTAATTAAATTAATTCAGGAAAAATGATTCTATAGATCCAAAGATAATTTATGTTTAAATGATAATGAGTCATATATAACCTGGGTGAGGCAAATATTTTAACTGAAATAACTAGATCACTGAAGCATCAGTTAGTTTTACTTGTGGCAACCAAATAAATTCAATGCCGCTGCCTTTCATTCTCTATGTGTGTTGTCCATTCACATAGCTTTTTATGCATACATTTTGTATATGAACATACTGACAGATTAAATAAACAATGAGTTTTAAACTATTATAAACAAATATCAGATATAACTTAGGAATATTGACAAGGAAACCAAATTCTGGCAAAAGAACAAAACAAAACAAAACAAAAAAAAACAATTTACATTTTCCCTCCAGACTCAGTAAGTCTGTAATGGACTCAGGGATTTGCATTGTAAAAACTAATGATCAGTGTTTAGATGGTCATCAACACACATTTTGAGAAACACTGTTTTAAATAGTGAAAATGTCCCTGCCTTAGTGTTCATTGTGATTAAATGGTTGACTGAAAGTATGGACATTTTTATTTTATCAAATGATTTTTATGTATTCTCTTTCTGTGATTTTTGATCACCTTGCATACATTCGTGCATTCTTTCTTCCATGCATGTGTCCATCATATGGCTGTTGAGTGTTTACCATGTTGAAATAATTGTGCAAAGTATGGGGAATAAGATGGAGGACAACATAGATAATCGGCTTTAGTTATCTAATGTTTATTTTAAAAATCTCTCCAAAACTCAGTGTCTTTAAAAAAACAACATTTTTATTATGTTTCACAATTTTGTGATTGTGGATAAAACTGGATAATTCCTCTGTTTTCTGCAGTGTCTGCCAGAGATACAGCCATCTACTCTAGGGCTTCAGTGGGCAGGTGTAATAGTCAGCTAAGGCAGCCATAACAAAATATCACAGATTGGGTGGCTTAAACAATGGAGATTTATTTTCCATTAGTCTTTGAGGCAGGGAGTCTGTGATCAGGGTTCCAGCAAGGTCAGGATCTGGAAAGCACTCTCTTTCTGGATTGCAGATAGCTATTTTCTTGCTGTGTCTTTGTAACAGCACTCCAACTGGTCTTAAGGACTAACTTGTTTCAAGTTTATGCACTCCCTTGCTTGCTGACCTAAGTCCCTTGGTCTATACCAGAACCAACCTACTTTGCTGAGATTTTCAGATTACCGGTCTTGAGGAGTGAAGGACCAGACTTCCCCATAAGACAAGGTCTGACCACATTAGAAAACAGTTACCTGTTTAGGGTCTGTTTAGGGTCATGATGACATACGATTCACTGCCTGGGCACCACCTTCTCCTGCATATCGCAACCCTCCAACTCCATTTCCCATGCCTTCCCCTTTAAAACCCTCCAGCTTCGCCTGGACAGAGAAAACAGTCTTTGGGATGTTAGTCCACCATCTTCTCAGTTTGCCAGCTTTCTGAATAAAGCAAACCTTCCTTTCCCACCGTCACTTGTCACTCAGGCATTGATTTTTGACTGGCCAGCAGCCAAACTGGAGTTCAGATCAGGTTCTCTATCTGGCAACATCCTCATATGACAGGAAGCCATCTCTCTTCCTTTCCCTACAAGGTCACAGTCCAATCAGAGTAGGGCCCCATTCTTATGACCTATTTTAACCTCAATACCTCTCAAAGACCCTGTATCATCAGATACAGCCAGACTGGGAGTTAAATCTTCAAATACAAATCTGGCAGGGGACACGGTTCAGTTCACAGCACCAGGTATGTCTAAGATGGCTTATTTATGTACCTGACATACTACTGAGGGTGACTGGAAATCTGATCACCTGGAACACTGAGATGACTGAGCTTCTCTATTTCTGTGTGTAGTCTCAGGGCTTTTTCTTCACCATACAGCATTTCCATGTGGCCTATCCAGTGGAGTAGAAGGTCCTTTATATGTTAGGTCAGAGCTCCAAAAGTAAAAAATAAAGCACTATAGGTCTTTTTAAAGGTTAAGACTGCAGCTGGCACAGCATCCTTTCTGCTTCATTTTATATTTTAAATTGATTTACAGGGCCAGTCAAGTTCAATGTAGGAGAGAAATATACAAGGTCATAAACACCAAGAGGCAAGGTTAATTGGGGCCATAAAAATCATGTTTTTTAATATATATTTTATATATTTTTAAACATATTGTACATACTTAAATTAATTATGGGCTATCTTTAGTGATTTGAAAGAAACATGGCATTGTGATGAATAATGTAGGAAGAGTCCTACTCTGGATAGCTGGATAAGGACAACTCTTGGAGGAAAGACTGTTTAAATTAACACACTAGAAAGAAAGGAACACAAAGAAAGAAAGGAACTAATCATATCAAGACCAGGTACAAGATTATTCCAGAAAAAGGAATTAGTAAGCACAAGATTCCTGTGGTGAGAAATAATTATTTGTCCAATACTCTGTAAGGTCCTGAATATCCAGTAGTAGACAAGAAAGACAAGCTTCTGAACTCATGGAGTTGAAGTCTAATGGTTATAACAGACATTAAACAATTAATTATACAATTAGTGTTTTACTAACATTTACAAGATAATTAGGTGTTATTAAAGCTCATATTTAGTAGTACCTGACTTAGTCTGAGGAATGTAATCAACAAGTGATGAGGTACATCAGCTGTAATTTCAAAAGCCTACGAGTGCTGGATGAGCGAGTGTCCATGAATTCCAAATATTTTAGGCAATTCATTTGGCAACATTTTATCTGAAATGATGTGAAGCTATTTATAGCCTTTATTCATCTCAGTTAGTGTGAATATTTACACATATTACTGGAAAATTACCGCTTTGAATATGTATATTGACTCAGACTCTACTGGGAGTGTTACATAAATTAAAATCTAAAAACGCCTAGATTCAAAAGAAACACATATAACCTTAAAGTTTTCAGACAATGAGATGTAAACTTATATTTGCAGGTTTACCTAAGAGAACCATTTAATGATATGCTAGGGCTGAACCAGGAGGAAAAGTGTTACATGTAAGAAACGGTGACAGAATGGGTGAAACAATGGGAGAGACTATTTGCAAACAGATATGATGGGGGGGTGGCTTGTATTTAGAATACATAAAGACCTCTTTCAACTCAACAATAAAAATAATAAACTGCCTAATTTTAAAAAATGGGCAAAGTATCTAAGTGCACTTTTCTCCATAGAAGATTTATGAATTGCCAATGAGGACATGAAAAGATTCTCAACATCATTATCCATTAGGGGAATGCAAATCATAACCACAATTAGGAAATAATTTATTCCCACTAGAATGGCCATAATCAAAAAGACTGAAAACAAGAAGATCTGGCAAGGATGTAGAAAAATGGGAAATTCCTTCATTGCTGGTAGGAAAGTAAAATGGTTCAGCCACTTTGGAAAACAGTTTGGTAGATCTTCAAAAAATTAAACATAGAATTATTATATGACTTAGAAATGCCATTCATATATGTATAACCAAAGAACTGAAAACAAACTCAAGCTAGTACACGTATATACATATTCACAGTAGCATTTTCTCAATAGTTAAAAAGAGGAAAAAACCCAAATGGCAATCAACAGAAGAATAAATTAATTGTGGTACATACACACCATATTCAGCCAAAAAAAGGAATCAAGTATGGGTACATGCTACAACCTAAGTGAACCTTCATAACATTATGCTAAGTGAAAGAAGCCATGTTGCCAAGGATTACACATTGAGTGATATACCCAGAATAGAAAACCCATTGAGACAAAAAGTAGATTAGTTGTTGCCAAAGGACTGGGGAGATGGGAATGAGAAATGACTGCCAATGAGTATGGGTATCTTTTTTGGGAGATCTCATGTTCTAAGATTAGATACTGGTATGGTTGCATAATCCAGTAAAAACAGCAAAACTACTAAGCTTTACACTCAAAAGGATGAATTTTATAGTATATTAATTATATCTCAGTAAACCTTTCTAAAAAGAAAAAAACAACACAGGGAATGAAATTTACAGCTGTATATGTTGGTAATTCTAAATAAACAAATGAATATTATCTGTGAAAAATTTATCAATGACTAAATGGGGATATATAAAAGCAGGGTAAAGATTTGCCCCTTTAGCCCATCTGTGTAGATTTTGGAAATTGGCATCTCCATTTAAAAAAAAAATTTTTAATGTTTTAATTATTTCTAGGAGAGAGAGAGAGAGAGAGAGAGCATGAGCAGGGGAGGGTCAGAGAGAGAGAGGGAGTCACAGACTCTGAAACAGGCTCCAGGCTTTGAGCTGGCAGTCAGCACAGAGCACGACGCGGGAGATCATGACCTAAGCGAAAGTCGGACGCTTAACCGACTAAGCCACCCAGGCGCCCCTGGCATCTCCATTAAAAAAAAAATAAAAAGCCCGGACAAACTAAAAGTTAAAGACTTTTTCAGATTAACCAGAGAACTGAGGTCCAGGAAAAAATGCTACTCTAAAATCTGAAGAGACAAGCACATCCAGAGAGATGCAGAAACTTAGATATGTTTACTTGGAGTCAAAACCACTGAACCCATGAATTGGTAAGAACACTTAAACAGTAATTTTGACAAATTCCTGGAGATGGAGTGTGGACTAGCCAAAGCAATAACTCCTGGAGATTTCAAGGAGACTTGAGGATTTTTCTTCAAAGAACCTCACTAAGTGAGAACTTGAGAAAGATCATCCCCCAGTCCTGGTGGATGGAATGGAAGAGCAACTATTGTGAAGCAAACCCAGTCTCCGTAACAAAAGTCAACTATCCAAGGGAATGGAGTTCACTAGAGTTCAATTCTGAAACCCTTTCCAGCTGGTGGAGAGGAGTTTCTCCTGTCAGTGTTTCTATCTCACTAAAGAGGGTTGGAAACAATACTGTCAACAAGGATCAAGAGTTCAAGGAAATCGACGAGAGCAGTGTAGCCAGTGTAAGAATAAGTAGACCGGGGGTGGGGGGTGGCCTGGATGGCTCAGTAGGTTAGGCTTCCAACTTCGGCTCAGGTCATGATCTGGCAGTCTGCGAGTTCGAGCCCCGCATCGGGCTCTGTGCTGACAGCTCAGAGGCTGGATCCAGCTTCAGATTCTGTGTCTCCCTTCCCCATTCATGCTCTGTCTCTCTCTCTCTCTCTTTCAAAAATAAAAATATTTAAAAAAAAAGAATTAGGACACAAGAAGGGAGTAGCTATACTACCAGGGAACCAGGGAACTCCCTTGGGTCATAGTCTCATAAAAAGAGACTTAGAAGATTATAGAAGATCCTCCCTTGTCCACATTCCATCATCATCACATCCACAAAGCTCCAATCTACCAATCTAATAACAAAGAGGGGTTGTGCTTGCTATAAGACATAGGCTTCTCTGTGAAGCAGTACATTAGAAAGCCCAAGCCAAGAAAGATATATAAACAAGGACACTAGAGGAATTTGGAGGCTCTGGTATATATCGCTATAGAAAACATTCCAACACAGTCCCCCTAGCCATATTTAACATAAATCCTCGCATTAAAGGCCTGTTTGCTTCAGTTTCTATTACCCAGTACAAATGCCCAACTTACAGCAAAACCATTACAGAGTGTGCCAAAAGGCAAGAAGCAACACAGTCTGAAGACACAAAGCAATTATCAGAACCAGACTCAGATCTGACAAAGATGTTGGAATTATTATATTGGGGAATTTAAAGTAATTTTGATTAGATGTTTTGGCCTTTAATGGAAAAAGTAGACAACATAGAGATGGTTAGTGTAAGCAGAGAGGTGGAAACTTAAAGAATTAATTGATCTAGGGGCACCTGGTGGCTCAGTTGGTTAAGCAGCAGACTTTAGCTCAGGTCATGATCTCACACTTCATAGGTTCGAGCCCTGCGTCGGGCTCTGTGCTGATCGCTAGCTCAGAGCCTGGAGCCTGCTTCAGATTCTGTGTCTCTTTGTCTCTCTGTCCCTCCCTTGTTCATGCTCTGTCTCTCTCTCTGTCTCTCAAAAATAAACTAATATAAGAAAAAAATAAGTAATAGTTACAATGCATTGGGTTACTATATAGTATTGTAGATAAATGAAATAACTTTTAAAATGTCCATAAAAATGTCATGAAGGGTAGCAGGGAGAAATTCAGAACAATGTTTTAAAATATCTGCAGGGGCACCTGGGTGGCTCTGTCAGTTGAGTGTCTGATGGCACAGGTTATTGATCTCATGGTTCATGAGTTTGAGCCCTGCATCAGGTACTAGGTTGACAGTGTGACCCTGCTTGGGATTCTCTCTCTCCCTCCTTCTCCGTCCCTCCCCTGAGCTGGCATTCTTTCTCAATCTCTCTCTCTCTCTCTCTCTCTCAGAATAAATAACTAAACTTAAAAAAACAATAAAATAAAATATCTGCGCTATATGTGAAGTGTCATAGTGATATTTGAAGGTGAATTTAGATTATTAAAAAATGTATATGATAAACTCTGGAACAACCACTGAAAACATTTTTAAATAAGTATAAATGAAATATATGCTAAGAAAGAAAATCAAAACAAAATATAAAATGTTAAGTAAACCTAGAGGAAAAAAAACACGGAGAAAGAAACAGAATAAATCCAGAAAACAGAAAACAGTAATAGATTTTATCCCAACTATATCAGTAATTATTTTTAATTTGAATTGAGTGAATATACCAATTAATAGAAAAAGGTTGTCAGAGTAGATAAAAAAATCAAGGCTCAGCTATATGTGTCCACAAGAAACTCATTTTACTTTTTTGTTAGTGTTTACTTATTTCTTGAGAGAGAGACAGATAGCAGAGTGTGAGCAGAAGAAGGGCATAGAGAAAGAGGGAGACACAGAATGCGAAGCAGGCTCCAGGCTCTGAACTGTCAGACAAACCTTGAGATCATGACTTGAGCCGAAGTCGGATGCTTAACCTACTGAGCCACCAAGGCACCTCGAGACACTCATTTTAAATATAAATATTCAACATAGGTTAAAAGTAAAAAGACGGGAACAGATAAAACATATTAACACTAATCAAAATAAGACTGGAGTTACTATGTTGATTTTACACAAAGCAGTAGAATTATCAGGACGATTAGCAGAGAGTAAGAGCACAATTAAGCAATCACAAAGAAGTCAATTCTCCAATAAGACATAACAATCCTGTGTATGCACCTAATAGCAGTTCAAAATATAGGAGGCTGAACTACAAGACCAGAAAGGAGAAACACATAAATCTAATAGTTGGAGACTTCAAAACTGTCAAGTCATCAAAAACAAGGGAGATCTGAGAAAGTGTCATAATCAAAAGTTGACTAACCAAAGGCAATGACTAAATATACACTGGATGGAATCCTGGAATTGAAAAAAAAGGAATTGGGGTGCTTGGGTGGCTCAGTTGGTTAAACATCTGACTTCGGCTCAGGTCATGATCTCACGGTTTGTGGGTTTGATCCTCACACTGGGCTCTCTGCTTACAGCTCAGAGCCTGGAGCTTGCTTTGGATTCTATATCTCCCCTTCTTTCTCTACCCCTTCCTCATTCATGCTCTGTCTCTCTGTCTGTCTCTCTCTCTCTCAAAAGAATAAACATTAAAAACTTTTTTTAAAAAGAAGAAGAAAAAAAGACATAGATAAAAACTAAAGAAGCTGAAATCACATGTGGGCTTTAGTTAGTTAACATTTAGCACTATTAGTTCATTGTTTGAGACAATGTACCATACTAAATAATAGTAGGAGAAACTGTATGAGCGGACTCTGTACAATTCTCATAACTTTTCTGTGATTTTAAAACTATCCTTTAAAACTGTGGACATAAAAGTTTAGCATATCTAACTTTGAAAATGGGAAAGAAGATTCGAGTTAAAAGGTTCAAATATTCTTATATTATTAAGAAGGAAGCTGGAAGGAGATATAGTTATTAAATATATTCTTTGTCTAATTAAATACACATTCATCCTCATATACTGGTTTGTTTTTCTACAAATGAAGGTGACCTGTTGCTAAAGAGAGCAATCATAGCAGTTGTGTTCACAACTAGCTTCTCCTAGCTATCTCTAGTGATCTGAGAACACTGCCCTTTATTGTTAACTTAAACTTACTTTCTGTATTCATGGGAAGGCATTATTCTCACTGTTGCTCCTAGTAATAAAGGACCTGTGGTGAATATTTGGAAATGATATTTGCCTAGAAGCTCCTCCTGCAACACCAAAGCTCTCAAACTGTGGTTTTCCCGAGATCCTCTCTACTCTCGTAATCATCATTTTGTGACACAGAATGCACTTTGCAGTACTTTTACCTTCTGTGGTCATTCTATTTCATTCCATGCTGGTATAACTTTGTTTCTTCAATCATGTCTCATCTCCTTTCTGTTTCATGGATTCCATACAGTTTCTGTTCCCTTAAGAACCATGCTTCTAATTTTCAAGTGCTATTATCTGTCTCTCTCTATCTCTCCCACTCTCTTTCCCTCCCTGCCCATATCTCCACAACTATCTATCTACCTATATACTTAACTTCCATCTATCTGTTATATTGTCAATTTTCCTATGATTTTCCTAAAATTGACAATTTTCCTATGATTTTCAGCATTTGTTGTGGGAAGAAAAGGCTAGGGGTGGGCAGTGTTTGCAAGCATCATTGGGAAAGAGCAATCCTTTCCACACAGTTTCATGTTTGAATCATTCTCTCTGAGTCTTTCTCTCTGGAGCTTCTGCCCAATGGGGCATTTAGCTTAAATCAATATTTTTATAATATGTTTAGCAGCTTAAGTTACATGAGCTTAAAAGACAAGAATTGGCAACTGGGCAATGTTAACATAGCAATGAGCATTACTGGTGCTCACTAAGTGACCCCGATCACATCACAATTTTGTTTCAGGTCGTTTGATGTTCTAACAGTAAATGACCTAATAATGGATAGGAATTGGTCATAAGTGTAAAAAGAACCTTATTAAACTACTTACAAAAAGATAGACAATAGAAATGATATACATATAAAAATGAGATGTACTATTCAGAAAAGTTTTTTTTTAATTTTTTTTTTATTTCTAGGAGAGAGAGAGAGAGAGAGAGAGACAGCGTGAGCAGGGGAGGGTCAGAGAGAGAGGGAGTCACAGACTGAAACAGGCTCCAGGCTCTGAGCTGGCAGTCAGCACAGAGCCCGATGCGGGGCTCGAACCCACGAACCGCGGGATCATGACCTAAGCGAAAGCCGGACGCTTAACCGACTAAGCCACCCAGGTGCCCCCAGAAAAGTTTTTAAAAGGCCTATTTATTTTTCTATATCAGTAATGGTAAAAAGTATATATTTGCTTAATAAACTAGCAATAAAAATTGGAGTTTAAATACTGTCTCTTCTAAATTAAGAAATTAGAGATGCAAATTGCTCTTCTCTAGTAAATGTCTATATTGTCCAGAGATACTAAAGTGGTCTGAAATAATCAGTAGGATGATTTATTTCAACCTACATTTTTCCTTTGTTTTAATTAAACTGAATTCATATGGTTTATTCTTTATGAGATTACATTACTAGCTGGGAAAGCAAATGTTTATTTGTCAAATTATCTGTTTACTGGGAAATCTCTTATTTTTTCTTCTATACATGTCGAAAACCTCACTATATATAAAAGAGTGCATATGATAGCATAATAAAATGTTGATACAACTATTTCTTAGTTGCCATAATACTTCATTTCTGAAAACAATTCACAGCCTTATATGTACGTATTTTTATAAGATTCTGATCCAAATCAGTCCGAAGTGCCTGGTTACTATGTTATTAATCTCTAAGAGCTATACATTTCTCAGTGATTACTGAGAAAAACGGATAAAAACAATATTAATTTTTAATACTCACTCTTCCTTAGTTTGCATATCATGGTCATTTCAGTTTTCATACTTGAAGATTGCCAAAATAAATGATTAAAATATAAATAGTTAATTTACCTTAAAATGCATAAAAATACATAAATCTAGGTGTGAAAATTCACATCAGATCATAATTTTTATCTAAAATGACCCAGCATTTTAGATAAAATATAAGCATATTACTTGAATCAATGAGCTCTTAAGGTCAAAGGCAAAATTTGATTACTAGGTTAAATTCAGGAGCTATGTTTCTATGTGAAGCCACAGGCAATCCTACCAACAAACTACAGTAGATAGTAAAGACTATGAATATGCATGCACATTGATTTTAATGCCAGTCCATTCTCAGAAAAAAAGGTGTGTCAGTGACGATAGGAAGTGTTGGGTATCAATGCAGATGTCTCACCTCCACAATGAAAGGAATCCTAGCACAGTGTCCTCCCAATATTGCGAAGGCACACTTACATCTCCACATTTAAACTTTCATCCAATCGTCTCTGTTCCTACAATCCTAATTCAAAAGATAAGTATCTCTTACCTGGACCAACATAATTTACTTCCTAAACTACCGTCTCTCATTTCTATAATGTTTCTTTAAACTTTTTTTTTTCCTGAAAAGTCAGTATCTGAAGAACAGATATTACACCCAAAAATACCTTTTGAATCATGCTCAGTTTTTCAGAAGCTTTTAATAATGGCTCATTGATGAAAGCAGAGATTCCCTAATCTGGTTACACTTTAAAGCTGCTTGGGAAACAAACAAATGAACAAACAAAACCTAATAATACTTTAGCCTAATCTCAGAACTTTTGGTTTATTTGGTCTGTGGTAGAGTCCATGCAAAGTATTTTTTTAAATTCCCCATATATGACTTTAATGGCAGAACAGGGTTGAAAATGCTGGATTAGAGGTTAAAATCCAGAATCCTTGGAAATATAATGCTCTCCCTATCTTTACCTTTTAGTTGGGTAGATACTACACGCACTATCAACTACAATAGGCTGCTCCCAATTCCTGAGTCCACTCAAGTGTTTTCTTTGGACTTCTTGTTCCCTTCCAATTCCTTCTAACGACTAAATCCATCTAAAGGATCAGTTTAAGACTCACCATGATGAAACATGATTGAATCACTTTTATCTGCTTCTTGTGAAAATCATTATAATTTTATTCTAGTTCTTTGTGTTTATATATTTCCTAATTGATTGTAAAATCTATTGTTGCTAGCATAACAGCTTGAGTTGTTAGGTGAAGTTCTATCAGTACTTCATTTTATGAAATTGAGTGAGTTTAGCACACCTATCAGTATCACAAAAATCAGATTAGCCTGGATTTTCTTAATTTCTCTCACACACATATATTGCCTTCTCAATGTGTGCATTATATAAGCAACGAATGTAGTATTATTTCTTTAAAATGTCCTTTATATTGATTCATCTTTTTACTTGAATATATTAATTTTAAAAGAAATGTAATCTTGCTATAAATATGAAACTAATATTTCTGGCTATAAAAATAATCATAATGAGAAATGTTATTCAATTAGATACTGATATCATAGTTTTCCCTTTTTTAAAAGAAAAACATTGTTTTATAAATTTGCTTTTGAACCTGATCATTTCTCCTTGACTTAAATCAGTAAAATTAAGGTATTAAAGAGGCCATTCATTCTAACTCTCTAAAATGTGACTTACATTTAACGTTATTTTATTTCTTATCAATGTGTTATCTAAAATCATTTGATGTACCAAACAGGTTGTTGCATGTTTATAAATACAGCTTAAAAAATGTTCAACTGACAGTAAGTGACTCAATCAAATATGGAATATAAGTTTTAATATAAAATAATTTCAGATTTGACTGTATTTTGAATATACACCTTTATACAAAACAACTACCTCTTAAAAGGGAAAACTCGAGACTCCCTTTAGTAATGCTGGATCATATGCTCTGTTTTTCACTTATTTATAGTCCACAAAATCAGTGACTTATGCTTCCAGAGAGGGGGCTAAAAAAAAGATTAAAATTTTAGAAATGTGTTAGACTGAAGTATATTTTATATTTGTTAGTGTTCTCTGGGCACCTACCAATTTAAAGAAAAGCTTTTCAAGGAAGGCATTTGTCTACAATTGCTGGGTAGTAACATTTTATAGGTCTCAGTATAAAATCAATCCAAATTTATTTTTAATGTTTTATTTTTGAGCGAGCGCAAGTTGGGTAGTAGCAGAGAGAGAGTGACAGCGGAGCTGAAGTGGGGTCTGGGCTGACAATAGTGAGCACCACATGGGGCATGAACTCATGAACCATGAGATCATGCCCTGAGCTAAAGTTGGACACTCAACCCACTGAGCCACCTAGGTGACCCCAAATCAACCTAGTTTTTGAGTAGCCAACATACAAAGTGATATATTAACTTCAGCTTGAGTAGTTAATTTAAAGCAGTAAAGACGTTCCTAAAAATTCCAAATTTTTAATATAAAATAAGTTGAAAAAATGTGCTTGTGAAGATAGTTTAAAAGATTATTTAAAATATTTATAACACGGGGTACCCTGGTAGCTCAGTCAGTTAAGCCTCCAATTCTTGATTTAGGCTCCGGTCATGATCTCACAGTTCATGGGTTCCAGCCCAGAATCAGGCTCTCTCTGAAGGTGTGGAGGCTGCTTGGGATGCTCTCTCTTTCCCTCTCTTTCTGCCCCTCCCTGCCTCTGTCTCTCACTTTCAAAATAAAGAAAGAAACTTTATAAAATTTTAAATATTTATAAAATGCTGAAAAAGGATTGCCAATGCAATAGCTATAACCTCTCAGATATAAATATTTGTTTTGTTTATTTAACACTTATTTTTATCAGTGGACTAATTATGCAAAAAGCTTCTTTCCTGGTCTCCTCCACTGGTATAACTAGCATTTTCTATTGGCTTCTTAGGGAAATATATCAATATAATCTAGGCATCTAGATATACTATGAAGGCCCAAACTAGCTGAGTCTTTCCACAAGAAATTAATATCATAATTGTCTGCTTCAAGAAAGTGGAAATTAAAAATGAAGAATTCCATTCTCAGTGCAAACCTATAAAATCAGTACTTAGTACATCAAAATAATGTTATGCAAGACTAAAATGAATGTAAAGAATATTTGGCCATGTGACTTGAATGCAAATTGTTTGAAGTCATTATTATGTGTAAACATTGAATTTGACACTAAAGCAAGGTGTTTGCAATAGAAAAAAAGGTTTATAAAAGGCATCTAAGAACCGTATGTTGGTAATATTTTCTAGCTTGTTGGATAGTGGAAAGGCATCCAACTCAGGAACAGAAATATTAGTTGACTGTGACAAGCATATTCCTAAGATAAAAATAACTGTTGCAGACTATTTTAGCTTCTAGAATTTAGCTATTAAGATTATTCTTTCAATTAAATTTCCTGATATTTTTTAGTGTGCAAACTAACCTGTAATTAAAACTTAGCCCTTAGTTTGTATATTATATGTCTTTTACAGAAAATAATGTTTGAGTTCTTATTTCATATTCTACAATATACTTGAATTTTTAAGGCAATGAGTTGCAATGAGTGCTAAATGGCTTCAAATTCAACATAGCATTTTTTTTTACTAAGTGCTATTTTTTTATCAGTTTAAAAATGATAGTTAAAGTCTTATCCAAGACTATGCTATTCTTTCTATCTCTCCCCCTGTCTCTCTCTCTCTCTTTCTGAGTCCAGAACCCTTGAATATGGCAATATTCTAAAGGCACTCTGAGTCAATACTAATGATAATAGAGTGAACATGGATTAATAAATACTATTGAGAATAAAAATAAAACAAAAAGTTGAATGATGAAAAGTCAGCAAATGAAAACAAATTCTTCACCGAAATACATATAAAATATCACAGGGTCAGATAATTAAAAGAACAAGACTGCACAGGACATACTCATGCAAAGCTTTTTAAAGATAAAGGATACAGGACAACAGGAAAAAGAAAGTACAAGTAACAGTAGAAATCCAAAATCTCCAAATGCACCCCCCCAGGTTCCTTTTTCCATCACAGAGGTTGTACTTTGGTTTTGGATTATGAATCACCAAGGTATGTGCAATATTTCTTAGAACCACAGGGACCCATACTGAAGTTTACGGAGGGGTCTTTTATACTCCACTTGTCACTTGGCTAAAGCCAAGTCCTGTATCTTTTTTTTTTTTTTTAATGTTTATTTACTTTTGAGAAAGAGAGAGAAAGAGTGTGAGCAGGGGAGGGGCAGAGAGAGAGGGAGAGACAGGATGTGAAGCAGGCTCCAGGCTTCAGCACAGAGCCCAACACGGGTCTTGAACTCTTGAACTGCGAGATCATGACCTGAGCCAAAGTCCCGTGCTTAACTGACTGAGCCACCCAGGCGCCCCAGCCAAGTCCTGTATCTGTTAAGCCAGGGGTAAATTACCAAGTTTTTACTTCCCTGAACGATGGAGACAAATTAGTACCATGTACTCCCAGGAAAGATTTGAAGGTTAAACAGCTCATTATAAATCATTAGATAGTACAGTCCATCTGTGTTTGGACAATGGTCGGTATCAGACTTCTAGGCTTTCCCAGAAATAGGCATGAGGCTACCTCTGTCCAGCTATAAGATAACTCTATTCTTTTGAACTCGTAAAACACTGGATGATGTGTACCTAGAACTTAACCTAAGCCTTACCCTTAGTGTGCAAATTGTTTTATAGGCTCTAGGACCCCTATCATGATCATGATAAGAACATCTGAAGAAATCAAAGCTAGCCTTTATGCTGAGGTATAATACAACACAGCCAAGTAGTATTTATCTCAAAATTCAAGGGAGGCTTAGTATAACTAAACTTATTAAAATGTTGACAGTAAATTATCTATAAATAATACCTACAAACTAGTACAAACCACTCCAAAATTCCTCAGACCCATGGTTACAAAGCAACACTATTAAACAGTGTGTTCCATGCTTTAAATAAGGGTCAATGTTATGGCACTATTTCAGCAAAACAGCCCAGGGAAATTCTAGGTTTACAGAAATTGACCTTCAGAGTACGTGATCCATGAGGTAAAGTGCTCAACAAATATCTATCTTTCCTAGAATTTTATGCAAATATTTTCATAGAGAATGTAGCCTTTTATGTCTAGCTCTTTCCCTTCAGTATAATGTTTTTGAGATTCATCCATATAGTTCCATGGATCAGAAGTTCATTCAGTTTTATTGTTGAGTAGTATTCGTTTTGTAGATGGAGAAAAAGTGATCTATTCACCGGTTAATGGACATTTGGCTCATTTCCAGCTTTGGCTATTAGTATAAACTTTTTGGTAAAAGTGTTTGCCTAGAGACTTTTTCATTTCATTGGGGTAAATATTTAAGAGTGAAATTGTTGAGCTGTATGGTAGTTATAAGTTTAACTTTATAAGAAACTGCTAAGTTGTTGTCAAAGTGAATGTACCATTTTGCATCCCTCCCGGAAATGTATGAAATTTCCAGTTCTGTATCTGCACCAATACTTGGTATTGTCATTCTTTTTATTCTTAGCCATTTTGATGAGGATGTAGTGCTTTTCCTAGTTATAAACAAGCATATATTTCTAAGAGGAGATCCTAGAAAGACAATTTTATACCATATTTCACATTAATATGATATTTAATATTATTTAAATTAGTGTTTACTATTTATATAAATATAAATATTTAATATGATATTTAAGATTTTTGCACTGAGGCTATTAATTATTCCTACAAATGTTCTGGAGTAAAATTAATAAAGCTTCCTGTATTAATTAAGATTCTCAAATTAAGTGATGAAAGTAAAGCTTTAATTTAAACCTTGGGCTTTGAAAAAAAAATACTAAATTTGATATGTATGAGTTAAAGTTTCCCAGGATCTTCTCTGTGTGTGTCTCTGTATTTGTACTTGAGTGTGCATGTGTGTGGTAGAAAATGTGAGAGAGAATGAATACCCATATTATTGCTATTTTAGAAACACAATCAACAGATGCTATGAACGTCTAAGTAACAGTCAAATAAGAAGAAAATAAATTAGGCTTGAATTACTACTGGTTTGGCAAAGCCAAAAAAAAAAAAAATGGGGTTAAAGATAGAACATCAAAACAGGATTGAGTAATTATCTATGATATTTTTGCTATTTGAAAAATATATTCCAATGTAACCAACTGGATCCAAGAGCTGCCTATTAAAAATTGAAAATGGGGGACACCTGGGTGGCTCAGTCAGTTGGGCAGCCGACTCCGGCTCAGGTGATGATCTCACAGTTCATGGGTTAAAGCCCTGAATCGGGCTTTGTGCTGACAGCTAGCTCAGAGCCTGGAGCCTGTTTAAGATTCTGTGTCTCCCTCTTTCTCTGACCTTCCCCTGCTCACGCTGTCTCTCTCTCTTTCTCAGAAATAAATTTTAAAAAATAAATTAATTTAAAAAAGGTTAAAAAATTGAAAATGCACCAGGCAAACTCTTAATTCAAGATTAACTAGTTTGGAAGTTGGGTTGATGTTTTTTAAAATTAAATATGGTGATTTGTAAATAGAAAAAAATGAATACTTTGTAAAATACTGTACCAATATCTTTTTGTACAAAAAAACTTTAGCATACAGTGTGTGAAAAGTGTTCATTCTCACGTTGTGGTCTTATTTTTAAATGCATTAACTTCACATGGATGTATCGTGAAAGATATTGTCAATCTCTCACTCTTTGTGTGTGTGTGGGGGCGGGGGGGGGAAGGAGTGTGTACAAAGGATACCATATGCCCTCTTACGCCTCTTGCTATGTTAATGAGTTACAGGCAGATTCCACTTGTACTAGATATAAACTTCAATCAGTTACTATAACAATTCTTAATATAAAATATATTGAACTTATAATTATTTCTAATAATTTCAATCTTATGATCAGAGGATTATCACCTCCTCTACTTAGTACATTGCAATTTACAAAATTAATTAAAAATAATTTTGTATTTGATATTTAGAGAACCCTTTCTTTAAATGTTTGAGGTTTTAGGAATCAGTGTCATAAGAACTCATTTTAATTAAAAATATTTATTAAGGCACATTTTGGAAAAAGTCTTAATTGCTTTGTGAAACAAAGCATGCACATTTCAAAATTAAAAAGCAAAAACAATTTTATTAGCAATATATTAAAGACTTGTTTAAAAAAATAAAATTGGCAAGTGTTCCTACATTAGTTATGTAACACACTCCTTGCTTACTGACGTAAGATCCTTGCTCTGGAAGAGAACAAATTTACTGTTTTTGAGATTTGTAGACCATTGGCTTTGGGGGATAAAGGACCAGAGCAACCCCAGGCCACAGAGGCCAGCAAGTCTGTTTGAAGCCACCTCAGCTTTCTGATTAGCCTAGCAATTTTTTAGCACAACGTTTTTTTCTTTTTTGAGGTCAAACAATGACTTTACTGACCCTCCTTTGCCCATCTTTGTCCTTTGCAGAAAGAACAGAGTAATCTTGCATAACCCTAGGTTATCAGGAACCAAACCCTCTTATACAACTACCTCCAGAAACCAACGAACCAGGCCTTCTTGCACAACCTCTACCCTGGGCACCAAGGAACTAGAAACTCTAGCACAATCTCTGAGCTCTGAGAAAATCCTGGAGCTGGCATCATCAAGTCTGCTGGTAACCAAGACATATCATAGACCAATGCACTCCCCTTAACTGATTAAACCCCTTTAAAAATCTTTGGGCCAAGCAGAAATCTGGGAGTTGGCTTTTGGACAATAGTCTGCCTTCTCTCCAGGTGACTGGCGTCCTGAATAAGGCTCATATTCCTTTCCAGTTAAACCTCGTCTCTGGAATATTTGCCTTTCTAGTGACAGACAGCTGCACCTGGGTTTCAGTAACATTTGTGAGTATTATTTACTTAAGTTGAGTCCATGATCAAAATCATATGAGGTGACAAATTTTTACTCCACATTTATTAATCTGGAGATGTGGACTATTCAGCAGCAGGTAGTGACTTATAAAGAAAACCCCGGGTTCTTTTAAGCAGTTAAATTGTATGTTTAAAAGCTCCTGAGCAAAAGTTATACACTTGAAAAAAGTTTACCTGATTTCTCTGTACTACAATATAACAAAAACAGTGATTTTTACGAAAATACTACTTAGAGGCAGGCCTACTCACAGAAGTAAAAGTGACAAGAAACTAAAAAGTAACTTGCATTTTATTTTCTCCTTGGAAAATAGATGTTAGAACCTCATCTCTAGGATGTTATCTGTAGGGTACAACGAGTGTAAACATGGCTATTGTCAAGATAAATGTTGAAATATTGCATTCAGTGTGGGGAATAAGCTTAAGAATTCTCTGAGCCTGCACCAATGGGTTAAGAAGGCATAAAGAATTAGAAAGCCACAGGATGTATGCATCCAAGATTAGGTGAAGCAGATTAGGTAAACAGGGCAAAGTTCCCCAGTAGAAGACAAAGGTATAGGAATAGGAAATCTCAGGATGGAAGCATTCAAAATTAGGTAAACAAGATTAGGTATTCAAGGTGGAAACACTCCCCCAATTTAGTACAGTAGCAGAAAGCTGCTTTCACAGGAAGGAAAGACCAAAAAATGTAAACAGATAAACAGGATTATAGACCGCAGCAGGGCAAAGTTGCCCAGAGCAGAGCTAATTAGCAAAGATGCCTCATTGACCCTGAGGTAGCATGCTCTGTCTGTCATGTATCCTAGGCAAGTTTAGGTAAACATGGCACCTCATGCCTGCAGTAAACAACCAGCTGCCCAGCACCAGGACTTTGTTTTGTATTGACCCAACCCCCTAACACCAGATATCTTCCAAACCCTCTTTTCCCTCATGCCCATGAATTAATGTTCATGATTTCATTGTCTCTTTGTCCACATCCATCATACTTGTAAGCCTTCTGATCCTAATAAAAATGGAGCAAAGACCCTTACTTGGGGCTCTTGTCTCCTCCTGGACATCAGCCTCTGTAGCATTTTAGTCCTGCCTCTGCTCTCTTGCTGGACAAGAGAGAACTCCAGACGCAGAGTCTATGACAATTCAGTATTACTGTTAGGTAACATTTTTAAACAGTAATCATGCTATATTTGCTAACACTTGAATAAAGTATAATTACAGTATAAACATAAAGAAATTATTTATTTTTTTAAAAATGAAGGGTGCCTGGGTGGCTCAGTTGGTTAAGTGTCTGACTCTTGGTTTCAGCTCAGGTCATGATCTCATAGTCTGTGGTATCGAGCCCATGTCAAGCTCTACGAAGTGTAGAGCCTGGGTGGGTTTCTCTCTCTCTTCCCCTCTTTCTATATCCCTCCTCTACTCACACTATCTCTCTCAAAAATAAAGCTTAAAAAAAGACAAAGAATTCAGTCATTTTCTTATCTAGGAATTAGCTAGTTATCCATCTCAATAGTCAGTTCTAATTTGTATACATTTACATTGTGATTTTGTAAAAAAGTTCAAAGAGATTTCAGAACATTAAAAATCCATATTATTGGGAAATACTCATATGGAGAATGCTTTGTGACCATGGCAGTCATGGACTGTGTTTTACTAGGGTATGTGAGCCAGCATACCTAAAAGATTTTAAATAAAAACAGATTTTTTCCAATATGCAACAAGTATGTCAAGTAATGAATTATTCTTTGCTTCACTTCATCTTATATTTATATTTTCTTTCCTTATGCTAGTCTTTTGGTGTGATATTTAGGATATATTTTATATAATTGATACATTTCATTTAATCTTCAAAGGTCTACAAGGTAAATATTTTTATTATCTCCATTTCAAATATATGGGAACTAAGGTACAAGAATAAGTAACTAGACCAAAGCAGTACAGTTAGAAAATGGTTGGGTCAGGGTTTAAACACTAGTAGTTACCACTGGAGTTGATACACTGAAAATAATTCTATCTTTAAACTAGGCACAAATTATCTTAGAAATTACACCCTTATTCCCAAAGGAAACTATCCCCAAATAAGCAAGGTAACAAACAAAATATCTTGAATAAGAAAAAAATACACATACTTAAAATTTTGGATTGCATTTTATAATTATAATTATAATTTTAATCTCTCTGTAATAAACTTAATTTTACATTGGAGAGTAATAGAAAATGTTTTCAATGTTCTTAGAGGTTTTTTTATTGTCTGTTTTTGGCCTGAATATGACAGATGATGGAAAAAAAATAATATTTAATGTTAATATGATTTAGGAATCCATATATATGAGAACACTGCCAAAGATTATCATCTACTTTTTCCAGTGGTCCTTAATGTTTTCCAGACCCACTTGAAAGAATGACAAGGAGAATAAACAACAATGGTTGTTTACATTTGAGTCTACTATGCCAATCGATATATCTGGTAAAATAGAATGAAGCATAACAATAATGGGATGTGTACCTTGCTTTGCATGCTCAAATTTGAGTCACAGAATATTATAACCACACAGTGAACCACAGATGGAGGAAGCATCACATGAAAAGAGGAAGAAGAATAATGTCATATTTTCTGAGAATGTCTGCAAACATTTCATAGTGAGTGTCCTAGAATATGATCAGTTGGATTAATTATTTTAAATGCCTGGAGGAAAATAAAACAAAACTGAATTAAAAACAATCATCTCCTAGTCTTTGCAGCTTGGATGTGAGTTGGGAAGCCAGGCCACCTACAAGTCTGTGTCAGCTTATATTACCTTTGAGTTCAGAGCCTTAGAGATATCTATAGGTGCAAGCCAAGGGTTCTCTCACATTTTTCCTGAGCACGAACTTGGTCTGGGCATGCAAGTTGCACTCCATTTTTCTCCTGTATGTGTGGTCATCCTTCCGAGTCCATTCATTAGCTTCTCTCTTCTTGGGCTTTTGGATATGTCTGCTCTTTGTTCTATATGCTATCTCTTGCCTTAGGCATGGGTAGTATATGTTTTAATCTTTCCATAGATGCCCACTAAGCGACTCTGGCTTATGGGGAGAAAACAGAATTTATCCTCTGAGTGAGAGGATCAGACAAGGCAAAGCAAAACTGGTCATCCTCACCAACAACTGTCCAGTCTTGAGGAAATCGGAAATAGATTACTATGTCACATTGGCCAAAACCGGTGTCCAACACCACAGTGGCAATACTATTGAATTGGGAATAGCAAGTGGGGAATACATACACTACACTCTGGCTACCATTGATCTGGGTGAATCTGATATCATTAGAAGCATGTTAGAAGAAGCTCATAAACAGCAGATCATGCCAATTTTAAAAATATAAAATTGGCCAGAGATTGTTAAAAACAAAAACAAAACCACAAACCTTCAGGGATACACCAGGCAAGTAAAATGTATGACTATAGTATTCTAAGAACAAGCCCACATTAAGTCGATGGCACCAACATGCCACAACAGGAATGTGAACCTTGTCCCCCCAGATGCTGTCACTAGGCTAGGGAATGGAGATTGATAGACTAGTGGGTGAAAATGCTACAATGCTCTCTTACCAAAACTTACAAGACTTCTTCCTTAAATAGTCCTTTGCTTGGTTGCTGTAAGTTTTTGGTTGATTCCAGAGTGATGAAAAAGTATTTTGGCCAGTCTGTCAATTTATTCTTGTTTTACTGGAAGGTCAGATTTTTGAGCCCTTAACTTGGCCATTTTTTGTTATTGCAGAGTGTATGGCCTATCTTTGTTTCTTATAGCTACCTTTATTGCCTTGGATATATAAGCTTTACTTTCTCTCTTTTTTCTTTTTTTCTTTTTTTTTTTTTTTGGTACAAAATAGGATCCATTTATCCATTTATATATAGGCATACCTTATTTTATTGTGCTTTCCAGATATTGCTTTGTTTTTTTTTTTTTTTACAAATTGAAGGTTTGTGGCAACTCTGTCTCAGGCAAGTCTATCAGAGACATATTTCCAACAGCATTTCTTCATTTCATGTCTCTGTGTCACATTTTGTCATATTTCAAACTTTTAAATTATTATTATATTTGTTATGGTGATTGTGATCAATGATCTTTGATGTTACTATTGTAATTGTTTTAGGGCTCCACTAATCATGCCTATGTTAGTGAACTTGATTGATAAATGCTGTGTGTGTTCTGACTACACCCCCATCTCTCTCCCTCTGCTTTGGTCTTCCTATTCTCTGAGGCACAACAACATTGAAATTAGGCCAATTAATAACACTAAAATGGCCTGTTAATGTTCAAGTAAAGGAAGAGTCACACATCTTTCATTATAAACCAAAACTATAAATGATTACACTTAGTAAGAAAGATGTATTAAAATCTAAGATAGGCCAAATGCTAGCCTTCTTGTGCCCACACAGTTGGCCAAGTTGTGAATGCAAAAGAAGAGTTCCTGAAACAAATTAAAAGTGCTACTCCAGTGAACACATTAATGATAAGAAAGCAAAAGAGCCTTATTTCTGATATTGAGAAAGTTCTAATGGTTTGAAATAGAAGATCAAACCAGCCACAACATTCTCTTAAGCCCAGACTAATCCGGAGCCAGGACCAAAGTTTTGTGAACTCTATGAAGGCTGAGAGAGGTGAGGAAGCTTCAGAAGAAATGTCTGAGGCTTGCAGAAATTGTTTCGTGAGCTTTAGAGAAAGAAGTTGACTTGAGGAGCCTAAGTAACATCGTTTTGAGATTAAGGCCTCCATTAAGAGCAACCTCGGGCTGCATGTAGCCCCAGTTCCAGGAAAAGTTTCATAGTTAAAAAGTAGAGGTCAACACATGGCTTTAACTCTTCAGAGGACTACCTGGCTCTCTTGTTAGGGGCTAATGTAGTTTGTGACTTTAAATTGGAGCCAATGTCCATTTACCATTTCAAAAATCCTAGGATTTTAAAGAATTATGCCAAATCCACTATGCCAGTGCTCTATCAATGGAACAACAAAGCCTGGGTGACGGCACATCTGTTTATAACATAGTTTACTGAATATGTTAAACCTACCAGTGAGAACTATTACTCAGAAAAAAATATTAGTTTCAAAACATTACTGATCATTGACCATTTCCCTGGTAACCCAATAACTCTAATAACGATGTACAAGGTTAATTTTGCCTACGTGCCTGCTAAAAACACGACATCTAATCTACAGCCCATAGATCAAGAAGTAATTTTGACTTTCGAGTCTTATTATTTAAGAAATACTTTCAGGGGCTCAGTTGGTTAAGTGTCTGACTTCGGCTCAGGTTATGATCTCATAGTTCATGGGTCAAGCCCCGCATCAGGCTCTGTGCTGATAGGTAGCTCAGAGCCTGAAGCCTGTTTCGGATTTTGTATCTCCCTCTCTCTCTGACCCTCCCCTGCTCATGCTCTCTCTCTCCCTCTCTCTCTCTTTCTCTCTCTCTCTCAGAAATAAATTAATTAATGTAAAAAATAAATACATTCATACAGTTATAACTGCTATATACAGTGACTTCTCTAATGGATCCTGGCAAAGTAAATTGAAACCTTCTGGAAAGAATTCATCATTCTAGACGTCATTAAGAACATTTGTGATTTATGTGAAAAGGTCAAAATATCAACATTTATGAGAGTTTGGGAGAAGTTGATTACTACCCTCATGGATGACTTTGAGGAGTTCAAGATTTCAGTGGAGGATATATCTATAGATGTAGTAGAAATAGCAAGAGAAGTAGAATCAGAAGCAGAGCCTGAAGATGTGATTGAATTGCTGCAATCTCAATATCAGATTTGAACAGATGAGAAGTCATTTCTTATGGATGTAGAAAGAACACAGTTTCTTGAGATGGAATCTATTCCGGGTGAAGATGCTGTGAAGGTTACTAAAATGACAACAAAGGATTTGGAATATTACAGAAACTTAGTTGATAAACTATTGACAAGGTTTAAGAGGATTAATTCGAATTTGTAAAAAAAGATTAAAATGCTATTAGATAGGATCTCACGCTACAGAGAAATTGTTTGTGAAAGGAGAGTCAACCAATGAGGGAAATTTCATTGTTGTCTTATTTTTAAAAATTTCCATAGCCACCCCAACCTTCAGCAACTACCACCCTGATTGATCAGATCCATCAACATGAAGGAAAGACCCTCTACCAGCAAAAACATTATGACTCACTAAAACCTCAGCTGATGATTAGCATTTTTGGTAATAAAGTACTTTTAAATTAAGATATGTACTTTATTGTTTGGAACATAAAGCTGTTGCACACTTAATAGACTACAGCATAGTGAAAACATTATTTTTATATGCACTGGAAATCTAAAAAATTCACTTGATGCTTTACTACAATATTCACTTTATTGCTGTGGTCAAGAACTAAACATGTAATGTCTCTGAGATGTTCCTATAGTTGTTGAATGAGCAATCAAAATAGAAGAATATTATACATGGACATACACCTCCAAAATGGAAAGATTATATATATACATATATATATATAGATTATATATATATCATATATATGATATTCATTATTTTCATTAGGATTCAAAAAGATACTTTCAAACCTTCATTGACAAAACTGTGTTTGAACTAATCTGTTTAAACTAATTGTTTTTAATATACAACCTTGACATACAATTCAATGAATTACTTTCAGTTTGTTTTTAATGTGCTCTTTTAAATTTTTGATTTAATTTCATCTTGATAATGTATTTTATTTGTTCCTATCAATTAAATCAAAGCCTTAGGGAGAGATTTGTTTCAGTGTCTTTTCCAACTTCTAGTGGTCCCCTGGCTCTTGGCCCCTGCTTCAAATTGCTTCATTTCTTGCTTTTGTTATTTAAGCTCCTACCACCTCTTTTGAAATTCTTGACTCCCTCTTTTAATGACCTTTTTGATTACATCATTTAGATCACATCAAGATAATCTAGATAATCTGCCCAACTCAAAATTCCTAACATGGTCACATCTGCAAAGTCCCATTACCCTCTTGTAAACTAACATTCACAGATTCTAGGATTAGAATAAGGGTATCTTTGGTAGCCATTATTAGCCTACAACAAAAATAATCTTTTTTTTAAATTTATTTTTGAGACAGAGACACAGCACGAGCAGAGGAGGGTCAGAGAGAGAGGGAGACACAGAATCTGAAGACAGGCTCTAGGCTCTAGGCTCTAGGCTAGCTGTCAGCACAGAGCCTGACACAGGGCTCTAACTCACAAACCACAAGATCATGACCTGAACCAAAGTCGGATGCTTAATGGACTGAGCCACCCAGGCACCCCCAACAAAAATAATCTTAAAGAAGGCAATAGGTGGCTCATTCAGTTAAGCGTCCAGCTCTTGAATTCAGCTCAGGTCATGATCTCACGTTCATTGAGTCTGAGATTCCCCCTCTCTCTCTTCCCTTCACAGGCTTCTGCTGTTTCTCTCTCAAAATATATAAATAAATTTTTGGGGCGCCTGGGTGGCTCAGTCGTTTAAGCGTCCGACTTAGGCTCAGGTCGTGATCTCACGGTTTCTGCTTGGGTTTGAGCCCCGCCTCAGCCTGGGGCTTGACAGCCAGCTCAGAGCCTGGAGCCTTTCTCAGATTCTGTATCCCCTGCTCTCTCTGACCCTCCTCTATTCCCTCTCTCTCTCTCTCAGAAATAAATAAAACATTAAACAATAAACAAACAAACTTTAAAAACAAAATTAAAAAAAACAAAACCAAGAAAACGAGAAGTATCATTAACAATAAAGTATATATCTTATATAATTAAAAACTATACTAGAGGTCTATGGTGTTAAGAAACTTTGGATTTAAATTTAGATTCATTCAACTTCCTATACTAAAATATTTCATGATTGCAGTGTACATGGATAAACCCTCCAGATGAAAGCAAATGCACGGCTTTCTCTTCTGTGTTTTAATACCATGTGACCATATAATGACAAAATTATTAGCACCAGAAAATTTGAATGGCCCTAATTTACCAAAGTCAGCCAGTTACTTATAGTAAAATAATTTATACATATTCAAGGCTAATGTCAAGAAACCATGTGAAAAGGCCTCAGGCAGATCCATTTAGTAAACGTATTCACTGACTAGAAGCCAAGTTCAATGTTGGTTAATCTGAGCCATTGAGTTGTCTGCTGAGATGAAATTGTAAAGTTATTATTGTATGTTGAATATTAAATAGGAATATGAATGTCCATGCATGTGATATCAAGGGAAAATAATACAGAGATGAGAAATTTCCCCAATAACTTCACCATCTTAAATTACCTTCCAATGTGTGCTGTTGAGGTTTTTCTTCTTCCTCTTATCTTTATATCTCCCAGGTAGATTTTAGGCTTTATTAGAGCAGGACACTCATCAATGTTCTTCAGTAACTTATCAGTGCCTGGCTGATACTAGGTATTCAATAATTGAGGCTTTCATTTTATTTTTGTTAAATTTTAGTTTGTTTTGAGTTGGCAAAAGTCTTTTCAAGAAAAAACTTATAAAAGCACTTAACAACAGACCATTAAACTTGAGGCAAAAAATTGGTAAAATCGCAAAGAGAAATGGATAAATCCACTATTGTAGTTAGAAATGCCAATACCCCTTTGTCCAAAATGGACAGATTCAGCAGGCAGAAAATCAGTAAGGATGTAGTTGAACTCAAAAACACCATCAATTAACTAGATATAATGGACATCTATAAACCCTTTCATCCAACAACAGAATATACATTTTTCTCAATTTCACTTGGAAGAGTCACCAAGATGGACCACTTTCTTGGCCACAAAACATACCTTAAGAAACTTAAAAGAATAAAAATCCTTCAATGGCTGGTCTCAGACATAATGAAATTAATCATGAAGTCAATTACAGATAGATAACTTGAGAATCCCAAAATATGTGGAGTTTCAAAAAGACACTTTTAGGGGTGTCTGGTTGGCTCAGTTGGTTAAGCATTTGACTTCAGCTCAGGTCATGATCTCACGGCTCATGGGTTCAGCTCCAAGTTGGGCTCTGTGCTGACAGCTGGCTCAAAGCCTCGAGCCCGCTTTGGATTCTGTGTTTCCCTCTCTCTCTGACCCTCCCCTTCTCATGCTGCCTCTCTCTCTCTTTCTCTCAGAAATAAGTAAAACATTAAAAACAAAACAAAAAGACACTTTTATTTGTTCTTAAGTTTACTTATTTATTTTGAGAGAGAGAGAGAGTACCCATGTGTGTGTGAGTGAAGGAGGGGGACTGAGGGAGAAGGAGAGGGAGAGACTTCCAAGCAGGCTTTGCACTGTCAACACATAGCCTGATGTGGGGCTGGATCTCACAACCTGTGAGATCATGACCTGAGCTGAAATCAAAAACTTAACTAACTGAACCACCCAGGCACCCCTCAAAAACATGCTTTAAAATAACACATGGGACAAGGAAGAAATCTGAAAAGAAACTTAAAAATATTTTGAATATTTTGAATATATTTGAATAACATATCAAAATTTGTGGGATGCAGTGAAAGCAGTGCATACAGGGATATTTATATTATTGGATGCATATATTACAAAATATTAAAAACTCTTTATAAATTAGGCATAGAAGGAATATATCTCAACATAACAAAGGCAATAGATGACAAGCCCACAGCTTATATCATAGCTAGTGGTGAAAGATTGAAATCATTTCTAGTAAGGTCAGGAACAAGACATAGGTGCCCACTCACACCACTTCTATCCATCATAGTGCTAGAAGTCTTAACTAAAGCAATTAGGAAAAAAAAAAAAAGTATCAGAATTAGAAGGAAGAAATAAAATTGTCTCTGCATACAAATGACATGATTTTTATATAAAGAAAATCCTAATGATTCAATAAAAAACTTTTATAGTTAATAAATTTAGTTAAGTTGCAGATACAAAAATTTTTTTCACCCAAAAGATACAAAAATAATAAGTCAAAAGGGTACATGATCCCAACGTTTATAGCACGATACAAAATTAACATGCAAAACTCAGTAACATTTCTATACACTAACAACAAATATTCTGAAAAAAAATTAAAGAAACTGATCCCATTTACAATAGCACCAAAACAATAAAAAATGTAGGGATAAATTTTAGTAAGAAGCCAAAATATCTCTATTCTGAAAACTACAAGACATTAATGCAAGAAGGCAAAGAAAACACAAATAAATGAAATGTTATCCATACTTATGGACTGAAATAAATGCCAATACTATCAACCTGGCTTTAATGCCATCTCTATCAAGATTCCACTAGCAATAATTTACATATGAGCATAATTTACAGAAGTACCAAAAAACTCTCTGAAAGTTTATATGCAACCACAACAGCCTCCATATAGCCAAAGAAATCCTGAGAAAGAACAAAGCAGGACGTATCACACTTTCTGATTTCACACTATATTATAAAGCTATATTCTTCAAAAACAGTATGGTACTGCCATAAAAACAAATAAATGGAACAGAATTGAGAGCCCATAAGTAAATCCAAGATTTTATATATATATGTATGTATATATGTGTGTGTGTTTATATATATATTAATTTGTATATATTAATTTATATGTATTACTTTATATATATATTTAAACTAACATTTGACAAGGGAATCAAGAATGCTCAATAGAGAAAAGATAGTCTCTTATGTAAATGGTGTTGAAATAATTGGATATTCACATGTAAACAATGAAACTGAATCTATATCTTATACCATTCACAAAAATATTTTTTTATTTTTATATTTTGGGTATTAACCCATTATTGGATATATGGTTAGCAAATATTATTTTGTCATTCTGCAGGTTGATTTTTCACTTTGTTGGTGTTGTTTTTTTTTTTTTTTTTTCTGTGTAGAAGAAAAAAAGGGAGAGGGAGGCAAATCATAAAAGAGACTTGTAAGTATAGAGAACAAACTAAAGATTTCTGGAGGGGAGGTAGGTGAGGGGATGGGCTAAATGGATGATGAGTTTTTAAAATTTTTTTTCAATGTTTCTTTGTTTTTGAGAGATACAGGACTCACGTGGGACAGGGGCAGAGAGAGAGGGAGACACAGAATCTGAAGCAAGCTCCAGGTTCTGAGCTGTCAGCACAGAGCCCGATGTGGGGCTCAAACTCACAATGCATGAGATCATGACCTGAGCTGAGGTCAGATGCTCAACCCCCCAGGCATCCCTAAATGGATGGTGAGTATTAAGGAAGTCACTTGTGTTGAGCATTGGGTATTATATGTAAGTGATGAATCATTAAATTGTCCTCTTGAAACTAATATTATACTATTGTTAACTAAACAGAATTTAAATAAAAATTGAAACATAAACAAATACACAAATAAATAAACACAGCCCAATTAAAAATGAGTAAAGAAACTGAATAGACATTTCTCCAACGAAGATATACAAAAGAGCAATACATACATGAAAAGATGTCCAATATCACTAGTCAATAGGAAACTTCAAATTAAAACCACAATGAGCTATCACCTCACGCCTATTAGAATGGACATCATCAAAAAGACAAGATATAAATTGCTGGCATGGATGTTTAGAGAAAAGAACCCTACTTGTATACTTTTGGTGAGATACTTGTATACTTTACTACTTGTAAATTGGTATAGATGCTACGGAAAACAATATAGAGGATTATCAAAAAATTAAAAATAGAACTACCATATGATCCAGCAATTCCATGTCTGCAAATACAGCCAAAGGAAATGAAAATGCTAAGTTGAAAAGATATCTGTGTCCTCATGTTCATAGTAGCATTATTTACCATAGCCAAGACATGGAAACAATCTAAGTGTCCACAGATGAATGAATAGATGAAAAAGTTTACACACACACACACACACACACACACACACACACTGGAATATTAATCATCCACAAAAAATGAGGTAATCTTCCCACTTGCACAACATGGATGGAACGTGAATGCATTTTCCTAAGTGAAATAAGTCATACAGAGAAAGACAAATCTTGTTTGAGCTCCCTTTACTTATAGGATAGAAAAAAAAATCCATATAGAAAAGGATTAGACTTGCTGGTCACCAAAAGCAGAGGGTGGGTGAAAGGGGAATTACAGAAAGATTGTTAAAAGGTATAATCTTCCAGTTATAAGATAAAAAAATACTATGGATATAATGTATGGCATGATAACTATAACTAATACTGCTGTATTATGTACAAAAAATTGTTGAGAGTAAATCCTAAGAGTTCTTACCCAAGAATTGTTTTCCTTTCTTTCCTCTTTTTTTTTTTTTATTGTGTCTATATGAAAAGATGAATGTTATCTAAACCTGTTGTGGTAACCATTCCACAACATTTGTAAATCAAACCATCATGCTGTATGCCTTAAACTTCTATAGTGATGTATGTCAATTATTTCTCAATAAAACTGCAAAAAAAAAAAGATTCTAGATTGTGACATAGCCCTTGCTTATGGTTTTGTGTGTGTACGGGTGACCAGCACTGGTATTTGTCTTCAAACTATAGATATTTTAGCAAATTATCACTAATAAATCTCTACATTTTTTAGGACAGCAAAGTTCCCCATTAAAATTTCTTAACCACCCCTACTTTTCTTATATGACCTGCATGTTGTCATTTGACATAATTCTGACCAATGGGGCATAACCAGAAATGTACTGGTTGAGGATTCCAGAAGATTATTTCCTTCAAGAAAAGGTCAGAACTTATGCCTTGCAGAGTAAGAAGAATACCTACCAATACCTTCATTCCATATTTAATTTAATTTAATATTCTGTTTTTGATCCATTTACTCATATCCATATGATATTTTATCTATTAACACTGAATCCATAATTTCTACAAAGTTCTATTGGAATGAGTAGTTTCCAAGTCATATGTTCTTGGCTTTGGCTTCTTGCATGTTTCATCATATATTTTATTTCTCATCATATATTTTATTTATATATTCTAAAATCAAATTATTAGAGGAAATTCACCATTAAAATAAAGCATACTCAATTACAGNATATATTTAATTTGCAGAGTGAATTCAAGAAATTGTCTGATTATTCAGGAAAAACAGTGCAGGTAGACTTGAAAACTTCAGAAGTCTATTAGGGTCAGAAAGTTATGCATCTCCCTTATCTCCTTTTTTCTCATCCATATCTAGGGAAATTATTCTATTGACTGAAAATTAAAAGAGAAAAATCTATGTAGAAAGAAAAGTGTTTAGAAAAACTTTAGTATAATTTTAAAGATATTTCCATCCCTTCTCCTCACCGTTCTATTCTTCCTCAACCTGTATCTTGGGAGGCTGACCTATATGGATGAATAAATGATTTCCTTGTTGCTTGCCTTTTAGTTAATGTTAAGCAATGAGAGGTACCAGCCACAAATTGGAACATCAGAGAAGAAAAAAATATTGATGTACTTTTTACATCAGTAAAAATGTTTTCTCCTTCCTTGCCAGGTTAAAAAGGGTTAACGATATTATTCTACTGAAAGAGGAAGCTTCTCTCCAATAGCCATTCTCTCTATGATTACGACTATGAATACACCATCTCTTTCTTGCCATGACCCTGAAAAACATGGATAACCATAAAAATATGAGGTATACTTAGTAATTCTTCAGTAACTTACACGTAAACATGATTATTTTTGCTTTTAATAAACATTATTAATAAGATGTACATCCAGAAGTCATTGAGAAATGAAATCTGAATAAAGTTTTGTATTCAATTTGGTATTAAAATGACAAGGGCTCAAACTTGATTTGTTATTTAGTTCAGACCTAATTGCAGAATAGGAAATGTACAAATTACTTCATTTAGCTCATAAAGCAACCTTGTCACAGCAGAGGAGGGCTGATTAATGATAGTTTTAAAAATATTCTTAAATAGGCAGATTTTCTAGTAGTATTTCTGATATTATTAATTTTTTTTCTATGTGACTTATGTTTTCATCAAGAAGTATAGAATAGTCTAAATAACCCATGACAATGTACCTGGCTTAATGTTAAGTGATTCAAAGATATTTATTTTAATCATTACAATTTAGAAAAGCAGAATCAATACACTCATTGATGTTCCCACATTAGTAATCCAATTGTGAAAGGATTTGCCTAGGAAGAGCTAATAATATACTCGGTTTGTTCTAGTGCTTAGCAGAATCTAAAAGTCTTACATCAGCTTATTTTTACCAATAGTTTTTGCTCCTTTAGGCTGCTTACTGTGGATTGGTTCCTTAAAATTTAATCTTTCTACACATCAGAATTTATAAGCTATTAATTTGTAAATAGAACTATTTTTAACTATATTAATGCATATGTGTGTGTATTTTCTCTTATACTACATTTACTTTTGTAATTGGTTTCATTTTGCTGCCCCTCAAAATATTTGGTGGTGTCCTAACCCCCAGTACTTCAGAATGTTACCTTATTTGAACATCTGGGTCTTTATAGGAATGGTCAAGTTGAAATTAAGTCATTAGGGTAGACCCTAGCCCAATATGACTAGTAAAGTTTAAAAAAAAAAAAACAACAACTGCAGAGGTGTCAGGATTTAGACACACATAGAGAAGGGATGAGGTGAAGAGATACAGGGAAAGTCTAGCCAAGGAGACAGGCTTGGAAGGGAACCTATCCCCACAGTCCTCAGAAGAAACCAGCCCTGCTGACACTTTGATCATGGACTTCTCCATAGCCTCCATAGTCTCCAGAATTGTGAGAATAAAGTTCTATTATTTTAACAACCTAGTTTGTGGTACTTTGTTACAGCAGTCCTAGAAAACAAATAAACTTCCAAAAAGGGTTCAAATATTTCCAAGGTCAGTCTCTGAACTTTCAGGTAGTAAAGGCAAAGAAAGGAAGAGAATGGATTTCATCTTTTGTTAAAATGCAGATAAAAGTGCTGCATATTTGTTTTCAGTCACTTTATTCTAGACTGTTCCTCATAGATCATATTAAAAATAAATGACAGTTAATAATATATTGACATGATCTTCACAGTGTGAATTGTAAGTATGTTCTATATAAACATTTTATTAATATCAAAGGTTATTTTTCAGTATCTGCTAACAGAAAAAATAGTGAGTTGCTATTCCTGCTTGTTCTCATCAAGATCACGATAAAAATCCAGAATACATTCTAAATGAATTTTTGAAGACGTTAAAGAGTTACCACAGAACTAAAGACTTCAAAGACAAAAACCTGGGGTATAGGAAAACATAAGCCTGATTCCTACAGCAGGCTTGAGACATTTGCTAATTGTTAAGTGGCATAGGCCAAGTCTAACAACTCAAGCAGAAAGAGACAGAGGTCAGTTTTGAAAGACTAAAAAGTGGATTTTAGGATCCACAAAAGAGAAGAGACCTTGGTAAACACTACAGACTTGCAAATAAATTTCCAGAAGGGGCACAGCCTAGACTGAGGTAAAGAAACAATCCATAGGAAATATTAAATCCAGTCTTAAATCAACACAATCCCAGACTAAATGCAAGAGTCCTATCCTTATCTAAAGTGCACACCAGAAAGTGAGAATTCATCCTTAATAGATGTATTTTGAATTTAATTTTTTTAATGTTTTATTTCTGAGAGAGAGAGAGAGACACAGCGTGCACAGGGGAGGGTCAGAGAGAGAGGGAGATATAGAATCTGAAGCAGGCTCCAGGCTCTGAGCTAGCTGTCAGCACAGAGCCCGATGCGGGGCTCGAACCCACGAGCCGTGAGATCATGACCTGAGCGAAGTTGGACGCTTAACCAACTGAGCCACGCAGGCACCCCTCAAGAGTTGTATTCTGAAAACAAAGCACCATACTCCAACAGTTTTCCAAGTGAATTCAACCAAAATTTGAAAGACTGGATAATCTCATGCCATGTATTTTCTTTTTCAGAGCACAGTAAATTTAGAAAATATTTCAAAATTTTGATGTAGTAAATATATCTATAACTGAAATTATCAAAATGCAAAAAATTAGAAAAAGAAAATAATTAATAACAATGGTAAAGGTATGTAAAAAATCTATATGAGGAAAACAATATGAAGTATACTAAAAGTCAAGTGGAACAAAACAGAAAGATAATTCTTATATTTGGATAAAATGACTGAACATTATTCAGGTCAACTATTTCTAAGTTTTTAAGTTGATATTTATCAATGTTACATGATCCTAGTAAAAATAAACATCAGGTTTTGTTTGTTTGAATTTAATGGAGCTAATCATGTCAATACTAAAGTTCATAATGAAAAATGAATACGCAAAATGAGCTATGAAATAACTGAAGAAGAAAGGCGATGAAATTGGAACTTCTTTAACAGTTACTAAACCATATATAAGCATAATTAAACCATAATTAAATGTAGTTCTACCTCAAAAATAGGTACACAGCACAATGCATAGCATAAAATGTCAATAGGTAGACCTAAGTCCATAGGAGTTTCTAGTATATGACCAAAATGGAGTAGGAAATACAATAATTTTTTTAAATAAAAGGTGAAACCATAATTGTATAGCCATAAAAAAAGTGGTTCCCTATCATCATATGCAAGAATCAATTCCAACCAGATTGGAGATCTAAATGTAAAAAATGGAACCATATAAATACTTGATTATACCATAGGTATGTTTCTCTACATGATCATAAACAAAATCAACAGGTGAAAACTGAAAAAATTGCATTATAAATCATAGGTAAAAAGAAAAGCTCCCTAATATAAAACATCTTTTAAAACTGGGAAACATGACACCACAATTTGACAGAAAGAAGTTTCATAAAAAAATATAAAAATTGCCTATAAAGATATAAAAAGGTTTTCATTTTCACTTAATATAAGAGAATAAGAGAAATACAAAATAAAACTAGTCAACAATACAATATCTCAATTATCAGTTTGGCAAATTTAAAAAGTTGACAATATATTTTTTCATAAGGTTATCATAAAAGAAACATTCTCATATGTTGATATTGGCAATATGAGATTGTAAAACACCTAAGGAGAATCATTAGTCAATACATTTAAAAATTACATATGATGGGGCACCTGTGTGACTCAGCTGGTTGGATGACTGACTCTTGATTTTAGCTTGGGTCATGGTCCCCGGGTCATTGGATGGAGCCCTGCATAGTTCTCTGTGCTGGTTGTGGAGCCTGCTTAAGATTCAATCTGTCAATCTCTCTCTCTCTCTCTCGCTCTCTCTCTCTCTCCCCTTCCTCTCTGCTCACATGCATGTGCTCTCTTTTCTCTCAAATAAAAAAAAATTACATGTGAATTTGCCTTTTGACCAAGAAAATCTACTTTCTAAGAATGTACACTGAAGGTTCTTTTTCAATAATGTGAAAATACATCTGCTCTGGATTATGCACTTTCAGCAATATTTGTGATCAAAGCAGTTTGGAAATTATTTAAATACTCTTGAAAAGGTTAGGAAAACTATGGTCTGTACACACAATTTTGTACTAAGTAGCTACGCTTACATATGAGTAGATATGCAGTAATTTCTTGGATATCTTGTTAGGTGAAAAAAATTAGTAACAAAAGAATGTCAATACTCTGCTATATCTTGTGTAAGAAGAAGAGTATATGAAAATATTCAGGTATGTGCTAATTTTTGTAAAACACAGCCATAAGAAGGACAAATGAGAAACTATGAAATCTGTTATCTAAAGGGGCAGGTAGGAAAGGGAAAGGGATAGGGCAGGTGGGGAATGACAATTTTCTGAGTTGCCCCCTTGAACTGCAGGTCTCCCTAGGTCCAGCAAACAGTAACCTCCCTCAGGTCCTCCTTGCTCCATTAGGTCCAGATGTGTACTAGTTATTACTAGCCTAGTGACTTCATTTTTCTTGCTAGCATTTTTGCAAATAGCCCCTTCATTAAATTTTCCTCAATCACCCCTTTGAATAGGCCTTATGAGTAGTGACAAAAACAAAATTGATATAAATGTATCATCAGTAAAAACATTTGATTAATGGATCGCTCCTATATTTTCCCATCTTTGAAGGTCTACATTCGTGGTCTTCCCACCATTCTTTTTGCAGATTTGGTGGTACACTGAAACTGATACCTAACTTCTTCCTCAACTCTAGGATATTCAATGAGTATATTGTTACTTTGATTAGGATTTTTTGTCTGAGTTATTCAAGACTGACTTAATGATATGTCAATGACATTCTATTCTGCATATGGAGTTAGTCTTTCTTTTTTCATTTAAAGGTTAGTAATTTCAAAATGCTAGAATACACAGAAAACATATGCATGGGTAGGAAATATGGTTAGGAATATTAAGAGTTCTGTAGGATCTAAATATATTAGAAGACAGCAAAACAAAAACAAAAACAAAAAGCAAGAAGCAACACTATCAAAAAAACAAAGGGAAAAGAATAAAATGGTTCATTTTTTTCCTATACCTTCTTGTTCATAACCATAGGGATTTATACTTGTATATTTTACATCTTATAATATTCACTGCAGTAAGTTTACCAAATATTTCTCAGATAGTTTACTTCCAAGTTTTTGCTAAGCCATCAGTTCTGTTTTGGTTTTTGATGAAACATCTTCAATTTATTTGTATCTATGCACTTGTAGGGAATGTCTAATTTTCATACCCAACCAATATAGTGTAAATTACTGCATTAATTAGAAGTCAGTACTCAAATCTATTTGGATGCAAACCAGTGTGGTAAAAAATATAAAATATCTTAACTCATTCCCATTTATATCTTGATTTTTAACACATAAGTGGTATGAAATAATCTATATTACAAAATCAGATTTTATAACAGATACCACCTTGAATCTGATTTTAAAATATGATTAAAAAAACAGGTACATAACTTCAATTTTAGTCTCCCCCCAAAATGGAAGGTTTCAAAGCTTGTTCCAGAGGATTCTGGCAGCTTGACAGGATAATATGATTATAGCAGTCTTTGCAAACTGCCAGTACCCTCTAGTGTACATTATTAATAAAACTCTCAAATAAAATGAACAACATTGCCTTTCTCTTTAATGATTACCATTTCTCTACACTCTCTTGGTTTGTTTTAATATTTCCAAGCATGCAATCAAGCAACGATTACCTGGGCAAAATGATGAAGTATGCTGATTATAAATATTTCTTTACCACGGTGCAATCCATAGGAATCTATTCCTTGGTATAGGGCTGTAATTTCCATTCATTTTCATGTCAATCAAAAAATTGTATTGATGGAAGAATTAGACTTCAAAGTGTTCTTATTTTAAAATTCTATCATGGTTATTGATTTAACTGACATTTAAACTATCATAGCATATCGTAAACATACACAAATCCTTACATATATTTGTCAAAGTGAATGAAAATGCAGGTACAGAAAGAAGAAAACTTAAAAAGTGGAGTGGGAATATTCCATTAAGTTGCTTGCTTTCAGGAATCATTTGAATTAACTAGAATTCCTATGACTTCTGGCATAAAGCCTGGAAGCTTAATTGTGCACATTGGGACATCTTCAATACCACCCAGACCCTATTGCTATTACATAATGAAATATTTTTCTACTTCAATATTAAGCCATTGTTCTTTCACACTGGCTCTCCTATATATATTAGCACAAGGAGAATCAAATAATATACAGTACATGCACATTTGGGACCAGAAAATAGACAGACACAATACAACAAGGAACTTCACTATCTTAATTTATTGTGAGAGTCAAAGAGCATTGGTCTTGAGACACTATTTTGGAAAACAAAATCCCAACAGTGTCAAAGTAGTTTACCAGTTAATATGCTAAGCTATTTGTACTTTACTGTAACAATTACATTTTGTGGTTATTATGTGGAGTAATATTTCAAAAGCAAATTGGTTGTCAGAGGAAATTAAGCATTCCTAAGAATGCATATTTATCACCTGATGGAAATGGCTATTTATTTCTTGCATATAAACATATATCCATATAATAGAGTGCTTTCACATAAGAAACTTATACCCACTTTTCATTTTTAGGTAAAAATTCATTTTTAAAGTATTTTTAATGCTTATTTATATTTAAGAGAGAGAGAGACAGAGACAGAGAACGCGTGGGGTGGGGCAAAGAGATGAAGACAGAATTTAAAGCAGTCTCCAGGCTCCAAACTGCAAGCTGTCAAAACAGAGCCCAATGTGGGGCTTGAACTCATAAGCAGTGAGATCATGTCCTAAGCTAAATTTGGACACTTAACTGACTGAGCTGCCCAGGCACCCTGGTAAAAATGCATTTTGAAAAGAAAACCCATGTAAGTTAGAAGTCTTTGAAGGCTCTGAGAATATAGACTGAGTGGAGGAAAATAAGGAAATACTTTAATCATAAAACTAGATTGATGCACATTCTGGGATTCTTTTTAAACAGGAAAAAAGCTAAAATAAAATATTAAAATTATACTGTGGTTCTTAGTTAAGTAACTTTCCTATACAAGCATGAAGATTTGAGAAAAAAAGAGTATTAAAATTTTAAAAACGTTTATTTATTTATTTAGAGAGAGGTAGGGAGGGGCAGAGAAAGAGGGAGAAAGAGAATCTCAAGCAGGCTCTGCACTGTCAGCACAGAGCTCGATGCAGGGCTCAATCTCACAAACTGTGAGTCATGACCTAAGCTGAAATCAAGAGTCCAACACTCAACCAAGTCACCCAATCACCCTGAGAGAATATAAAATTTTAACAGCTGTTAGAAGATAAAAGTGAAATAAACACACTCATACACACACACATACAATTCAAAGTCTTAATCAATACTAGCTAGATAAGAGTAATGACTGGAAAAGAATCAGAAAGAGAGATAACTGAAAAGTAGAAAATCTTTAGTTTTCTCTGTTTTCATGTCCCAATGGCTCCTGTGAAGATGGGGGGTGGGGGGTGGAATTTTAAATTAATCCTTATGATTAGATACATTTTAAGAGCTTACTAAAAATGTATATAAATATATAATTACTAAATAAGCCAGAAAATTATTATATCCAGAATAGTCATATAATTTATGTATGAATGGATAGTTTCATTTCAATTTGCTTCTTAATATGATATCTTTGAAATAGTTATCAAAAGTTACATATCTCTCTAAAGTTATTTTAAAGAAGTAATATTATATAGAATATTAAACATATAAAGGTGGATGTATGATGATAACTGTTCATTTCTGTCTGAAGTAATCACTGACTTCCACATTTTTTAATGATCACAGAACCCTGTAAAATGATTTAGTTGATGGTTTGAGAAAATTTTAATTGTTACCTCATGATGAAAAAATAGGTCCAAGCAATTTTTTTGGAAAAAAAATAGAAGTAATATGTTAAAGCAGTTAAATCTCAATATTGCAGAAGAGATTTGAATTAATAACTTTTGTTTATTAACTTAAAATTATTCTTTTAATTTACTGTTTTGATTTTACTGATTATTTTTTGGATTATTATTACTTTCAGAAAATGATTTAGGGCAGGAGTTTTCTTTACTTTTCTCAAAAAAGTTCTCAAGATTCTGATTTCAATTTATAAAGGAATATATACAGCTTAAATTTACTTATGTTGATTTGAGCCCTATAAAGTTGTTAATGTACAACATTTTTTACTCTAAAAAATAGCAATATTATATAGCATAATCTAACAATATACTATGTAAACATATAAAATGAGTATAAAAGCATTTGATCCAGTGTTCTGATAATATATTTATCAACTAAATTCAAAATCATATTTATTTACTCTAGGAATTCTATGAATGTATCGCTAAAATACTTGTGTAGGGGGCAAATCAGTCTTAGACCTTGTCTTCTGGAAGATAAGATTGCGTGGACATCTGTGGCTGCTTCAGCAGAGATCACCACCTTTGCACCTTTCCTGACACAGGTCTTCGCAAGCACAGCTTAGTCTGAACTGAATTGGCTTTTGGGAGTCAAAGAGTGAAGTTGTATTTGGCTAGGAAAGTTCTTCTTTCTCAGTTTCAAGGAAGATGATGATTCCAGAGTAAAAAGGATGATTTTCAAAAAAGTTATGACATGTATTATTTACAGCTATGTCCTTTCTCTTCTATCTTTTTACAGTTCTTCTAAAATGGCTTTTAAAATCCTAAATCAAGTTTAAATGTAAATATTCAGTAAGTAAATATTTGTTCTTATTATTTTAAGTTACATTTAACTGCTAAGCATTCAAAATGATTACAAATATCTTTTACCCTGAGAAAAGTTTATGAGAACTGTCAGAACCCTATATGTTGCTTTTGACATATTTTAAATATTGTATAGTTTATTTCTTCAAAAATATAGAATAAATCATCATTCTAGACATCACAGAAAAAAGAGAATGAAAATGTAGGGTAAAGATTGTTAATAATGCTAAAATAAGTCAAATGTATTAATAAAATATGAGGGCCGCCTGGGTGGTTCAGTCAGTTAAGCATCCAACTTCAGCTCAGGTCATGATCTCACATCACAGTTCATGGGTTTGAGCCTGGCATGGCGTTCTGTACTGATAGCTCAAGCCTGGAGCCTGCTTTGGATTCTGTGTCTTTCTCTCTCTCTGCCCCTCCACCTCTGATGCTCTCTGTCTCTGTCTCTCTGTCTCAAAAGTAAATAAACATTTAAAAAAAAAATAGCAAAAACTAAGTTTAAAAAAATAAAATAAAATTTGGATGAATATATCTTAAAATCTGAATATAAAAGAATGGAAATATTATACAGTTCTATTTATAATACCAAAAGATATTAAAAACTTATTATGAATTAAACATTTTTGCAGTGATTAGTAAATATATTGCAAATATATTTGCAAGATAGCAAATATATTGACTCTGAGTTACAAAACAAAAAATAAGATTATTTGCATATTTGTTTATATAAGAAAATATTTCATCTCATAATTTCTCCTAAATATTTAATTCTTTATGTAACAAAGGTCTACATAACATCTAACCACAAATTAAAAACACTTGGAAGATCAGTTCATGAAGGACTTCAATCAGCATGTGTAATACATTTTGTTATTTTCACTGATTTCCTGATAATAATTTCAAATATTATATATGTGACTACAAAGTTAAAAGTTTATTTATAGCAATACACCCTTTAAGTCAGGGTAAATGATAAAAGACAAACTATTCAAAACATTAGCACCATATAAAATAAGAAATTAAGACAGCTCTAAGGAAACAAACAAAAAACCCTGCAAACAATTAAATATGTATTTTAAAGAAATATTCCATAGATACACAAAAGATATAAATAACAGTGTTTGTTGATTTTTTATAATAGAAAAAAGAGAAGTAAGAAGGAAATAATATAAAAATATAATTTTATTGATATTATGCAATATTATGCAGCTATTATAATGAATGGAGAAACTCTATGTGTGCTATTGTGAAAGAATCTTTAAGAATTAATGTCTCATGAAAAGAGCTTATAGCAAATAGTAGACATTTGTCCAACAGGTGTTAATTGTATCTATATTTTGTTCTAGGTACTGTTTTAGAGTCCAGTGCCCCATTTATTTTGGAACAGAGACAAAAAAACAAAATTATGTTTTTAAATCAATTTATGATCATATGTTTTACACAGATTGAAAATAATATGGAAGGATGAAAAAAATCTTTTTTTTTAAATGTTTATTTTTGAGAGAGGGGAGGGGCAGAGAGAGAAGGAGACAGAAGACATGAGGCAGGTTCTGTGCTGACAGAATCTCTCAGCTGACAGCTAAGAGCCTGATTTAGGGCTTGAACCCATGAACTGTGAGATCATGACCTGAGCTGAAGCCAGACACTTAACCGACTGAGCCACCCTGCTAGGGACCCCAAGAGAAATTTCCTTTGAGAAACACAGAGAGTGTGATTATACTGAGAAAAACCAAACAAAATTGTAAACTTGTATTGTTTAATTTTTTTAACTTTTAAATTTAAGATTTTCAGTGTTGTTACCATGTGTTGGTAAATAATAACAGTGTCGCAACACCACAGTTCAATTTTACTTATCTTGGTATGTTAAGTGTGAGTAGTAGCATAAAGTGTTAAGTTCACTGCTAGCTCTTCAGTCCACAAATCATTATGTAAATAATGAATGCACCTCATGATCAATGACCAGTCACATCACTTCTTTCAAAGTCTGTCAGTAGTTGGCCCCTGTGCATCTATTACAATCAGAGAGCAGTCAGATAGTTGTTCTAACTCTTTTCCTCACAGTGAGAAACCCATGTGGCATTTACAGAAGTGCATAATAGAATGAGGCAATTGGCTAGCAAAAATTAAAATGCAGCAAAGAAAAGAAAAGTGATAATACTGAAGAAAAGAAAATCTGAATTGAATGTAAATGGAAATATAGGAAAGAAAAGATGGCAGAGTAGTAGGAGGACATCATGCTTCCCTCATGACTTTGAACACAGCTAGATAATTATCAAATAATTCTGACCACCAAGAAAATTGATCAAAGGATTGAGACAATCAACTGTACTACTGGGGAGAGACAAGAGGCCACGTCATAGAAGGTAGGAGGTGTCATGATGTGCTTTGGGGAGAAATAAATCATGGGTGCTGGGGAGGGGAGGGATCTTTGATCATAGAGAGGGTAAAGAGAGAGAAAGAGAGATAAAACCGCATACAGGGGATTGCACAAGCAAAACACTTCCGCAAAACCACTAACTGGGAAAATAAGAAGGGCTGATACTCACGAATTTTTACAAGCAGTGGAGTTGAAAGTGTGAAGTTTTGAAGATACCTTGCTCCTCTGTGAGGACTTCCAGAGCAGCAACAGGCATGACCTCCCCTCTCCAGGGAAGAGGGTAGGACTATACCATTTTTTCACCCCTCCCATCATCAGCAGCACAGCACACACAATGGAGGCTTGAATCACTAAAGCCCCATCCCTCTGCATTCTGTAGATGTCTTTTTTTAAAAATAGGTTTCATGCTCTGCGTGGGGCCCAATAACCCTGAAATCAAGAACTCAGCTGAGATCAAGAGTCAGATACTCAACCAACTGAGTTCCCAGGTTCCCTAAGATGTGTCTCTTTTAATAGGACAAGTGTGATAAAGAGCTAGAGCAACCCCTTCCACATGCACCAGGTCTACTGATCATGGAGTGTTGAAAAGCTTCAGCTCTAGTGGAAAAAAATGACATGCAGGCTTTCCTAACTGAAAAAAGAAAGAGGCCTAAACAAAATGCCAAGATAGGAGAATTCATCCCCAAAGAATTAACAAGAAGAGGTCACAGCTAGGAAACTAATCAAAATAGATATAAATAATATGCCTGAAACAGAATTTAAAACAGCAATCACAAGGGTGCTTTGGCTGGCTCAGTCTGTTAAACATCTGACTTCGGCTTGGGTCATGATCTCACGGTTCGTGGATTTGAGCCCCATGTTGGGCTCTGTGCTGACAGCTAGCTCAGAGCCTGGAGCCTGCTTTAGATTCTGTATCTCCCTCTTTCTCTGACCTTCCCCTGCTCATGCAGTCTCTCTCTCAGGAAAAAAAAAAATTTTAATTTAAAAAATTAAAAAAAATAAAACAGCAATCATAAGGATACTAGCTGGGCTTGAGAAGAGCATAGAAGAAATAAGAGGCCTTTACCACACAAAAAAGAGAACTAAAAACTAGTCAGGACAAAATAAAAAGTGCTATAACTGAGATACGAAACTGACTGAATCTAATGACTACAAATATGGGAGAAGCAGAAGAGTGAATAAGTGATATAGAAGACAATATTATGGAAAATAATGAAGCTGAAAAGTAGGAAAGAAAAAATATTGGACCATAAATGTAGACTTAGGTAAATCAGCAACTCAATAAAACATAATAACATTTGTATCATAGGAATTCTTTGAAGAAGAGAGGGAAAAAGAGGCAGAAGATTTTTGAGCTAATGATAGCTGAAAAATTCCCTAATCTGGAGGAAGAAACAGATATCCAAATTCAGGGGGCACGGAGAATTCCAATCAAAATCAACAAAATTCAGCCAACACCAAGACAAGTCGTAATCAAATTTGCAAAATACAGGGATAAGTAAAGAATCCTGAAAGTATCAAGGAAAAAGAAAACCCTAAGCTACGAAAGACAAATCACATTAGCAACATCTCTACACAGGCACTGGCAGGCCAAAAGTGAGTGGCATGACATATTCAATTTGCTGAATGGGAAAAATATGCAGCCAAGAATACTGTATTTAGCAAGGGTATCATTTAGAATAGAAATAGAGGTAAGAGTTTCCCAGACAAACAAAATCTAAAAGAATTCATGACTACTAAACCAGCCTTATAAGAAATAGTTAAGGGAAATCTTTGAAGGGGAAAGAAAGACCAAAAGTGACAACAACCAGAAAGGGACAGAGAAAATCTCCAGAAACAAATATACAGGTAATACAATGGCATTAAACTTATATTTATCAGTAAGCACTCTGAATATAAATGGACTAAGTGCCCTAATCAAAAGACATAGGGTATCAGAATGGATTAAAAAGAAAAGAAAAAAAAGGACTCATCTATATGCTGTCTACAAGAGACGCTTTTAGACCTGAAGACACCTGTAGATTGAAAGTGAGGGGATGTAGAACCATTTATCAAGCTAATGGATGTCAAAAGAAAGTTAGAGTGCCATAGTTTTATTAGACCAACTAGATTTTAAACCAAAGACTGTAATAAGAGATAAAGATGGGCACTATATCATAAAAAAGGGACCTATCCAATAAGAAAATTTAACAACTGTAAATACTTATGCCCCCAACATGGGAAGAAACAAATATATAAATCAATTAATAACAAACATAAAGAAACTCATTGATAATAATAAAATAATAGTAGGGGACTTTAATACTTCATTTACATCAATGGACAGATCACCTAACCAGAAAATCAACAAGAAAACAATGGCTTTGAATGACACACTGGAACAGATGGACTTAACATTCAGAACATTTTATCCTACAGTAGCAGAATACACATTCTTTCAAGTGCACCTGGGACATTCTCTAGAATAGATCATATACTGGGACACAAATTAGGCCACAACAGGTACAAAAAGAATGAGATCATGCCATGCATATTTTCAGATCACAATGCTATGAAACATGAAGTCAATCATAAATAAAATTTGGAAAGACCACCAATACTTGGAGGTTAAAGAACATCTTACATAAGAATGAATGGATTGGGGTGCCTGGGTGGCTCAGTCGGTTGAGCATCCAACTTCAGCTCAGCTCATGATCTCATGGTTCATGGGTTCGAGCCCTGCATCAGGCTCTGTGCTGACAGCTAGCTCAGAGCCTGGAGCCTGTTTCAGATTCTGTGTCTCCCTCTCTCTCTGACCCTCCCCTGCTCACACTGTCTCTCTGTCTCACAAATAAATAAAACATTAAAAATTTTTTTAAAAAAACAGTGAATGGATTAACTAGGAAATTAACAAATAAATTGAAAAATACATGGAGGTAAATAAAAATTAAAAAAAAACAAACAAACAGTCCAGAACCTTTGGGATGCAGCAAAAGTGGACATAAGAGGGAAGTATATTGCAATACATGCCTTCTTAATGAGGCAAAAATGTCTCAAATATTCCACCTAAGCTTACCCTAAAGGAGCTAGAAAAGGAACAGCAAATGAAGGCTCAAACCAGCAGAGGAAGGAAAATAATAAAGATTAAAGCAGAAATACCTGATATAGAAACAAACAAAGAAACAAACAAACAAAACAGTAGAACAGATCAATGAAACTAGGAGCTGGTTCTTTCAAAGAATTAGTAAAATTGATAACCCCCTAGCCAGAGTTATCAAAAAGAAAAGAGAGAAGAGATCACAAATAATAACACAGAAATACTAACTATTATAAGATAATATTATGAAAAATTATATGTCAACAAGTTGGGCTACTTGGAAGAAATGGATAAATTCCTAGAAATATAGAAACTAACAAAACTGAAATGCAAAGAAATAGAAAATTTGAACAGACCTACATCCAGCAATAAAATTGAATCAGAAATAATGAAAAATTTCCCAACAAACAAAAAGTCCAGGGCCAGATGTCTTCACAGAAGAATTATACCAGATACTTTTGTTTTCTTTTTGTAAGTCCAGCATGGAGACCAATGTGGAGCTTGAACTCAGGATGCCGAGGTCTAGACCTAAGCTGAGATCAAGAGTCACATGCTTAACTAACTGAAACACCTAGACACCTCTCTATCAGACATTTAAAGAAGAGTTATTACCTATTCTTCTCAAACTGTCTCAAAAAATAGAAATGGACTCTATGAGGTCAGCATTACTTTGATTCTAAAACCAAACAAATGCTTCACTAAAAAGAGAATTACAGGCCAATATCCCTGATGAAAATGGATGAAAAAATCCTCAACAAAATACTAGGAAATTTAATCCAACAATAACAGAATTATTCACCTCAATCAAGGGGTGGTTCAATATTCACAAATCTATCAACATGATATACTACATTAATAAAAGAAAGGATAAGAGTAATATGATCCTCTCAATAGATGCAAAAAAATTTTTGACAAAATGCAGCATCCATTCTTGACAAAAACTCTCAACAACGTAGGTATAGACGGAAAGTATCTGAACATCATAAAGGCCATGTATAAAAGACCCACACCTAATATCATCCTCAACAGTGAAAAACTGAGAGATTTCCCTCTACAGTCAGGAACATGACAGAGATGCCCAGGAAGGTCATTTAACTTACAAATCCTAACTTGTACTGTACGTCCTTACCTCAGAAGTCAGACAACAAAAAGAAATAAAAGGCATCCAAATTGGCAAGGTAGATGTCAAATTTTCACTATTCGCAGATGACATGATACTCTATTTAGAAAACCTGAAAGTCTCCACCAAAGTTGCTAGAACTTATACACAAATTCAGCAAAGTAGCAAGATATAAGTCAGTGCACAGAAATCTGTTGCATTTCTATACACCAATAATGAATCGGCAGAAAGGGAAATCAAGGAATCAATCCCATTTACAGCTACACCAAAACCCATAAGATACCTAGGAAAAAACTTAATTAAGAAATTGAAAGATCTGTATTCTAAAAACAGAACATTTATGAAAGAGATGGAAAATGATGCAAACAAATGGAAAAACATTCCATGCTCATGAATTGGAAAAACAAATATTGTTAAAATATTGACACTACTGAAAGCAATCTACACATTTAATGTAATCCTTATCAAATTACCACCAGAATTTTTCACTGAGCTAGAACAAATAATCCTAAGATTTGTATGGAACCAGAAAAGACCCTGAATAGCAAAAGTAACCTTAGAAAAGAAAAATAAATCTGGAGGCATAACAATTTCAGGTTTCCGGCTATATTATAAAGCAGTAGTCATCAAGACAGAATGGTCCTGGCAAACAAACAAACAAACAGAAAACAAAACAAAACAAAAAATCCCAGACACAGAGATTGATGGAACAGAATAGAAAACCCAGAGATGGACCCACAACTATATGGTCACTTAATCTTCAGCAAAGCAGGAAAGAATATCCAATGGAAAAAAAAGACAGTCTCTTTAACAAATAGTGTTGCGAAAACCAAACAGCAGCATGCGGAATAAAACTGGAGCACTTTCTACCACCATACACAAAAATAAACTCAAAATGAAAGAGGGACCTAAATGTGAGACAAGAAACCTTTAAGAGGCAGCAACCTCTTTGACATAGGCCATAGCAGCTTCTTCCTAGACACATCTCTGGAGGCAAGGGAAACAAAAACAAAAAGGAACTATTGGGCCTTCAACAATATAAAAAGCTTTTGTACAGCAATAGAAACAGTCAACAGAACTAAAAGACAACCTATGCAATGGGAGAAGATATTTGCAGATGACATATCTGATAAAGGCTTAGTATCCAAAATCTATAAATAACTTATCAAAGTCACCACCCAATAAACAAATAACTCAGTTAAGAAATTATCAGCAGACATAAACACTTTTCCAAAGACATCCAGATGGCCAACAGACACATGAAAAGATGCTCAACATCATTCATCATCAGAGAAATACAAATTCAAACCACCAAGAGATACCACCTCACACCTGTAAGAATGACCGACAACCCAGGAAACAACAGATGTTGGGAAGAATGTGGAGAAAGGGGAACCCTCTTACACTGTTGGTGGGAATGGAAACAGGGAATGCATACTCTGGAAAACAGTGTGTAAGTTCCTTAAACAGTTAAAACTAGGGGCGCCTGGGTGGCTCAGTCGGTTAAGCATCCGACTTCGGCTCAGGTCATGATCTCACGGTTTGTGGGTTCAAGCCCCGCATCAGGCTCTGTGCTAACAGCTAGCTCAGAGCCTGCTTCAGATTCTGTGTCTCCCTCTCTCTGACCCTCCCCTGCTCACACTGCCTCTCTCTGTCTCTCTCTGTCTCTCTCTCAGAAATAAATAAAAAACATTAAAAAATTTAAAACATAAAAGTCAAAACTAGAACTACCCTATGACCCAGGAAATGCACTATGAGGTATTCACCCAAATGATACAAAAACACTGATTTGAAGCGACACATGCACCCCAATGTTTGTAGCAACTTTATCAACAATAGCAAAATTAGGGAAAGAGCCCAAATGCCATCACAATGAATGGAAAAAGGAGAAGCAGTGTATATATATTATATATAATAATATATAATTAATGTATAATTTATTATGTATATTATATGTATAATAAATTATATATATAATATACTATGGAATATTACTCAACTATCAAAAAGAATGAAATCTTGTCATTTGCAACAACATGGATGGAGCTAGAGTGTATTATGCTAAGCGAAATAAGTCAGTCAGAGAGATACCACATGCTTTCACTCATGTGTGTAGTTTAAGAAACATGGAGGAAGGAGAGAAAACTAGAGGGATTCAAACCATAAGAGATCCCTTTCTTATTTATTTTTATTTTTGAGAGAGAGAGTGTGAATGGCAGAGAGAGGCAGAGGACGAGAGAGAAAATTTCAAGCAGGCTCCATACTCCATGTAGAGTCCAAATGAAGGGCTTGATTCCCACAACCCTGGGATCATGACACTGAGCCAAAATCAAGAGTCAGACATTCAACAGACTGAACTACCCAGTTACTCTAAGAGACTCTTAACTACATAGAACAAACTGACGGTTGATGGAGGGGAGGTGGGCAGGGGATGGGCTAAATGGCTGTTGGTTTCAGGAGGGCATTTGTGTGTGTGTGTGTGTGTGTGTGTGTGTGTGTGTTGAAAACTGGTGTTATATGTAAGTGATGAATCACTGAATTCTATTCCTGAAGTCAGTATTGCACTATGTGTTAAGTAACCAGGATTTAAGTAAAAGTTTGAAAAGAAATGAAAATATAGAAGAAATATGGAGGTACTAATGCTGCCACCATTAAAGAATAATAGAAAATTTAGAAACATAATGAGAAAAGTGGTTTAATGAAAAAGATAAAGATGTCCCCACACATGTAATACCAGCAAAAACCTTCATATTAAAGAAAACCTTGGAAATATTTTAGAATATTGAAAGAGCAATTTGGCTCCTATTTTATTTTTGTATGACCTGTGAGTCAATATTTTTTTATATTTTTAAAGGATGGCAAAAAGAAGAAAGAGGAGGGGAACAGGGAGGAGGAGAAGGCTTGTAGCCTGAAAGTTGTAAAATATTTACTATGTGGACCTTCACAGAAAGTTTTCAGGCACCGGCTTCAGAATATTGGACATCAATACTAAGGCAATAGGAGAAAAACTAGTTAATATGATTTGAGAATCATGTTGCTAAAGAACCTGGATGGCAATATAAATAATCTGTATAGTACCTTAGCCACAAAGGACTGTTGAATAATCTTTTGAAGGAAAATGTATGGAAGGGATGCAGGATGGGTCTGCTAGATTTGCATGCACTTATGTCCACTCAAAACTCAAATATGTATGCCTGTACTGTCCTTTCCAGTCTTACTGTTCCATTTGGTGGTCAGAAACATTAATCAAAAGTTGGATTTCTCATATCTCTCTGCCTGAAGCGAGATATCTGTCTCAATTTGAAAATTCTTGACTTTATAGATGAGCATATTGCTGAGGTGATATATTATTTTTAAGGATATGAACACTATGTTTGGCAGGGGCATTGCCAAAGGTTCAGACACATAAAATTTGGAATGGGAAGTTGGCATATCTCTAGGAGTATTTGTAACCTCCAAAGATAACCAAGGCAAAAATCTTAAGTGACCTACTGAATAACCCACACAGAAATGCATTAGGTTCTTCATATTTTATAAGATTACTTTATTTTAAGAGCAACAAGATTATATAAATTTTAAAGGAAGCCCTGAAGCTTAGCTGTCAGAACTAATACTGTAGATTTGGGGATATAGATTTTCAATGTTCAGCCACTCACTGTAAGAGAAAATACAAAGTATTATAGGCATGTTCTAACTCATTAGCATTGGAATTTCAGCCTTAAGATAACTCATGTGTTTTAAATGGATCATCTTCTCATGCAGTTATATTTAACCTCTTTCCATAAAAGTTAAAGAACCTAAAATTAAGAAGGGTGTCTGATATGGACAATAGAACAATTTAAATCTTGCCCTAAGGGGTACACTTTAAACACTGACTAACCACTGGTCTGCTTAACCTTTTAAATGTTACTCCCTTTTCATAAAACTAAATATGTAGAGTTTCATGTTCTTAAAGTGCCAACATTCTACTTTTCTGAGACAAATAAATGAAACTTTGATTTAAGATTCCTTCATAAGCCTCTGGGCAATATGAGTGGGATTGCAACTTAACATTTTAAACCAGCAAAAGATTAGAGGATGGAAAGGAAGATTTTTACAGGAGGCCAGACATTGGAGACCAGAGGCCTAAGCAGCAATTGTCTCAGAAGTATAAGGACCTAATCTATTGTGATAACTTTGAAGATGAAGAGAGGATGTGAACATTAAAACAACAGTAATCATTCTGCCAGACATAGTTTGCATATTAAATAGAGCTTTTAACCAAGTGATGTGGTACATACACACCTGTGCACATACACACACATAAGCATCTATATACATACCCACAGAAGAAGCATTTCTAAATATCCAAATAAGTGGTATGATATTTTTGGTAAGAATATGGAATAGTGTAGAAAATGTCACATCATAAAAATTATGTTTCATTTCGAAGAGTATTGTATAACTCCACCATTTTTAAAAAATTTGCAATTCTTTGAGCTGGCTTTATTTACCTTGGAAATCTTATTAGAGAGAAATTCCTCCCTTTTAATAATATAATGTTTTTTCATTAGATGGACTGTAGTAATACATTTTTAGGATAAATATGACAGCATTTTTATGTTTGTGATATTGCACCTACACCTGCTATTTTTAAAACTAGAAGTATTCTAATAATAAAATGGTCACTTTTCAACCTTAAAGAGCATGAAAAGGAGAGAGGGACAAATACTATGGGTTCAAAAAGCAAATACTGGAGGAAAATCAGTAAAGTAATTGCTAAACTAAACAGAAAATAACTCATCTTAGATTTTTTACCCAACAAAAATTGACACAGACAGATATATTCTCAATAATGCATCCTGTCATTCAAGGTTCAGAGTGATCAAAGCTGAGAACTAGAACGTTTTTTTTAAGATTCAAGAGAGGCTCAGGTCTGACCTCTCACCTAAACTGGAATTTCAGGAGTTGTCCTGCCAAAGTCATGCAAAAGGATAAGAGCATTTTGAAATAAGTAGAAAGCAGTTTCTCAAAGGTTAGGCAAAACAAAAGAAAACATGCAATAGGCAGAATTGAAAGTCTGAGTCAAACTGTAAAAGTAGGGAAAAGACAGGAAAAAAAATAAAACATATGAGAATCTGGAGAAAAACAGTTTTAGTTGGGAGAGAAAATAGTATCCTGTGTTTAGAGCTAACAATATCTCCAAAATAAAATGGAATAAAAATTGTGAAAGGGAAGCTAGCTGTCCCCTCTCCTGGACTCATATATATGCTGTGTATGAAAAGATACATGCCACATACAGCACAGCCTGTTATACACTAGGAACCAGATGGCTATTTCCGTGATAGAATTAGTTATACCCACCAATGAATAGTTCATTTGAAATCAAATGGCCTCACTTCAGGCATCTCCTATATCCCATTTTAGCTAAGCAGCAAGTGACAAAGATCCCAACCAAACTATTTAATCAAATAAAGTGTTCTTGAATCATGTAATGAAAATTTCATGTAATGAAAGTAATGAAAATGAAAACTGCAGCTGATGCAGATGCCCAGACAATGTGGCTACTTGCATCTTGGCTCACAAACTCTCACTCAGAAAAATGCTCGCAAGAGTTCAGTCTCTTATTTGCCCTCAAGTTCATATAGAATGGAAAAACATCTGACTCTGTTCCAGAAGTCCAAGACAAATCTCATAATTCTTCATTGATTCCAGTGGGAAATATGTCCTGTACGAAATGTGGTACACAGATGGGCTTAGGCTTAGTCAACAGTTTTTCTCCTGGGCCAAGATTCTCTCAAACAAAATGCATTGACTTGGAGTTGAATAGCCAAAGAGAAGTTCTTCAAATTAAACATACAAGTCTTTTCCACATAAAATAGATTTCATGTCGGAGAGGCAGACATCAAAAGACCAAGAATATAGCTTACTAGTAAGCCTGGGAATGAGAAATTAATATCAACTGTAATTTTGCATATCAATTTTATGTCTCTAGTTATTAGACTTTACCTTGAGAAAAGTGTTACATGACAGTTAATTGCTAGAGCTAAACTCAAATACTACACCCCCCACCTTCTAATTATTTGACTTTTAGCAAGTTACTAAATCAAGATTTCCCTTCTGTAAAATGTGCCTATTTAGTGGAGTTTTGTGATAAATAAATGAAAAAATGTGTAAAAGTGCTCCACACAGAAATTAGCTCATAGTTAGTGTTTCATCAATAGGATAATAGGATACTACATGTAGAAGGGATAATTTACAGATAATAGCAAACCTTGGTAAGAGGTAAGAAAAAAAGTATAACTACTTTGAAAAATCATATAAATAAAAGCCTCAGGAATGAAATTCTAGTTCTAACTGTCCTCATCACAGGATTAAAATGAAAAAAAAAAAAAACTACACTAAGTATCATAAGTATCATGTTCATGTTAAAACAAACTAGTAGGGAAACAAATTTCACAATAAAAACTTGTATGAACAAAAAAGTAAATTATTTTTTCTGTGTTTATTCTTAGTCCTACACTCTCATTCCATTCAATAAATGCAAATAAACGAAATCCTTGCCATTTCATGATTAACTCATAATTTCTGTGTTTCCTTGGTTATTTTGGGATTTACTGAATCAATTCAGGATTTAAACTTTATCTCCTGAAGACTCAGTTCCTTCACCCTCAATTCCAGGAATTCATCTATGTCTACTGGGAAAGACTGCATATGTCACATGGACATCCAATGCTCAGTTGCAATTTCTTCCACTGTGGTGTGTAATCCCCATGGGTCCTCAGTCGACATCAATCCCAAACAGCTGAGATACCAGTCCAGCTATTGCACCTTCTCAAAACATCTTCAAATCTTGAGGCCTTCCTGCCAGAAGTTCAAGAACCATTTTGGTCCAACTACCTTGAGTCTTTAAAATCTTCCTTAGGATACTGGAAGCCTTTGCCAACCTCCACATACAACCCAGTGGTACCCAGGACTGTGAGTTTTCTCAGATTCCTCTCTTCCCAAACACTCTGGTAGCCACTGCTGCTCCATTGCTTTAGTGGCACCCTGGATGTCAGTTTCTCAACCAGAATTATAGTTTCCAGTAAGTAATTTTAGTGAGTGGTTGGATTGTGACCTATTTCAAGACTCTTCCCACTACATATAGAAATTCTGGAAAAAATGTCTAATCAAAACAAAAGCCAGAGACAGATCTTATTCAGGTGCCTTTTGGCTTTTATGCTTTCTAGACCTATCCACATGTTTCCCCTGTCAATCTTTTCCTAATTATCCTATTATGTAATATAATTCAGTTCATTTAGCTCTTGTGAACTGTGATTAAGTTGAGCTAAATTGTTACAACTTCTTCAGTCAATATATGTTGGAGTACAAAACATATATTTAGCAATTTGGATTTTTTCTTGAATAACTTCAGTAAATATTTTTAGCCATCCTTGTGACCTAAACCTGCAGAAATACTATAAAAAATATAAGAAAGCAATATACTAATCTTGGAACCACAATTTAAAGCACAAGTGTGTGTGTGTGTGTGTATGTGTGTGTGTATCAAGCTCAAGTGGGAGAGAGGTGCTACATTTTAAGATTAGATATTTATCACATGTAACAGATGTCCCAAATCTAACTAGCCTAATAGAATTCAGACCATTATGAAAAAAGCTGCATCCTCCTGTTATTGAAACTTGAAGCCACTTTAAATTTCTTCTAAATCTTGTGGTTGTTCACCAGGGATTTACAACCCATAACACCCACCAATTTTCTCTTTTCCTTCTCCAGTACATTTTGGTTAACTCTGGATGCATTAGACCCTCAAAATTCAGTGTTTGGTTTGTGGACTGTGGACCAGCAGCATCTATAACATGGAGAAACATTTTCAATTTAGAATCTCAGTCTGACCTCTGACATACTGAATCAGTATCTTCATTTTTTTAAGAACTTAATTTTTTTTTTTATTTCTGAGAGAGAGAGAGAACAGGGGAGGGTCAGAGAGAGAGGGAGACACAGAATCCGAAACAGGCTCCAGGCTCTGAGCTACCTGTCAACACAGAGTCCGACACGGGGCTTGAACCCCAAGCAGTGAGATCATGACCTGAGCCGAAGTTGGACGCCCAACCGACTGAGCCACCCAGGCACCCCAGTATCTTCATTTTTAATAAGATCTTCAGGTGATTCATATGCACGTTAAAGTTTTTAAGAAATGGAACAGATGACAAAAGTGGAATCTATGTAGCCAAAAGATTAATATAATGTCACCAGGGCCAGTGCATGCCACTAGCACCACATGGGCAGGCTCTTGTCCCTGTTCACACTGAAGCTGCAGTGTCCGTGTCAAGAGTGCTGATGTGTCCTCTATTCTATGGATGATTTATTCTATGGATGATGTGCGTTCGCTCCTAGGTCATTGTCCTGTCCTCCCTGGAGCAATCACAGCACCAACTCCTATCACACTTCAGACACTCAGTGCTGTTGATGCTGTGTATTAATGTTTGTGTTCACTTGGTCTTGAGCTCTTACTATTCTACTCTAGAACTGACAACCATGAATCTAAAATGGCTAGTCAGAGCACAAGCTGAGTGACAGAAATTATATTTTATTTAGAATTATTTCTCATGTCAAATATTGGCCAATGGTCTCTAATCACATATAAATGTCCTCTATTCTATGGATGATTTATTTCTGTGGATATGTTTCTGGTATAAAAACAAATTTTAATCTTACTGATGTGCCCTGTCATACCTAAATCCTAAATTGAGACAGTTTACTCAGGCTCTAAGATTCTTAAATATCTGAACCTTTTTGAAATAGGATGGAATATATCAAGAGTCACTAAATTGGTTGTTTACTCTTTATTTTGTTTTAAGGAGAGAAGGTATTTTGACAGATTAATGGAGCATTTCAGAATGATAGTGCACAATTTTCTACAATTTGGGTTAACGGTCTTTAAGAAAGTAATCTACCACTGATTTAAAAAAAAGGTAAATTTAAATAGAAGTCTTAAAACTTATATTGGCAATTACATAAAAATAAAGTAATAGCTATTATATATCTGAGGGCAAAAAGAAGCTTTTTATATACTTTGCCTTTCAGAAAGAGAAGTTAAATAAGAATACCTATTTAAGTTTTGAAAAGAATGATGTGCCTTATAATGACAGATAATGTGCTCTATAGTGACAGAAATCTTGAATAAGAAAAGAGGAAGTTGTATAAATTAGAAGAGAAATATTGGTCAGTTTTTATAAGGTGGTTTTAGTGTCATTATAGGAAAATACAAATGCACTTGGAGTGCAAAGGGGCTCTGCATGCTTGCTGTACTGCTAGTCTTCTAAAGCCTTGGTTTATGAAAGCTTGTTTCTTCTCCATTGTCTCAGCCTGTTTAGATCCCCTCTTTGCTGATATACTGTCATAGCGGCAATTAAGCATAAGTATTAACATGTGTCCAAATTCTATACCAGCATAGCTGGTATAGGAATATGATTTTAAGGGATTTTTAATAATTGAAGAGACATCAACTTTTTCAGGCTCTTGAGATAGTCTGGCTGAATTTCAAATGAAAAAGTACCTTCTGTCTATCTATATTCCCTAGTATCTTCATGTGTTTGGTAGGCTCTTTAAAAACAAAATAAAAACAACTGAAATAAAAACAGAACACTAACTACAAATTTGTAATATAATAGAAATGAACAGAATACTTTCTTATATTATCTTTGACTCCACAATGGATATGTAAGCCTTTGCTGAATGTGTGCATCTTAATGAGAGGTAGTTAAAGAGGTTACTTTGATGGTCTTGAAAGCATTTCTTACTTCATACAAATAGGAAAATTGAAGTTCTAGGCATAAATTTATGAACAACTACACTTCTATATTCTTTCACTAACATTTCAGCAAAAAAAGAATCAGAGTGAATTAGGCATTATATAAAATCATCACTCCTCTATATACAAAGCTTTGTCATTTAGATCTTGGAAGCATACCCCCTACCACCATCATTCTTTCACCTCCCACTCTGCTCAGCTCATGTTGTGTATTTTAGAATAAACTCTATGAACAAAAAGAAAAAAAGGTTACTTTTACTGAGAAAACTTTAAGGTGTAGTTTCTGATACTTAGTCTCTATTTATTTTCAAAGCAGACACTTTAGTTAAAAACTAGGATCATAGGCAAATGTAAGGTTCTAATGGGAGGCCAGAAAGAAAGAAAGAGAGAAGAAAGAAAGAAAGAAGGAAAGAAAGAAGGAAAGAAAGAAAGAAAGAGAGAGAGAGAGAGGGAGGGAGGGAGGGAGGAAGGAAGGAAGGGACATTCTATGTCTATCTCAAGATGTTATAAAATTTAAATACACCCTTCCCCTGTGTTCATTCCTAATAATAATCTTCAAATATTAATGATAAATATTAAGAATCTATATATAACCATAAATATGCAAAGGAATTAAATAAATCTAGTCTCATTTATGAAGGCTTCTATGATTTGATAATTGATGAATTATCAGCAAGATATAAAGGGTTATTTGGGTAACTTCAAGGCATGATGAGGAAATACTGTTCTATTAGGAAATATTGGCTCTAATGATTTGTACATCATGTGGAAAAAGCAAAAAGTGGATCTGCTTTTACTTTTTGACAACACAGCATCTTTTCCATTGTATTTGAGGAATTATTTAAGAGATATTTCACCAAGCTGTGAGAAGTAAGCTATATTATCTCCCTGTTGAAAAGATGAGCGATAGTGAAATCGGAAGGTTAAATGGTTTGCTCACCATCTCATGCTAAGTTATTGGCAAAGGAAATATAAGAGAATAGCCTCTGGACTTTAAATCTGTTGCTTAGCTACTGATCCACAACAGCTCCCAAATGACGAACTACAGAGTAGTAGAGAATTTGGAGATTCAAAAAAGATCATGCCTTCACTGAAATGAAAAGTGGAAAAACCTATCATCAGATTGTTCTATACACAAATGGTTTGATCATTCTGATCAAATAGATTCTTGTATTTGTATATGCAGTTTATTTTTTAATTTTAATATTCTTATAAATAAATTCCTAGTTGATGTTGTGCTATAAATATTAATTAGAAAATAACTACCTTAGCTCATCTCAAATAACTTCTTTAAAATATATGTAGATAGAGGAAATTTCTTAAAGTAATCTCCATTATTTGACCTCAGTTGTAATACGAAAAGCCATTACAACTGTCAGACAACCCACTCCACTCTAAAGTAAAATTGAAGTAGAATCAATACTTTTTTCACAATTCAAATCATTTAAGTATATATTGATTTAAAATATACAACTTATATCAACTTTGGTTTTGACCAAAACAGTTTGGCTGGAATAATGTCTTGATTTCTAGTATCCTACTACCAAAAAAAATAAAGATGGTTTTAACTGATTCATGGATATTTGCTTTTTTTTTATTTCAATGTCCATATATTAAAAGAAAGTAAATGTCTCTGTCCCTACTCATCTTATACTGATATGGGTTGGTGGCAGAGGGAAGAGGAGAGATCTCTTTCTTTTAATGCATATTTCTTGCTTATTCTGATGGTATTTTTATCTCCACTATGACTTCTGCTTTCTTCTATTCCGTTTTCTCATGGAAATTCAGACACCTGTTGAGTGATGGCATGGACAAGAAAAGCAAGATTGCTTGGCTCTAAAGCTGAGTTACACAGGGCATCAGGAAAGGGAGCTATACTCTATTGAGACTTGGTTTCTTTTAGTCAGAGACACCACTCAGCAGAACATGTAAGATAACATGAGTACGCAACACTAAGATTTATTACAAACACTGAATTGAGTATAATCTGAGTGAAGAAATTGTCAGAGCACAACAGACTTCTGGAGCTTGAAGATTCCAAGTAATATTATTATACCTAAATCAAATGATCCCATGATCTAAATCTTATTCTACAATAATGAAAAACTTCCCAGCTTCCTTCCCATACTATTTCTAGGACCAAAATTGGACATATGTTTACTTCATCTGCAAGTATGTTTCTCAGTATAATGTCAGTAGTATGATATGCAAAGCCACATTTGTCTCCTTAAAAAGAATCCCCACTTTGGTCAAATTCCTCTTGAGTTTCTCGCATCTCACAGTGGTAAGTACAAATATGTAAATATTCTATAACCTCTCCTTTTTTATCTCAATTTTTTATTTATGTTTTTATTTATGTCATATATGTATGACATAAGTATGTCTTAACTGTGTGACACAATATGTTTTATGCCATATATATATGACATAAATAAAAACAAATAAATCAGGGAGCCTGGGTGGCTCAGTAAGTTAAGCATCCAACTTCAGTCATGATCTCACAGCTCATGAGTTCAAGCCCTGCTTCGGGCTCTGTGCTGACAGCTTGGAGCCTGGTACCTACTTCAGATTCTGTGTTTGCTCTCTCTCTCTGTCTTTCCCCCTCTCATGCTCTGTCTCTCTCTCTTTCTCAAAAATAAATTTAAAAATTTGGGGGGCACCTGGGTGGCTCAGTCAATTGAGCATCCGATTTTGGCTCAGATCATGATCTCACAGTTTGTGGGTTCGAGCCCCAAGTCAAGCTCTGTGTTGACAGCTCAGAGCCTGGAGCCTTCTTCCGATTCTGTGTCTCCCTCTCTCTCTCTGCCCCTCCCCTGTTCATGATCTGTCTCTCTCTCTCTCTCAAAAATAAATAAATGTTAAAATTTTTAAAAATTTTTTAAAAACATAATTATATATATGACACTAATTTTTCCTTATTGCTCTGTCAATATACCCCACAAGAATAAATAAACCACTAGAAATAAGGGCTTAATAATCACACTCATACACAAAGCAATCATAATGCAAAAATTTATGGTAAGATTATTTTTAGTATAGTTGACACACAAGTTACATTAGTTTCAGGTGTACAAATCCGTGATTTGACAAGTTTACACATTATGCTGTGTTTACCACAAGTAGAGCTACCATCTGTCCTATTACATTGCTATTACAGCATCACGGACTTGATTCCTTATGTTCTGCTTTTTATTCCCGTGGCTTACTCATTTCATAACTGGAGGCCTATATCTCTATCTTCTCTTCACCCATTTTGCCCAACCACTGACCAATCTCCACTTTGGTAACCATCAGTTTGTTCTCCGTATTTATAGTTGTAATTCTGCATTTGTGTATTCTTTTTTTTTTTTAAGATTCCATTTATGAGTGTAATCATGTGGTATTTGTCTTCCTCAGTCTGACCTATTTCACTTAGTATAATACCATCTAAATACATCCTTATTGTCTCAAAAGGCATGATCTCACCCTTTTGAAAAATGTTTATTTTTGAGAAAGATAGAGAGGGAGAGGGGTGTAGGAGGGGCAGAGAGAGAGAGGGAGACAGAGGATCTGTAGCAGGCTCCACATTGTCAACACAGAGCTCCTTTTGGGGCTTGAATCTATGAACTGTGAGATCATGACCTAAGTTGAAGTTGAACGTTAAATGGACTGTGCCACCCGGACACACGCCCCCTCTCTCGATCTCATCCTTCTATATGGCTGTGCAATATTTCCCTATCCATCCATCTATTGATGGACACTTAGATTCCTCTCATAATTTGTCTGTTGTAAATAATGCTGCACTAAATATAGGGACACATATATCTTTTTGAGTTATTGTTTTCATTCTCCCTGAGTAAATACCCAATAGTGGAATTACTGTATCATATTGTATTTCTTTCTTTTAAATTTTTTGAGGAACTCCATACTGTTTTCCACAGCGGCTGTACCAACTTATATTCCCACCAACAGTGCATGAAGGTTTCTATTTCTCCATATCCTCCCCAACATTTGTTACTACTTGTCTTCTTGATTTTAGCCATTCTAACAGGTGTGAGGTAATATCATGGTCCTGATTTTCATCTCCCTGGTGGTTAGTGATGTTGAGCATCTTTCTGTGTGCCTTGAAGGCATCTGTATGCCTTTGGGAAAATGTCTATTCTGGTCCTCTACCCATTTTTAAATCAGATTATTTTTTCTTAGTGTTGACTTGTATAAGTTATTTATATATTTTGGATATTAACTCCTTATCCAATATGCCACTTGCAAATATCTTCTCCCATTAAGTAGGTTGTCTTTTCTTTTTCTTCATGGTTTTCTTCTGTCATGCAAAAGCTTTTTATTCCCAATAGGTTATTTGTTTTTGTTTCCCTCACCTTAGGAATCCTATCTAGAAAAATATTGTTCTGGCTGCCTGTGCTCTCTTCTAGGGTTTATCATTTCAGGTTTCATGTTTGGGTCTTTAATACATTTTGAGTTGATTTCAGTGTATAGGGTTTGAAAGTAGTCCAGTTTCATTCCTTTACCTGTAGATGTCCAGCTTTCCTGGCATCATTTATTGAAAAGACTGTCTTTCACCCATTGTATATTCTTGCCTACTTTGTCATAGATTAACTAACCATATAAATGTGGGTTTATCTCTGGGATTCTATTCTGTTCCATTGATCAATGTGTCTATTTTTATGCCAGAACCATACTGTTTTGATTACTATGGCTTTATAGTATATTTTGAAATCTGGAATTATGATACTTCCAGCTTTGTTCTTTTTCAGGATTGCTTTGGCTCTTCAGGGCCTTCTGTTGTTCCATGAAAATTTTAGTAATTTCTTATTCTAGTTTTGTGAAAATGATGTTAAAGTTTTGATAGGGATTGCATTGAATCTGTAGATTGCTTTGGGTAATATGGAAATTTTGACAGTTTTCATTCTTCCAATGCATGAACATGGAACAACTTTTCATTTGTGTCATCTTCAGTTTCTTTCATTAATGTTTTATAGTGATCAAAGTACAGGTATTTCACCTCTTTGGTAGGTTTATTTCTGGATATTTTATTCTTTTTGGTGCAAATGGTATTGGTTTTTAAGTTTCTCTTTCTGCAACCTTATCATAAAATGTATAGAAACACCACTGATTTCTGAGTATTAATTTTATACTTGCCACTTTATTGAATTCATTTATTTCTAGTGGTTTCTGGTGGTGTCTTTAGGATTTTCTATTACAGTATCTCTTTGTCTGCATATAGTGACAGTTTAACTTTCTCTTTACCAATATAGATGCCTCTTCTTTTCCTTTTCTGATTGCTTGGCTAGGACTTCCAGTACTATGTTGAACAAAAGTGGCAAGAGTGGACATTCTTTAGAATGAAAGAAAGATCCCAGGTTTCCATCATTGAAGATGATGTTAGCTGTGGGTTTTTCATATATTATTTGTACTATGTTGAGTCATGCTCCCTCTAACTCCATTTTTGCTGAGAGTTTTTATCATGAATGGATGTTGAATCTTGTCAGATATGTTTTTCTACTTCTACTGAGATCATCACATGACATATCCTTTGTTTTGTTGATGTGGTATGTGACATTTATTGATTTGCAAATACTGAACCCAACCTTCTAACCAAGGAATAAATCTCACCTGATGATAGTGAATGATCTTTTTATTGTATTGTTGTATGTGATTTGTTAATATTTGGGTGAAGAATTTTGCATCTATGTTTATGAAGGATATTGGCCTGCAGTCTTTCTTTCTTTCTTTCCTTTCTTTCTTTTTCTTTCTTTCTTTCTTTCTTTCTTTCTTTCTTTCTTTCTTTCTTTCTTTCTTTCTTTCTTTCTTTCTTTTCTTTCTTTCTTTCTTCTTTCTTTCTTTCTTTCTTTCGNCTTTTTTCTTTCTTTCTTTCTTTCTTTCTTTCTTTCTTTCTTTCTTTCTTTCTTTTCTTTCTTTCTTTCTTCTTTCTTTCTTTCTTTCTTTCGTTGTCTCTTTGTCTGGTTCTGGTATCAGGGTAATGCTGATCTCAGAGAATGAATTTGCAAACTTTCTTTCCTGTTCTATTTTTTGGAATAGTTTGAGGAAAATACATATTAACTCTTATTTAAATGTCTGATAGAATTCACTTGTGAATCTATCTGCTTCTGAACTTTTATTTTTGGTAGGGTTTTTTTTATTATAAATGCAGATTTGTTACTTGTAATCAGTCTGTCCAGGTTTTCTATATCTTTCTAGTTCAGTTTTGGAAGATTATATGTTTCTAGGAATTTATTCATTTGTTCTAGGTTGTCCAGTTTGTTGGCATATAACTATTCCCATATTCTTCTACAATCCTTTGTATTTCTGTGGTGTTAGTTACTTCTTTCGCATTACTGAGTTGTTTATTTGGGCTCTTTCTCTTTTTTTCTGATGAGTATAGCTAAGAAATTTTCAATTTTGTTTATCTTTTCAAAGAACCAGCACTTAATTTCATTTTTTCTTTTATTTTTCAGTCTCAACATGATTTATATCAGCTCTAATCTTTACTATTTCCATTCTTCTAATCACCTTGGGCTTTGTTTGTTCTTATTTTTAAATTCCTTTAAGCATAAGTTTAGATTGTTCATTTGGCTTTTTCTTGTTTGTTGAGTTAGGCTTATACTGCTATATACTTCCCTTTTAGAACTACTTTCACTGTGTCCCAGTGATTTTGGACCACTGTTCTTTCATTTTCATTTGTCTCTATGTATTTTTAAGTCTTTTTTGATTGCTTCATTGACCTATTGTTTGTTTAATTTCATGATGTTAAGTTTCCATATGTTTCTATTTTTTCCAATTTTTTCTTGTGATTTATTTCTAATTTAATACCATTGTGGTATGATTTCAATCTTCTTAAATTGTTTTAAAGTCTAATATGTGATTTATTTTGGAGAATGTTACATGTGCACTTGAAAAAAAAAAAACATGTATACTGAGACCTTGGGTGGCTCAGTTGATAGAGTACATGACTTTAGTTCAGGTCATGATATCATAGCTTGTGAGTTTGAGCCCCACATCAGGCTCTGGGCTGACAGCTCAGAGACTGAAGCCTGCTTCAGATTCTGTGTGTTCCTTTCTCTCTCCCCTTCCCCCACTCAATATCTCTCAAAAATAAACAAACATTAAAAAAAGTGTAATACCTCAGAATACTAGAACATAAAAACTTTAAAAGAAAAGGAAAGAATGTGTACTTTTTTGTTTGGGGATGGAATGTTCTGTTTATATCTGTTATGTCCATCTAGTCCTATGTATCATTCAAAGACATCTTTTCCTTATTGACTTTCTGTCTATGTGATCTATCCATTGGTATAAGTGGAGTGTTGAAGTTCCCAATTATTATTCTCTTACCTTGAATTTCTCTCTTTATGCTCATTAATATTTGCTTTATGTATTTAGGTGCTCCAGTGTTAAATGCATAAATATTTACAGTTGTTATTTCCTGTTGTTGGATTGATCTCTTTCTCTTCATGTAATGCCCTTCTTTGTCTCTTATTAGAGTTATTATTTATTTATTTTTATTTTATAGAGAGAGAGAGAAAAGAGAGAGAGAGAGCACCCACAAGTGTGAGAGAGGAGCAAAGGGAGAAAGAAAGAATTTAAGCAAGCTCCTCGTTTACCATGGAGCTCGATGAAGTGTTCCATCCCATGACCCTGGGATCATGACCTGAACTGAAATCAAAAGCTGTACACTCAACTGACTCAGCCATGAGGTGCCCCAGTGTCTTTTTTTAAGGTCTGTTTTGTTTGATAAATATTGCTTTCCCAGCTTTTTTTTTTTCACTTCTATTTTTATGGTGAAAGTTTTCCCATCTCTACACTTTCAGTTTGTCTGCATCTTTATATCTGAAGTGAATCTCTTGTAGGTAGCAGATAGATAGGTCTTATTATTTTTTTATCTGTTATGCCTTCTATGTCTTTTGCATCCTTTAATCTGTTGATTCCCCCTAGCATGCTTTTTATTTCAATTATTGTATTCTTCAATTCTGATTAATTCTTTCTAATAATTTTGTTGCACTCAAAACAATTATTAATAGTTATATATTTGTTGCCATTTTTAGTTTTTTTCCTGGTTGTTTTTGTAGTTCTTTGTTCCTTTCTTTCCCTCTTGCTCTGTTCTTAGTGATCAGCATGATCAGCAAATATCTATAGTGTTTTGTTTGACTTTCTTTCTTTGTACATTTTTGTGTGTTTCTATCATGGATTTTGGGTTTGTGATTACCATGATATATAACATCCTAAGTAAATAGCAGTCCATATTTTTTTGATGGTCATATAACTTCAAACACAAGAAGAAGACCCAAGAGGAGGAGAAGGAGAGAAATATTTCCTTTTCTTTTTCCCTCCTTTACCTATTTCATTCCCTTTTCCACATTTTATGTATATGTTGTCATTTTTTAATTTACGTTTTTGTTATGTCTAATTATGGCCATTTCTTTTCCACTTAAAAAAAGTCCCTTTAACATTTCATGTAAGGTTGGTTTAGTAGTGACAAACTCCTTTATCTTTTGTTTGTTTAGATGACTTTTTAACTCTCCTTTAAATCTGAATGGTAACTTTGCTGGACAGAGTACTCTTAGTTGCAGGGGTTTTGTTGTTGTTGTTTTCTTTTCTGCATTTTGAATAAATATATTGTGCCAATCCCTTCTGGATTACAAAATTTCTGCTGACAAAATCAGCTGACAGCCTTATAGATCTTCCCTTGTAGATAACTTTTTGTTTCTATTTTGCTGCTTTTGAGATTCTCTCTTTATCTTTAGCCTTTGACATTTTAGTTATTATGTGGCCTAATGTGGACCTCCTTGGGTTCATCTTATTTGGAACTCTCTGTGCTTCTTGGACTTGGCTGTCTATTTCCCTCCTTATGTTAAAGAAGTTTCAGTTATTTTTTCTTCAAATAAGTGCTCTATACATTTCTCTCTCTTCTACTTCCAGAACCTTTACAATACAAATGTTTATTCAAGAGATCTCTTAATCCAGCCTCATTAAAAAAAAAAAATCTTCTCTTTTTCCTTTTCAGTTTGTTTTCCATTATTCTGTCTTCCAGATCATTGTTACATTCTTTTGCATCCTTTAATCTGTTGATTCCCCCTAGCTTGCTTTTTATTTCAATTATTGCATTTTTCAATTCTGATTAGTTCTTTCTAATATTTTCTATCTCTTTACTGAAAGTCTCACTGAGTTCTTCCATTTTTTTTTTCTGTAGCTAGTGAGTATCTTTATCAAGTACATTGTTTATCTCTATTTTATTTAGTTCATATTCTAAGGTTTTATTCTTGCTCTTTCTTTTGGAGTATATTCCTTTGTCTCTCTGTTTTGTTTAATGTTCTGGATTGGGTGAAATGGCTACTTCCCCTAATGTTGAAGGAGTGGTCTTGTGTATGGCATTCCCTATGCAGATGTGTGTGCCTGGTGACACTGCTGGCTGGAGCTAGGGTTATATATGTTAGTTACTCTTTTAAACTGTGGCATGTGTCCATGTCTCTTACTGTTCTTTTGACATTCTCTCAACCTTTGGTTTTTCAGTAGTTATTCAGTCAGCCCACAGTTGTTCTTCAGGAAGAATTGTCTATCAACAAGTATAACTTGGTGTGTTCCAATGAGGAGGTGAGTTTGGAGTCTTCTTACATCATCATGTTGACCCAGAACCTATTACAAGCATATGTACTCTGGGTACGGGAGTTTGAGATTAAAGGTAGTAGTGATTTGTGCTGTTTCTATAATTTCTTATTTGACCACAATAAATTGTACTCTTTCTATGTTTTTAAATTAAATGTGAATTGTTTCATTCAATGGAAACATAAATATGGATTAGAATTATAACTCAGGTAGCTGGAGAAGCCATTCTATAAAAAGGTAGACAAATGTATCCCTTTTTAAGTAACAGAATTTTACTGTTTTTGGAAAATAATACACTGTTGAATTTTTTAATTTGAGTATAGTTGAGAGATAATGTTACATTAGTTTCAGATGTACAACATAGCAATTCAACAACTTTATAGGTTATGCTATTTTAAGATGCACTAAACAAAAATAAGATTTGGTAAAATGTTGACACCACATTTTTCGTGTTTAGCAAAATAACACATTGCAAATTAACACATTATTAAATTATAAGAATATGCTCAAAGTTCTAACAATACAGGATGACATAATTATGAAATTAGATTCATTTCTGCATCTCTGTTCACATTTACACTTTTTAACTTTCTTATAATTGGATAAAGAAGATTTTTTATTTCAACATGAAAAAAATTTTTTTGTTTAATTAAAGCATAGTTGACATATGATGTTATATTAGTTTCAATTGCACAACATAGTGATTTGACAATTATATATATTCCTCACTTCTCGCCATGGTAAGCAAAGTAACTATCAACACGGTTTTTCACACTTATTCAAATATCATAAATACTTTAAAGCATGAGATAGTCAAGGCAGTTTGCCAAAATTATGACGGCACATGTAGGCTGCTAAAAATTCATTAAAACATTTCACTAGCTTGAGGTTTTGTCAATCGAAAGGTGATAGAGAAAGGGAAAATAAAATATGTACATATCACTTTTTAGTGAAATCATTATATTCACTTGCAGTAACAAGGACAGAAAAATTCTCTTTCTGTACCTCTAGATCCTGTACTGTTTATTAAAACTAGAGCTGTCAGGTCTTTGTATAAAGTGGAGACACTGTTGTATTTTGTTTGGTTAGTTTTAATTCTGAGGAACTGACAGATGTCCATCTCTCTCCATTAATTATTTTTCTTTCATGTAACCTAGTTTTCTGTGTTCCAGAGCTTAGTAATTCTCTAATATACTGTAACTCCTGAGAGTGAAATGGCCTGAAGACGAAGAGAAACAGTTTATTTCTGATAGAAGTAGAATTCTTGGTGTATGGAATTAGATTCTAGAGAGATGAAAACAGTATATTTTATAAGTTATACTATAAGTGCAACTTATTAAAACCTGCATCTTTAATAGTCCACAAAATATTAATAAAAAGTATATTATGAGTTTACATTAAAATCATTAGGTCATAGACTTGGAGTATTTCTAAAACTGGCATTAAAAATAAAAGTTGAAACAGTACTGATTGGGTTTAATTATCTTACTATATAAAATTGCCAGTCATATTTGTTTTTTCAAAAAGTGCCAATTTACAAATGGAGCAGGAAGATAGTGGTGGAGTAGGAGGACCTAGTCCCTCCTTGTCCCATGAACACAACTAGAGAGCTATCAAATCATCCCAAATGCCCCAGAAACAAACCTGAAGATTGACAGAACAGACCTCACAACTAAAGGGAGAGAAGAAGCCACCTCAAAGATAGAAAATGTGAAGACTTTGTTTAGGGGAGAAACAGATCATGGCTGCTGTGGAGGGGAGGGAGCTGTGTTCATGGAGAAGGGCAAAAGAGAGAAGAACACACAGGGAAATACACAAGGAGGACATTTCCCCCAAAGCCATTGGCTTAGAAAAATAAAGGGGCTGAATTTCATGAGTTCATGCAACCAGGGGGGCTTAAAGCTTTGAGCTTAAAATGTCAGCATGCTTGAGTGGGATAGAGCCTGGAGGGAACTGTGCTGCTCCAGGAGAGAAGGCAGGCAAAAAATCTGGGGGCAGACAGACCTCTGAAGAGTGCCTGGGACACACAGAAGGGAGATATTTCTCTCTTTCCCGAGTGAGTTCCTGAAAGGTAGAGTTCACAGAAAGAACTCTCTGGGAACAAAGGAGCAGGTTGACACCATTTCCATCCCCTACTCCTCAGCATAAACACAGAGCCACCTATGGAAGCAGTGCAGCCCTGACACTGGCTGCCTAACCTGCTTACACCAAGTCCCACCCCACTGTGCTCTGGTGGGACTGCCCTTTTCAGTGAAGCTTGCTTCAGTCCTAGTATGGTGGGTTCCTTCCCCAAACAACCACACAAATCCCTGCCCATGACATACCAAAAAGTGCTACAGGGCCTCAGTCTGGTGAAAGTGATGTCAGGTCTCATTTCATAAGCAGACCAGAGCAAACCCTGTTAAAACACACCACAGTCAGACTAGGAAGGAAACACTGCCTACTGTGAGCCGGAAGAGACTCTGCAGATGACTGGCCTGAAGGATAGAGCAGAAGACATCAGCAGAGTGCATGCAGTACATGCTGGAGACACTCCCTATGGCACCAGGCCCTGGGAAGTACATGACCTCTTCTTCATAAGGCCATTACTTTTAGGAGCAGGAGACATAACTGGCTTTTCTAACACAGAGAAGGCGGCAAAGTCTTAGATAAAATGCAAAGACAGAGGAGTTTATCCCAAATGAAAGAATAAGAGAAGGCCACAGGCAGAGATCTAAGCAAAACAGATATAAATAGCATACCTGATGGAGACTTTAAAGCAACAATCATCAGGTTACTCACTGGGCTTGAGAAAAGATGTGACATCAGTGAGACCCTTACCACAGAGGTAAAACAATCAGAGATGAAAGATGCAAAAACAAGATTGGAAGCTGACTTGATGCAATCAATGAACAGAAAGCTGGAAGAAACAGGAGAATGAATTAGTGACCTAGAGGACAAAATAATGGAAAGTAACAAAGCTGAACAAAAGAGAGACAGAAGAATTATGCAACACAAGACTAGACTTAAGGAACTCAGTGATGCCATCAAATGTAAAAAACATTAGTATCATAGGAGTCTCAGAGAAGAAGAGAGTGGAAAGAGGGAAGAAAATTTACTTCAAGAAATAATAGCTGAACATTTCCCTAACCTGGGGAAGGAAACAGACAAGCAGGTCCAAGATGAGAACTCCCATCAAAATCAACAAAAGTAGGCCAACAATAAGACATATTGTAGTTAAATTTGAAAAATATAGTGATACAGAAAGAATCTTAAAAGCAGCAAGACAAAAAAAAGCTAGCTGGATATTTCTCAATAGAAACTTGGCAAGCCAGAAGGGAGTGGCATGATATACTCAAAGTGCTTAACAGGGAAAAATCTGTGGCCAAAATACTCAATCCAGCAAGTCTATCATTCAGCAAACAAGGAGAGATAAAGAGTTTCCCAGAAAAACAAAACCTAAAGGAGTTTATGACCACTAAACCAGCTCTGCATCAAATATTAAAGGGGACTTTTTGAATGCAAAAGAGAGATCAAAGTGACAAAGACAAAGGATCAGAGAAAATTTCTAGAAATAACAACAAAAAAAGTAATAAAATCCAATGAATATATATCTATCAACAATTATCTTGAATGTAAATGAACTAAACAGTCCATTCAAAAAGACATAGTGCCAGGATGGATTAAAAAAAATACCCTTATATGCTGCCTACAAGAGACAGTATACTCACCTACAAGTGAGGTGTGGAGCAACATTTATCACACAAGGGAGTATCGGAAGAAAGCCAGAATAGCAATACTTATATTGGGCAAACTAGACTTTAAAAAAGAGATTGTAATGAGAGATAAAGAAGAGCTAACAACTGAAATACTTATGCTCAATATTGGAGTACCCAAATATATAAAACAGTTAATAACAAACAGAAAGTCACTGATTGATAATGATACAATAGTAGTAGAGGACTTTGACACTCCACTTATATCAATGGGAAGATAATCTATACAGAAAATCAACAAGGAAATAATAGCATTGAATGACACACTGGACTAGATGGACTTAACAGGCATAGTCAGAACATTCCATCCTAATGCAGCAGAATACACATTCTATGCAAGTGCACATGGGACATTCTCCCAAATAGATCACATATTAGGTCCCAAATCAAGCCTGAACGAATACAAAAACATTTAAGTCATACCACGCACATTTTCTGACCACAGTGCTATGAACCTAGAAGTCAAACACAAGAAAAAATCTGGAAAGCCCACAAATAAATGGAGGTTAAGCAGCATGCTACTAAATAAGGAATGGGTAAACCAGGAAATAAAATAAGAAACTTAAAAAAAATACATGGAAACAAATGAAAATGAAAGAAAACATTGTCCAAAAGCTTTGGGATGCAACAAAAGTGTTCCTAGAGGGAAGCATATAGCAATATAGGCCTACTCAAGACATAAGAAAAATCTCAAATAAACAACATAATCTTACAGCTAAAAGAGCTAGAAAAAGAACAAACAACAACTAAAGCCAGCAGAAGAAAGGGATTAATAAAGATTAGCACAGATATTAATGATCTAGAAACTGAAAAAGTTAAGAAATAAAATAAAATAAAATAATAGAACAGATCAATGAGACCAGGAGCTAGTTCTTTGAAAAGATAAACAAAATTGATAAACCTCTAGCCAGACCTATCAAAGGAAAAGAGAAAGGACCCAAATAAATAAAATCACATGAGAAGGGAGAAATAGCCATCAATACCACAGAAATGTGAACAATTATAAAAGAATATTATGAAAAACCATATGACAACAAATTGGACAACCTAGAAGAAATAAATAAATTCCTAGAAACATAACCTACCAAAACTGAAACAAAAAGAAATAGAAACATTGAAGAGACCAAGAAAGATATTGTATCAGTAATTCGAAAATCTCCAAACAAATTCGAGAACCAGGCTACATCACAGGTGAATTCTACCAAGCACTTAAAGAAGAGTTAACATTGGGGCGCCAGGGTGGCTCAGTCAGTTAAATGCCAGACTTCAGCTCAGGTCATTATCTCACGGTTTCAGTCCTGAGTTTGAGTTCCACATCAGCCTCTGTGCTAACAGCTAGGAGCCTGGAGCCAGCTTTGGATTCTATGTCTCCCTCTCTCTCTACCCCTCCACCGACTTGTGCTCTGTCTCTGTCTCTGTCTCTGTCTCTGTCTCTGTCTCAAAAATAAATAAATGCTAAAGAAGAGCTAACTTATTTTTCTCAAACTATTCCAAGAAATAAAAATAAATGAAAACTTCCAAATTCATTCTATGAGACCAGCATTACCTTGATACCAAAATCAGATAAAGGCATCACAAAAAAAGATAACTACAGGCCAATGTCCATGATGAACATTGATGTAAAAATTCTCAATAAAATATTATCAAATGGAATCCAACAATATATTGAAAATATCATTCACCACCATCAAGTGGGAATTACTCCTGGGTTGCAAGTGTGGTTCAATATTTGCAAATCAATAAAATAAAGGATAAGAACCATGTTATCATTTAAATAGATGCAGAAAAAGCATTTGATAAAGTATGATATCAATTCACGATAAAAGCCCTCAACAAAGTGGGTTTAGAGGGAATATACCTCAACATAATAAAGGCCATATACAAAAAACCCACAGCAAACTTTATCCTAATGGGGAAAATCTGACAGCTTTCCTCTATGGCCCAGGAAAGACAGAGATGTCCACTTTCATCACTTTTATGCAACATACTACTAGACGCCTTGGCCACAGCAATGAGACAACAAAAATAAATAAAAGGCATCCAAATCAGCAAGGAAGAAGTAATTCTTTCAGTGTTTGCAGATGAAATGATACTGTATAGAAAATGTGTAATACATCACTAAAAAACTACTAGAACTGATAAACAAAGTCATTAAAGTCACAGGATACAAAACAGAAATCTGTTTCAGCAGAATGAAAAATTAAGGAATTGATCCCATTTACAATTGCATCAAAAACAACAAGGTACTTAGGAATAAGCCTAACCAAAGAGATGAAAGATCTGTATACTAAAAACTATAAAACACTGGTGAAAGAAATGAGATGATACAAATAAATGGAAAGATACTCTATGCTCATGAATTGCAAGAACAAATATTGTTAAAATGTCTATACAGCCCAAAGCAATTTAATACAATTCTTAGGAAAATACCAACAGCATTTTTCACAGAGCTGGAGCAAAACTAAAATTTGTATAGAACCCCAAAAGACCCTGCATAGCCAAAGAAACATTGAAAAAGAAAAACAAAGCTGAAAACATTCACAATTCCAGACTTCAAGCTATATTATAATGCTGTAATCATCAAGACAGCATGATACCAAAAAAAAAAAAAAAAAAAGGCAGTTTCTTACTGGCCAAAAAAAATTTTTAAAAGAGAATAGAACACCCAGAGATTGACCCACAACTATACGGTCAATTAATCTCTCACAAAGTGGGAAATAATATCCAATGGAAGAAAGAATTGTCTTCAACAAGTGGCACTGGAAAAATTGGACAGCAACATGCACAAGAATGAAACTGGAACACTTTTCTTCCACCACACACAAAAATAAATTCAAAATGATGAAAGGCCTCAATGTGAGATAGGAAACCATCAAAATCCTAGAAGAAAACACAGGCAGCAATCTCTCTGACATAGGCTATAGCAACTTCTTACTAGACACATCTCTGGAAGGAAATGAAAAAAAGCAAACATGAACTATTGGGACTTCATCAAGATAAAAAGTCTCTGCATAGTGAAGGAAACAGTCAATAGAACTAAAAGACAATCAATGGAATGGGAGAAGATATTTGCAAATGACATATCTGATAAATGTTTGGTATCCAAAATCTATAAAGAACTTTAGGAAACTCAACACTCAATAAACAAATTACCCAGTTAAGAAAGGGCAGAAGACATGAACAGACACTTTTCCAAAGAAGACACCCAGATGGCCAAAAGACAAATGAAATAATGCTCAATCAACGTCACTCATGATCAAGGAAATACAAATCAAAATGACCACAAGATACCACCTCACCTTACCTGTCTGATGGCTGAAATTAACAGCATAGGAAATAACAAATGTTTGGGAGAATGTGGAGAAAGGGGACCCCTCTTATACCATTGGTAGGAATGGAAACTGGTGCAACCACTGTGGAAAACAGTATGGATGTTCCTCAAAAAGTTAAAATTAGAACTATCTTATGCCCCAGCAATTGCACTACTAGGTATTTACTCCAATGATACAAAAATACTGATTTGAAGGGGCACATGCACGCCAATATTTATAGCAACATTATCAACAATAGCGAAATTAGGGAAAGAGCACCATAATCCATTGACTGATGAATGGATAAAGAAGAAGTGATATATATATATCACATACTGTGGAATATTACTCAGCTCTCAAAAAGAATGAAACCATGTTACCATTTGCAACAACATGAATGGAGCTAGAGTATATTATTCTAAGCAAAATAAAGAAAGACAAATACCATAGATTTCACTCATATGTAGAAGTTAAGTAACAAAGAGGAACATAGGGGAAAGAGACTAAAAGACAGGGAAGAAAACCATAGGAGACCTTCACTTTTTAATTTTTTTTAGAGAGAGCATGAGTCAGGGAGAAGGACAGATGAAGAAAGAAAGAGAATGAATCTCAAGCAGGCTCCACACTCATTGCTAGAGCTTGATGCAGGACTCACTCAAATTACCCTGGGTTCATAACCTCAGTCAAAATCGAGAGTTGGATGCTCAACTGACTAAACCACCCAGGTGTACAAAGAGACTCTTCATTATAAAGAACAAACTGAGGGTTGATGAAGTGGACACGGTTGGGGGATGAGCTAAATGGGTGATGGGTATTGTGTTGAACGCAATAGGACATTTTCAATTCACGGGTTGTAGTTAAAAATCAAGGCTTTTAATTTATGGTTAATTCAACCATTTTTGAAATATGAAGTTAACTATTATGGAAGGGGGATCCCCCAAATAATATTTTCAATGGAAAATTTCAGTGTTAATTAGTCAACCAGCTTGGTCATTGATAATATTTTATTATAACATACAGACAAATATTTATTACCTATATAAACCTGATTAATATAATAAGACTGTTGGAGATACAGAAACATGAGAAAAATAGACTCACATTAGTTTGCAGACTGATTAGAGGAGTACAACTGGCACTGATTCATTAAAAGTACTATTGTCTACTAAATGCTAAGCTCTCTGCTAATTATATGATACTATTAGGTAATTATTTACTCAATATGATAGTTGTTAAAAATGTACTATTAACTTATAACAACTTTTATAAGAACACGACCAATGGAGCATGGAAACTAGAACTTCTGGGAAGAAGATTATTAGAAAAAAGCCTACCAGTAGGAGGTAGGCATGTGTGTGTGTGTGTGTGTGTGTGTGTGTGTGTGTGTGTGTGTATACACAAAGAATGTGCTTATGCAACTGTGGAGGCTGGCTAGGCAAATTTGAAATGCACAGGTCAGGAAGAGAAGATTATGACTGTAACCCCGTTGGTATAAGCTAAATAGAGTCTCTGAACACAGAAAAGATCTAAGTCATCTGCAATAGAGCTCACCTGATTAGATCAGGCCCACACAGGATAAAATCCTGATTAGGAAGTTAAATCACATTTGTAGAATTCTCCATAGCCGCACCTAAATTATTCTTTGTTTGAATGATTGGGACCCTAGTGGAGCCTAGTCACATTAACATGCCATAGAGCATCACAGTATTCCATAAAAATGTAGTTATTCTAATTTTTTTAATGCTTATTTATTTTTGAGAGAGACAGAGCATGAGTGGTGGAAGGCCAGAGGTAGAGGGAGACACAGAATCCAAAGCAGGCTGCAGGCTCCAAGCTGTCAGCACAGAGTCCAATGTGGGGCTCAAACCCACAAACTGGGAGGGAGATCATGACCTGAGCCAATGTCAGACACAACCGACTGAGCCCCCCAGGCACCCTCAAAATATAATTATTCTAAAGTAGAATGGGCATCTCAGACAATGTGCTAGTTATTTTAAGGTTTTGCTGGAAATATTAAAAGTTAGTATTTATTAAATACTTAATATATGTCAGGTAATTTCTAAAGTATTTTACATATATCCATTACTTAAAACAAAAACAACTTTATGAGGTAATATTATTGATGTTTCCATTTGAAGAAATCAAGACTCAGAAAGGTTAAGTAAATTGCCTATTTGCAAGGAACATAACCATGTTTCATAATAAATACCCTATATAGTGACACATAGAATGGGTAGACATGCTGAGAAAAAAGATCTAGTCAAATAGCTTTGAGGCAGTGACATAAACAGAATTAAACAGACACATGAATATGAGAAAATTACATTTGGATAAATATAATGGGTAAATGAGGGAAGTGCATCAAAAGCCACTTCAAAACAGAGAAATTGGGAACCTATGTAAACTGTGTTAGTATCAATATGAGAGATTTTCTAAGGAAGACTGCTAGGGATTGATGAGAGTTTACAGTTAGTTGAGAATTGCATCTTTCTAAAAAGTAAACAACAAAAAGATAACAATGAATATTGCTAATTGTTTACAATTTAAGAAAAAAGTAGGGATGCAGAAAGACAAGTAAGCAAGAAAAAAAGGTAGAGAATTAGTAAGATAAAATACATAGTATAATGAAGGAGAGATAATTAATCCTGTTAAAGAAATTTGAGAGTTCAAGTAGGAATTTCTTTGAATTTAGCTAGGAGAAAACCAGCTATGATATTTAAGAGAAACTCAACAGAATGCTAGCTACAGAAAACAAAGGGGCTGGAGATGAGAATATTAGATGAATTAATTATTCATATGAGGATTATTGCTGTAAGAACAGAAATATGATTGAGTTATATTCAGAGGACTACAGGGTCAATTGCTCTGTCTAAAGTGTAATTTAAAGACAGAAGAAGAAGGGGTTGATAAAGAGTATGTGTAATAGAGAGATATATAAGAGCAAACAACATACAATATTAAAAATAGTCATGGATTATGTATCAAGCATTTTTAATTAGTTTCCAAACCCAACGTGGTACTTGAATGTATGACCCAAGATTGAGTTGCATCCTTTATCAATTGAGCCAGTCAGGCACCCATTGGATTATATCTCTAAACTCTAGTCTGATATCAGACTCATAGCAAAGTTTTAAGTATTATGTAATTCAGATATCATCAAATTTAATCTGGTACACTGAAATTTCATAATAAACTGAGAACCAAGAACATCTATGAAAATGATTTAGTGATACAACAAGGAATTTAAAGAAAGGATTTAAAGAAAAGAAGTCATTTGGAGAAAGTCCCAGGGAAATTTTTTAAATGGACAGTATTTAAATTGCTCAAAGTTGGAGAAAGGATACAGCCTTTTTTTATGAATGCAGATACAAAGGAAATGGATTTTCTCAATATGTACTTAATCTGACTCCTCTCTCTTCCAAGAGCTGAGTCATTAGACTTTGCATACCAGTACTGAAATGGAGGGTTTGTGCTGTTAAATATCATACTGAATGACTTTCTTTTTTTAATCAATTGCTAACTTTCATCCTTGACTGTATTGGCATACGTTTTTATTTTCTTTCAGTCCCTTGCAATTTAGGTCCAATTATTCTTTAATAACAAAAGGTCTGCAAAATAAATAATATATATTTTATGCACACTAAAGTCCTCAGGCATTTAAATGTCTATAGCTCTAATTTGCATTAAAAATAATGTTCACATGGAAATAGGTTAGTTCATGATGGAGAAACCTCAAAAATGCATTTTACAGAGATGGACCAATCATTTTCAGGACAGTACCTACTATCTCTCTAGCTTTGTATTCAGTGGTATTTCTTTTGATTTAGTAACAGGTTATTTGTTAGACAACTATGTCTTTTAAATCAAATTGCCTTAACATAGAATCCTTCCACATCAGCAGACATCACTGAACATAAATCTGCATCTAAGAAAAAATAGTGAAAATAATATATAAAATAAAGTAAGAAACATGTAGTTGTAATATGATGAGACCATGTGAAGATGTGGAACATCATCTGATAGAGAAAAATGGAAAAAAATTAATGATACAAGTAGTTTCATGGTGAGTAACATCTATAAATTTTAATATTGATTTGTCATTTGTTTTTGCAAAATGATGAAGTCATAGAAGATGCTGTATTTAATTTTTTAAATGTTTTTATTTATTTTGGGGAGAGACAGAGAGTGTGTGAGCAGGGGAGGGTCAGAGAGAGAGGGAGCATAGAATCTGAAGAGGGCTCCAGGTTCCAAGCTGTCAGCACAGAGCCTGACCTGGGGCTTGAACTCACGAACTATGAGATCATGACCTGAGCTGAAGTTGGACACTTAACCAACTGAGCTACCCAGGAGCCCTGAAGATGCTTTATTTAAAAAACGAATCAGTATTATTAGTTCCCACTAAAAATATCAATACTTACAAACTAGATTACTTACATTATTTAAATAGTAGAATGCTAATTAATCTTTTTTTAATGTGCCTTAGTCACTTAACTGCTAATGAAATAATCTAGCGTTCAGATCTTTCCTTCTGAAACTTAACAACGAATCATTTCACAGGCTATGCATGTCGATAACTTTTTAAGAAATAAAACCAGTAAATTTATCAATGCATTTAGAATATTCAAAGCAACTTATGTGTAATGTAGCAAACAACCCTATGAGCTAGAAGAATGTCTGAATTCTCAGTCTAAGTGTTTAGGAAGCAGAGATCTGGTGATACCTTACAAATCAAATCACGTAGAATTCCATCTATACACGTACAACTGCACCTGCCAACTGTTTTTATCTTATTAGAACTGAGGTCTACTGGCATGACAGAAATTGTCCTCTGTGCTTTCCTTTTTATGTTGTTAATCATCATTTGTATTTAGCTTCCTATTCTGCATTTCTTGTACTCCTCTGCAAAGTTATGTCAATTATTCCTATGCTATCAAAGGTAAAGATGCATCTGAATACTGTCTGAAAACAAAACTTGCACTTTTAGATTTATTATCACCAGAGTTTAATTAACAAATAGAATAAAATACAGTCAGTGCCCATCTCAGTGTACCTGGCTACTGGTAACTAAATTTTGTACTGGAGTAAAACTTCAGAGGCATCAGTCATGTATGTTATAAAAAAAGACTGACAGCCATCCAATCCAGTCCTAAATGGATATTACTGTGGAGTTAACCTCACTTATTGATAATGTTCTCTCTTCTGGTTGCAGTTTATTTTTAATTCCTCATTAACCTCTCTATATACTCCAGTGTACTGTAGAAAAATCGTGTTTCCCAGGCTACATTATATAATTTGATCTGAAACAAACCCATACCTGTCACACTAGGAAATAAATGACACTCCCAAACCACAAACAACCAATACAATTTTTAAAAGTCTGCTCTATTATAAATATGCTTTCTCTCTTGCCCTCACAAGAGCAATACTAGGCAAACCCCCTCTTTCCTGCCTCCATATATGTGATGGAGTCACATGTGATGAAGTATGATGATGGAGGCATCACATACATGTTTGTATACTGGCAGTCTTACCTAATATACTCTTTATAAAATTTGATTTTGGCTTTAATACTATGGAAAACTGAGATCATAGGGAAAATATCTTTATTGTGAGAAATAATTACGGAAGCTCTCTTATTATGTCACTTTTCCCACTTAGAAAATACAAGTAAAAGCATGAAAACCACAGTGTCTTTATATTAAAATCCTCTGAATAATATCTCTTTCCTTTTATGTACGTTAACCCTTTACTTACTGGTTAGTTTATAAATTATTTAATACTTCTATATTTTAATTTTTATTTGTTATTACTTGTTGATTATAGGGGAAACTAGAAACAGAAAGAGTATGTTAATAAAATTTAAAGCACTTAGTTTTGTTATGAGTTGACATTAATATTTTAACACAAAAATTGGGATTTTCTAAGTAGATACAATAATATAAAATTTTTAACATAAAATATTCTATATTCATAGCATATTTTACTATGTAGAAATCAGCAATAATGATATATTTTGCATTTACTGACACTAAACTTATTGAAATAAAACTATAGATATGCTACAGAAAAAAATTATATGTGCATGTATGTGTATTTTTAAATAGCAAAATTACTAAAGTAATGGTTTAAGGGATAATTCCTTTCTAACTTTTACATATTTTCTAAATTTGTAATATGAGTATCAGTTATTAGTGTAAAAGTATAATACAAAGTTAAATTGAACTGACTAAAATATTTGTTAGTCTATTGTAATGTGTATTTGATTTTTGGTTATTATTAACAATTTTAATATTTTGTCACCATTGATGTGACATTTATGACAATGGGTATCTATTATACAGATTTATAATATAAACTTAATAAGCATAGTCATTTCTCAGGACCCCAAAATGCACATCTTATTTCACTTATGGAGAAACAAAGACTAAGCAAGCTTTGGGCCAGGGTAGACACATGGCATATATTAACCCCAAAATGTGCTCACAGGCAATATTTATATTAGATTACACAAAGGGGGACAATGCTGCAGAGTGAGGAAAAGGAATAAAAAATGATACCAGTAGAAAGCGACAAAGTTGATAGGGATAAGAAGAAAAAGTTAGTCATTTACGAGATTTCAATATACGGAAATATTATCATCAAGTTTTGACATTTTGGAAGTTTATTTGTAAATGAAATAATTTTGCAAATAAAACCTGATATAAAGAACCAGACTCCACTTTTTGAATGGGATGTTTCATAACAGTGAAACAAATACCAGAACCCTAACTAGAGGGATGCTCAGAGGCAGAAATAGGATGGATGTCAGACAGTGGTCTGAAGTATATTACAGAAGCAAGTGAAGTTAAGTCAGATCAGAGGCAACTGCAACATAGTAAATGCCATATAATTATTATATAGAGAAATAGTAGAAGAGTAACATTTGTTAAATCCATTAATATATTTTGGGAAATATAGATTAAAATTTAATCCTGTGTAATATTTTGGTACAGTAATAAAAAATTAAAATCTGAGACCCCATTTCTCAAACTTGAAAGAAATTTTAACACAAATAGTAAACTAAAATTGATCACAAAGAAAAGTGAAGTTGAAGTAACATAGTGCTATTATTGTTAAATTCAAATTTACTGTTTAATAGCAGGAATACATAGAAATAGGACTTGGAGAAATAAATTTAACCCAAATTATTGCTTAAATCTTTCTAAATTGTTATGAATTTTATTTTTACATGAGCATGTACCACTGAGTAATTTTGTGTTTATTGTGTAATTAGGAGTTTCCCAAATAACTTTCTATGTAAAGTAAGTTTTATATAGAATAATTATTATTGTGCTAATTTGATAGTTGTGTATGTAGTAAAGCCAGTCCTCACTTTGCATAGTAGTCTAGACAGAAAAATAACTGTATAAGGTGAAACTGTGCAACATGATTTTAAGAGTCAATGGGAAAATTTATAATTATTTATGATCTTTAAAAATTTGTGTCAAAACATTAAAGACTCAGTGTTGGTTTAATGTATTGGGCAGTGAAATAAAGTAAAACTGTTATTTAACTGTAATTTAGAACACTGAAATTAAAATATGGTATTTCTGAGTAAAAATACTTGTCTTCTTGTTATATGCTATGATATAAAGCAAGCAACTTTTATAGATTAAATAATTATCATCTTGCATTCTAATTTTGTTTTCTTTTTTAAGTTTATTTATTTATTTTGAGAGAGAGAGAACACATGCTAGGAGACTATGGGCTGAGAGAGAGGGAGAGGGAATTCCAATTGGGCTCCATGCTGTTAGCGCTCAGCCTGACAAGAGGCTCCAGCTCACAACCCTGGGATCGTGACCTGGACTGAAGCCAAGAATCAGATGCTCAACTGATTGGGCCACATAGGCACTTTTTCTATTCTAATTTTGAATCAGCTTTCAATATTTTAATTGTTGTACTTTCAATATTTTAAATATCTCCAAGTCCCCTTTAATATAAAGATTTTTGCTAAGAGGAAGCTCTGTGAAATCTGTATCTTTCATGGCCACCAATTTCTTCATTATGTTTTAAAATTTGGCTTCATTGAGATTTTCCGGCTGCATATCAAAAGTCTCTAGAATGATTATAGTATCAACCTTCCCATGATCAGCTATTTCTTCAATATCTGCAATTGGAATTAATTCAGATTTACCTTTCTTCAGCATTACCTCTTTTCCTTTCTTGCTGAAGCTTCATCTTTATTGGCTAGTTGCTGCATTTTATTTTTTTTAATGTTTTATTTATTTCTGAGAGAGAGACAGCATGAGCAGGGGAGGGTCAGAGAGAGAGGGAGACACAGAATCAGAAGACAGGCTCCAGGCTCTGAGCTAGCTGTCAGCACAGAGCCCGACGCGGGGCTCGAACCCACGAACTGTGAGATCATGACCTGAGTCGAAATCGGACGCTTAACCGACTGAGCCACCCAGACGCCCCTAATTGCTTCATTTTAATGTCTGACTTTGTAAATGCCACAAGGCATATCCCTGTGAGACAAGGAGACAGCACAACTACAGGCTGTGCTGTCTGTGCAGGAACTGAGTAGCAGACACAGTGAATAATCACTGACAGATTTTGAAAGAAGTGATGTTATTGGCCACTGATCCTGATGTGCATTTGTTATTTAAATAATGATTTGTGTACTAAAGAGCTAAGTGTGCAGTTTATACTAGTCTACACATACCTAACATGGTGCAATAAAATTTCAGCTGTGTTGTTGGGATAGCGTTATGTTTTTAAGCGGTGGTAACTAAAATATGTGCATATCAGAAACACACAAAGTGTGTACTATGTGTATTAAAAATTGGTAACCGCAGCAGTTGTTTAGAAATTAGGCCAACAATTATCTTTTAGGGAGGAATATCTTACTGGGACATTTTTTAGAATTGTCAATTCATGCACTATATTTGGATTTTTTATTGTTTTTAAATGTTTTACAGAAAATGCATTCTTTTATTGGCTGCATCAGAGACTGTCCTCACTGCCCCATTATTGGAAGCAAGCCACCTGGGCAGGAAAGATTACTGTGACAGGGAGTCACTGGAAACTAGAGCAGTCACTTCTCACATTCGCCACAGGAAAAAAATGGCTGTATGGTGAGATTAATCAACAAGGTTGTAATAAGTAAGGCCTATGAAAGATTCTCTTGGACCAACTATGGAGAGAAGCACTAAAGAACTTCTGGTGTTTGGGAACAGCTGGGCAAAAGCAATGGAGGCCATATCGTATCTCACAGATGACTGGGTGGAATTATAGGTTCTTTGTTTTCTTTACATTTATGAAAAAGCAATTTCAACTAAATTCACTTTCTTAATATAGTATGTTATTATTAAGATCTATTCAGAATTTTTTAATGTTTATTTATTTATTTTGAGAGACAGAGAGACAGAGGGAGAGAGAAAGAAGGCGCGCACAAGTAGGGGAGGAGCAGGGGGAGAGACAGAATCCCAAGCAGGCTCAGTGATGTCAGCGCAGAGCCCAGCGCAGGGCGCCATCTCACAAACTGTGACATCATGACCTGAACCAAGATCAAAAGTTGGGCACTTAACCAAATGAGCATTACAGGCACCCTCAGAATTTTAAACTATATGTTCTCCAGCTAGAGTGAATTATGTGTTAAAACTTTATTTAAGAAATTGTTTATTTAATTTTCTCAAGGTCCCCATTAAATGTATAATTGGTATGCTTATTATTGATTATTTCTCCAATGCCATGTCTATGTAATTTTTTACTTATACATTTTTCATATATATGTATACTTAGGTATATGTGTATATACATATACATATATATGTATGTATATATAACAAGTCTTTCCTATTTACTGGAGGGAAAGAATCTGAATTTAAAATCTCCAGTGTTCAAATTATCTTCCTTTTCTTTCCCTAGAAAAATCTTTATTTTAAATAAAGTTTATTTATTTATTTTGAAAGAGTGAGAGAGAAAGAGAAAGAGAGAAAGCAGGCGAGGGGCAGAGTGAGGGAGACAGAATCCCAAGCAGGCTCCGCACTGTCAGCAAGTAGCCTGATGTGGCAATTGAACTCAGGAACCGTTAAGATTATGACCTGAGCTGAGACCAAGAGTCAGATGCTGTCAACAAAGCCACCCAGGTGCCCACTTTCCCTAGAAAATTCTTTATTTGTTGACTCTCCTTTTGCCCTAATGAGTTTCGTTTCTCCTTGAGCACAGATGTCTTCTCATACTGCACAGCTCTGAAACATGGTTCATTCTTTCACCTTATTCATGCCCTTATGTTAAGGTTTCCTAAACACTGAACAAATCTAAATATGACTTTCTCTGTCCCATAATTAAACTGCTGCATATTTTGGATAAAATCATCCAGATGGTTATAGTGACACTCCATGAAATTCACTGTTAGAAATCTCATCTGGTGACTAAACAATGCCCAGAAATCTTTTACTATTGTCCCACTAAGCATTTTACAATGTTCATAATGATCATTTAAAAATATTTTTCCTCTCTGAAAACTTTTACAAAACCCCAACACCCCCAAAGGTTTTCCACAAATGACCTTGCCTTTTAATACACAGAGAAAATATGTCATCAGATGTTCACTACCATAACTTCCTGACATCAGATCAGAAACAATGGTATCTGCAATATGTGTATGCTTTATACACAGTTTTTTTCTTTCCTCTGTTTATAAGGACAATTCTATCACATCCTAAGTGTTGGTCCTGTAGCCACATGCTCTATCTTAGCCTCTCTTTCTTTTTCAAGGAAATCTCATAATCAGTTGTCCTTCTCCTTTCTATCTTCAACTCCTCCCTCTCATATTAGCTTTCAAATGCAGTCAAGTTTATGTAATAGGTCAAGACATTTTGTTCTACTCATCTTCCCAATACCTACCTCCTTTTTCTCCTCCTCATGGCCCAATGTCATGCATGAGTCGTTTATATGCATTCCTTATATTTCCCCATCTCCCCATTAATCCTCAAACTGCTGTAATCTGGGATTTTCTTGAATGAGCTAATCAATATGATGACAAAGGACAAACACATCACCTAATCTAAAAGGTCTTTTTGAAACCAATACCACATTGGGAACTGTTGACAACCACCTCTTCGAAGCATGAAGTTGTCTTAAAATCTTTCATCATCACAGGTATCAGAGACATCTTCTCAGGAATAATATACAAAAAAAATACAAAAATAATTAACAAATACACACACAAACACAGATTCAAAAGTTGAGCAAACTAAGTAAAATCAATTCAAAGAAAACTACATTTAGCTACATCTTAGTCAAATTCCCAATTATAAAAATTCTTGAAAGTGTACAGAGTAAAACAAAAAGAGACATATTTCTTTAAAAGTGTAGGAAATATTAAAACTGAGAGTGGATTTTTTAAGTTTTTTCAAAAAAGGATGATGAAAGTCAGAATTCAACAGAATGACAAATTTTAACAGGATGAAAGAAACAAACACCAGATAAAAACAACTTTCAATCTAGAAGTTATACTCAGAAAAAATATCTATCAAAAACTAAGAGAAACTTTATACATTTTCAGTCAATGAAAATGTAAGGGAATTTGTCACCAAGGAGTCTTGCACTAAAAGAAACCCTAAAGGAAATTGTTGAGAGGGAGGAAAAATATTTTCATTTCAAAACATAAAAATTAATGAAGGAATAAAAAATACCTGAAAGGGAAAATATATGTGAAAGTAAATGAATATTGACTGTAAGAATAATGAATTGTATGATCTTTTGGAGTTTAAAATATGTAAAACGAAATTATATGCTAACAATACCAAAAAAGAAGTAAGTGGCTAATACTAAAGATTTGTTAGAATGCATTAAAACAAAGGCTCATAATATAAATGTTGAAATAATAGTATAATCATGTACGATTAAAAGCTATTACAAGAAAAGGAAAAAATATTAATACCTCAAATAAAGGAAAAGAGAAACAACATCAGTGGGTCATATACAATTCAAATAATTAGATGGCAGAGTTAAAGTCATATATATTAGTAATTATACTACATATTAATGAATAAAATACTTGAAGTAAAGTTATAGTATTTGGATCCTGCTTAAAAAACTAACACAACTATTATTAGAAATGAAGAGGAATAATTCACAATGTTAAGTATATAATGTAACAGCAATATAATTTTCTCCTAAGTCCTAAATCCAAACAATCTAGCTGTAATANATCTATAAAAATTATAAAAGAAAAAGTTATAAAAATTTACAAATCCACAATAACACATACAGATAGTACATTCAGCAAGACAGAAATAAAATCCTTCAGATATAAAAATATAAGTAAAGGGGCACCTGGGTGGCTTAGTCAGTAAAGCGTCCCACTTTCGCTTAGGTCATGATCTTGCGGTTCGTGGGTTCGAGCCCCGCGTCGGGCTATGTGCTGACTGCCNCCAGTGTCTGAATATTGATTTCAGTTCAGGTCATAATCTCAGAGTTGTGAGATGAAACCCATGTTGGGTTTCATGCTAAGCAGGGAGCCTGCTTAAGATTATCTCTTTCCTTCTGCCCATCTCAACCACTTGTTCTCTCTCTCTCTAAAAATTAAAAAAAAATTTTAAGTCACAATTTAACATCTACTTTTTCAAATGCACTTAAATCACTTACCAAGTTAGGTTGAGTCATAGAGAAATCTCATGTATAAGCATTTCTAGAAAAATAGTGTGGATTCAATTAGGGATCACCATAATAAAGCAAACATCACAAAATAAAGTAAGTAAAATGAATGTTTTGGTTTCCCAATGTATAAAAATTTATGTTTATAATATACTATATGTATACTATATATAGACTACTAATCGTGTAATAGTATTTTGTCCACAAAAACAATGTACATACCTTAATTAAAAATACTTTATTGCTGAATAATGCTAACCAGAGATTGTAACCACTTATCACAGATCACCATAATAATAAAATAAAATAAAATAAAGATAAAGTTAGAAATATTGTGAGATATACCAAAATGTGACAGAGACACGATATGAGCAAATGCTGTAGGAAAAATGGGGCTGATAGGTTTGTTCAATACAAGGCTGCCATGGCCTTACATTTGTAAAAATACATAGTATCTGTGAAGCACAAAAAAGTGAAGCATAATAAAATGAGGTATGTCTATATTTCAAAAAGTTCAAATCATTTAGAGTATACTTTGAAAACAATGGAATTAGTCCAATGATCAACAACAGAATCACCAACCTGCTATTATTTGGGCATTACATTTCTAAATAATACAAAGTTGAAAGAATAATTATCAAAATGTGAAATAGAGTATATTTTGAATACAGAAAGTAATAAAATATCCTCAGGTATACAAGGCAAATACATCTGTGGTTAGGAGGAAATGTTTAGATGTAAATACGTATATGAGAAAGAACAAAAAGTGTATATAAGTAATTTACCCTCCCATCTAGAGAAACTAACACAAGAAAAATAAAACTTAAAGATAATAGAACAGAAATAATATAGATAACTGCAGAATTTAATGAAACAGAAAACAAATGGAATAGGGAAAAATAACAACAAAGTGAGTTTGGTTTTGTAACTATGTATAAAATTAATAAATCTGTATCAAAACTAATCAATGAAAAGGAAAAAGCATGTATTTCCAGTTAAGAAAATGAAACAGGGTATAAAGATAGAAGATACAAAATTGTCATTATTAGCATATGACAAGATTATATGAAAATTTCAAAAATATTTATGATCTATTCAATTAAATTATCATGGCAAGGCCCTAGAGGGAAAATCTGTACAGAGAACTCAATTATATTTTTGTACATTAGTAAAAAATACAAAATAAACTAAAACTCATATCAATTTCAATGCCAACAATAAATTATAAAATTCCCATGAACAGACTTACAAAGCCCTAGAAACCTTTATACAGAAAACTACCTGGAGAGAGGGCAAGATGGCAGAGAAGTAAGGAGCTCCGTACTT